>NC_138161.1:127778420-128378420 GCF_964165515.1 Mesoplodon bidens
AATTTTTATAGCGACAGTATAATTATCATTGATGTTTGTAACGGAGGTCTGCACAACTGCAAATTCTACATCCTGAAGGCCTAAACTGTATTCTTTATAGATGGACTGCTATTTTATTGCATTCAGATTTTCGTCAATCCACGTGTAACATATTCGGCAGCGGTGATAATAAAGGAGAAAACCCCATTCTTCCCCATTTTTCAAGGAAGCTTCCTGAATCAGATACCGACAGGAACAGGGGAGAGAAATAATGGCCTGGGGTTCCTTTGGGAAGGTTGTTTTTACCAACAGGATGAGTGCAGAGTAGATGAACTGAAAAACAAGGGCAGAATTCTCATTCTGGGTTTGAATCTTTAATTGTAAAAGAAAACTAAAGAATGATCATTTAAAAATACTATTACAACCTGCTGTATAAATAAGCAAATAAATTAATTAATTAAATAAAATTCAAAAATTCAAAAAAGTACTATTACAAGGGTCAATATTCTCTATAATAATAAACCTCAATTGTTTTCTGCCATTATTCACTTCTGTATACATTCTTATGAGATTGGGACAGGCTGAGTGAATTGTGACACTTGAAAACAGATGAGTCAACAAGGGGTCGCCAAACACTTTTTTTTTTTGAAGTATACTTGATTTACAATGTTGTGTTAACTTCTGCTGTACAGCAAAGTGATTCAGTTATACATATATATACATTCTTTTTTATGTTCTTTTCCATTATGGTTTATCACAGAATATTGAATATAGTTCATGTGCTAAACAGTAGGACCTTGTTTATCCATTTTATAAATAATGGTTTGCATCTGCTAACCCCAAACTCCCAATCCATCCCTCCCTGTCCCCTTCCACTTAGCAACCACAAGTCTGTTCTCTATATCTTCGGGTCTGTTTCTGTTTCGTAGGTAGGATCATTTGTGTCATATTTTAGATTCTACATATAAGTGATATCATATGGTATTTGTGTTTGTCTGACTTGCTCTACTTAGTATGATAATCTCTAAGTCCATCCATGTTGCTGCAGATGACATTATTTCATTCTTTTCTATGGCTGAGTAGTATTCCATTGTACATATGTACCACCTCTTCTTTATCCATTCATCTGTCAATGGACATTTAGGTTGTTTCCATGTCTTGGCTACCAAATACTCTTTTAAAGGGAAGTGAAGAGAAGGATAAAATTGCCTGGTTTGATTGCCTGATCTAGATGATAAATGAAAACTGGATTTAATTATAAAGATAATGATAAGTATTGGCATTGGAAAGCAATGAAATTTTAATGTTAAGCCTAGTACACAGAGTTACGTACCTGGCATTTCTTAAAATAGGTTGAACTACCAATTGCATGAAAAATTTTAGAGACCCTCCAAGCAAACTTTAAATTACAAAATTGGTGCAATAAGGGATAATTTGACTTTTACATCTTCTCTGAATCTTGTGTATCTATAGGCACTTAATACCAAAAAGCATTTAAGCTATTCTGGAGTTCAGTATGTGAAGATGTACAAGCTTTTAGCTGATCCAGCCCAGCAAACCTGTTACCAAGGTAGAAACAAACCTATAATTTTGGAGGTAAATATTTAATTTTTTAAAAGTCAAAGGCAAGATTTCCTTTCCTATAATTTACTATTATTAGAGAAACTATGTGTGATATTTAAAATTTGCCAGTAGCATTTAAAATTATGCTTACAAATGCTAGTTGAGGGGACTAGATTCACAGCTCATGTTCTTACGGCCCTGGGAAATCTTCATAAACTTTCAAAGCAAAGTTCTCAAGGCCAACCTATTATTGGCCACAGAGTTCCTCAGAGCAAAGTTTTCACACGTCCCTGGGACAGTTGGTGAATCTCAGTCACCTTTGACGTGAGATGCCTGGAGTTAATAACCACATTGGCTGATTGTGGCCCTGCCTCTCTGCACTTTTACACGCCGGTGAAAGGAGGGGTTGACACCACTTGTGTAGACAGCAATTTTGTGTTAAAAGCTAGGAGTCAAACAAATGAAGGCATGCAGCTCCTTTCTATTACATTCTGTTTCCTTCCTGGGGAGGAGAAAATCGAGGCTTCAACATAAGCGTAGAAATGATTGAAAATTGAGTCCAGTTCTCAATATGAATAGGATTGAAGTATTAGGCAACTTAATAATTCATTAATAAAATAGTTCAGTAAATAGTATTAGTATAGATTTGAAGGAATTATAAATAAAATGCTGTTAAATGTTACTATTTGACAGCAATCCTTTAAAAACTTTGAATTCTTAGGAATTATACATGCCTTAAAATTGCCCAAAATTTCATTCTGAATTTTCTATTAAACTTCATTTTGCCTCATTAATGCCAGAGACTGATTTTCAAAGTATAGATTTAATGTAGCCAGCTCACAAATATTTGTCCTAAAAGTAGTCAGGTAGAAATGTGACGTTAAATTTCAGGTCCTATTTTTGTTTAAAAAATACATCTGTGTTAAAGTAGTTATAGTTATAACACTGAGAACTATGACTGTGCATTTAAAAAAAATTTCTTGTTTGCTTTCACTTGTGTTTTCTAATGGTTATACAGAGTTTTTAATTTTTACAGATAAAAATACATCAATAAAAAAATATCCAGGGGCTTCCCTGGTGGCGCAGTGGTTGAGAGTCCGCCTGCCGATGCAGGGGACACGGGTTCGTGCTCCGGTCCGGGAAGATCCCACATGCCGCAGAGCGGCTGGGCCTGTGAGCCATGGCCGTTGAGCCTGCGCGTCCAGAGCCTGTGCTCCGCAACGGGAGAGGCCACGACAGTGAGAGGCCCACATACCGAAAAAAAAAAAAAAAAAAAAAAAAAATCCAATGCTGAACCAAACCCTAAAAAGAGGCTTTCACCTGCCCACCAGCACACCCAGATATGCCCATGCAGTGAACAGAAGAGATGGAATACCTTCATTATTCAACTAGTATTTATTAAAAGCCTGTTATACATCAGATGCTGTGCTAAGTCCTGGATAGTTATGGAGCCTCCTTAATCCCTCGAGCCCATCTCTTCTTTATAAAGCAATCTTTATCCACAGCTTTTCCACATCAGAAGAGAAACAACATAAATAATTGTAACCTGGACCCAAATTTCAAATCCACGAAAGTAATATCAAAATTTAAAACAAGACTTCAAAAGGAACTGAATCCTGAATCAAAACTAGGGTAAAGCAAAGTGAAATTAATCTAAACTAAGTATGTGTCCATAATTAATCTAAACTAGGTACAAAACATTTGTTTACTAGTTTTATTTTTTAAGAAAGAACTAAAGAAAGGAGAACCCTTTTTATTAAGTACCAACTTTCTGTCAGACATTAAGCATTATAATTTACAAGCTGCATATAATTTAATCTGCACAATAACTGTACAATACATGTCATTCCTTATTTTTCAAATGGAGAAACTGAGTCCCAGAGACCTAAAGAAACTTGCCCACGTCACCCAGCTGATGGAAGCAGAGCTAGAATTATAATCTACTTGTTCTGATTTCAAAGACAAACTGAATCTTTCAATTTCTTACAGCTACTAAAAAGGGAAGACGGAGGGGCTTGAGGTGAAGTACCAAATACTATATAACTACAACAGATAACTTATTAAGTAAAAGTTTCTTGTTTAAAGCTCTTTCTTCCTCAATCACTTATTTTACCAAAACAACAAAAGAAATAGAAAACAAATGGATAATTAATATTGGCCTTTCTCTGCCTACGGGTAGAAAATGTCTTAGGAGTCTTAAAACAGACAAGATATTGGAGCAGAAAAGACACAGAAGTCAAAACTCCCAGCTAATTCATTAAAAAAAAAAAGCACATGAAAAATTGAGAATGTTCTCTGTAAAACTGCATAAAATATTATCAACACCTCTTGTTTTATTAATAATCCCTTCTGATATTCACTGTAGCTTAAGAAGCTAAGCTTTTATAAGACACTGAAACTTAAAAAAAAAACTTGCTCTTTATATTTAAAAAGTATTGAGTCAAATTTTAAAATAAAAAAAATTCCAAATACCTGGTCCAGCCATAATCTCTTAAGTTATCTCTAATACTGGGAAGCAGTTTCATTTGGCCACTAAGTATGTGATTCTGACTAAATCCATTCCTTCTTTGGAGTGTAAGTTTCCTATTTTAAAACAACAGGGATTAGGTAGCTAAAAATTCGATGAATCTGAAAACACTGAAGCTATCAGTTTAATCCCAATTTTTTATGTAGGTAGTATGAAAAAGCAAGAATTTTATTTTTGTTTCAGAACTTTTGTTCACAATGCATCCTATTGCATGACAAAGAAACACAGTGAAATATCTTTTGGAATATGTAGTATATGTTATAAGTAAACCACTTTTAATTTACTTTGTTGTAATGATACTAACCAGAGCTAACCAGAGTTGGAGGTATGAAATAGAGAAGGTAGGTGATAAGGAAGACCTGGAGCTCTCATATACCCATCAGTCTCTTCTCCTTCCATCCTTAACTATTTTACCAACATGAACAGATAACTCTGTTCTCTCACTTTAGCACTCATCCCTCCAGCAACATTTTTCCTTCTGCTTTGACACAGAACTTCCTGTTCCTTGAAATATACTCCTATTGGAGGAACAAAGCATTTGCTATCTGACTATAGAAAGCTACAGTATTTCTTGAAAGTGGTGCTATTGCTATTGGCATTTGGGGTAGGACTTATGGGCTGCGAAGTAATTTAGCAACCCTGACCCTGGGGTACTGAATGCCAGTGAACCCCCTTCCTAATTGCAACAACAAATTCAATAAAACAAAACCCCATGTTACATATATCTACAACCTCTAGGGAGGGAGTATTTCCCTGATTGTCAATCAATAATTTAAGCCACCTGTGTCATTTATTATCTAGGAAACTAGCCAGAGAGTGGTACTCAAGGTCATACAGTTAATGAGTAATTTTTAAAATGTTCCCTTCTACATATAGAGAAAACACTTCTGATACATAACCAGACAGTGTTATTTGAAGTACTTTTTCCAGAGGTACATATGGTTTTGACTGTAGATACTAACCTCTATGACAATGAGTGAAAGGCAGAGTAGTAGCCACTGCTGTAATGTTTACTTAAAAAATTAATATCAAATATGTGATGTGTACACTATAAACAATAACCTGTGAGATGAGTGGTTCTCAAAGTGAGAGCTGCAAACCCTTGGAGGTCTCTGAGACCTTTTCAGGGCCTCCATGAAGCCCAAACTATTTTTACAATAATACTAAAAAATTATTTGCCTTTTCACTATGTCAACATTTAAACCTACAATGCAAAAGAAATGTCAGGAAAAAATTTGTGCTAGTGCCTTAGCATAAATCAAAGCAATGATACCAAATTGGACTTACCAGTAGTCGTGTATTACACACCTCTAGGCACTTACACTTAAAAAAATAATTGAAAAAAGTATATCACACTTAGGAATAACTTTAAAAGTATTCTGTGACAAAAATTGAAATAAGCATAAAACACTTCTGCATACAGAAATACAAATGGTTTTCCCCAGGAAAAGCTCTTGTGTGATTGTTTGGGTGATGAATTAAACTAGCCTTGTTAATACAGCACCATTTTACTTGAAAGAATGATTGACATACTATGGTTATTCAGACTTAGGCATTTAGAAATATTTTCTAAAAAACATAAGCCTGTAACTTAGGGTGACCAACCATCCTTGTTTGCCTGGGATTAAAGGGTTCTGGGGACACAGGTATTTTCATTGCTAAAATGGCAAAAGTCCTGGCAAAGTGGAGCAAGTTGGTCGCTTTATTGTCACTTCAGGAAAACAACTAGCAGTATGTGTCACCAATGATGATAAATTCAAAGTTTCAAGCAAAAGCTAGAATTTAGGAAAACTTGTATCCTGCACTCTGAGCTTATCAATTTCCTGATAGTTAAAGACATTTTGGATGAGATTGGAAATGCTACGCACTCCCAATGCAGGGGGTCCGGGTTCGATCCCTGGTCAGGCAACTAGATCTCACATGCATGCCAAAACTAAGAGTTCACATGCTGCAACTAAGGAGCCCGTGAGCCGCAACTAAGGAGCCCATGTGCTGCAACTAAGGAGCCGGCAAGCCGCAACTAAGGAGCCCGCCTGCCACAACTAAGACCCAGTGCAACCAAATAAATATTTTAAAAAATACTAATGTAATTTTTTGATATTGTATAATGAAAGTATTAACGTTTGCAAAATTAACATTTTGCAATATTAATGAATCAGTATTTTCCAAATAATCAATACATGATGTTATAGAATTCATTCAAAATGCAAGATTGCCAATGGATTGTAATATAATAGAAATAAGAAGTTCATTGATACAGTTTTGGATCCACATTGCAACCAAATTTTAATTAAGAAACTACCACTTGAAAAGTTTGAGTGTAATATCAAATAAGAATATCCACAAGTATCTAAAAAAAAAAGAAAAAGAAAAAGCTATTTCCAAATACATATCTACATATCTAGGTGAGGCCAAATTTTCTTCTTAAATTTCAATCAAAACAACATTATCAAAACATATTGAATCTAGCAACAAATATGAGAATCCAAATATCTTTCATTAATCCAGATATTAAGGAGATGTGCAAAAATATGAGATGGTTTCATTCTTCTCACTAATTATTTTGTTTTAGAAAATAGTTATTTTTCATTAAAACATAGATATTAGTATGAAATGACTTGTTAGTTTTTACTTAATTGAATATTTCTTAAAATTTTCTAGGTTTCTAGTATGATGAGTATTAATAGATAACCTACAAAAACAAAAGCTTTTTTGTGAATCTCAATAATTAGTAAGAGCAAAAAGGTGTTTTAGGACTGAATATTTTAGAGCTGTCATGGTAGCTGGTTAATGCTGTGATTGTTACCCAATTCCATTCTTTCCAAAATATTACTCTATTGGAGCACTAACATTCTAGTCCATGGACTTTTTAGTTTTAATTTTGAAAATCAGCTTTGTTATAATAAAAAATAATTCCAAGGGACCTTTGACTGTCATAGTCATTTAAATTCCCGCCCCCCCAAAAAAGAGGAAGAAGAGAGAGAGAGAGAGACTCAGTCTTTAATATGATAACATCTGTGTGATTCTTCAACACAGTGAGAACCATGCTAGGAGAAATTTTTGAAGTCTTTTGTAAGATTCTACTAAGTTCCACTGAGCCAATTAGTTTAAATATTAGCTTCTTGAAAGACACAGTCTTTGATGAATTCCTAAGGAATGTCATGTTTTATGGGAAAATTTAGCTAAACCTTAACTGGTTCCTGGCATCTTCTCCAAAGTCCATTGAGGGGTGTCCTACAGAAAAGCCTTGGCTATCTTTTAGAGCTCTTTAACTACTTTGTGGACACTTTTGCTCTTTCAGAGGAGAGACATTCTACCCTCCAGGCAGTAAGGCTTCATGAGAGGTCATACAGTGTTGCACACCCAAGCCAGGATGCCTTCATCTACTAGCTATGTGTTCATAGGCATAACACAAATTCCTTGACTTAATTTCCTCATTTGTAAAAATAGTACCAACATCCAGGAAACGTTTTTAGAATAACAGTCGCATGTAGAAATACTCAATAAGTGTTAGCTTTTATTTTAAGAATAAATTAAGGAAAAGTCAACTTGCAAGAATGAACCCAGATTAGAATCATAGAAATGTAGAGATTATCTATAAATATGAGGTCCATTATCGGGACATTTACAAGGACTGAATGTGTGATAGGGCTTCGTGATTTGACAGACCTGAAGATCTAGACATTAACATATAATGAGAAGTTTGTATCTAATCAACAGTTGCAAAAACATTAAAAAAAATTCTAAGTGTGAAGAATATCTTCATTCTTAGGTAGATTAATACCAATATTATTTTTATACCTTTTAGTCTTTGGATTACTTTTATATATAATGAATTATAAGTAAACTGAATGAGTTAAAGTTAAAAGCCAAATTACTATGAACCTCAATTTTTTTAATAAATATCAATCTATATATTTTATTTTTTGTATATTTATCTGTAGCAGTTACATCTTATCAGTTATTTTCAGCCTATATAAAAATAATACACATTCATCTCAAAATATTATACATTGTTACAATTATAAATGTTTTCTACCTTGCTATATTTCCACTGTTTCTTTTGCCACATGACCTCAATTTGTCAACACTAAAGAAAAACATTAAAAAAAAAATCCTGGGCTTCCCTGGTGGCGCAGTGGTTAAGAATCCGCCTGCCAATGCAGGGGACATAGGTTCAAGCCCTGGTCCGGGAAGATCCCACATGCCGCGGAGCAATTAAGCCCATGCACCACAACTACTGAGCCTGTGCTCTAGAACCCGTGAGCCACAACTGCTGAAGCCCGCACACCTGGAGCCCGTGCTCCGCAACAAAAGAAGCCACTGCAATGAGAAGCCCACGCACCGCAACAAAGAGTAGCCCCTGCTGCAACTAGAGAAAGCCCGCGTGCAGCAACAAAGACCCAACTCAGCCAACAAATAAATAAATTAATTAATTTTAAAAAAATCCTTTCCCTAGGCAGTATTCTTGTTAATATAGCACATTAAAATGCACATTATATATCATAGGAATGTGACATGCAGTTATTAGAGATCACATTAATTTTAATAGATGAAAACAGAAGCAAATATATAACTTGGTATACAACATTTTTGTCATGTAATCAAATGTTTCAGCATTATTGTAGATAAAATTTGATATAATCTTGACTTTATCACATTTTAGATTCTCATATTTCAGTGCTGCTTTCAGAAATGAACATAAGGTCCTACTTGAGCGTCTGCTCCTATACCTTATACCATATAAATGATAAGCTGGTTCTGGGGAGAAATTGTTAGATTGCTTTCTCATCCTCTCTTCAGATGGGAATATTTTAGGCCTGAGTGTTATGTTCCATCACCTTGAATAGATGTTTAATAATTTTTGCAACATTATTAAAACAATTTCAATGATGTATGACTGTGGTTTGGCCTGCAAACTTTAACATTATGGTGGTGAACTAGTTAAAGTTATGGTTTAGCTTTGTAGTAAACCACAAACAGATTAAAAATAAACATTTCTGGGAGCTGCTGCATAGACCCTCTCCTAAAATTCAACAGAGGCCTGACTTGTGGGAGCACAATATGTTCACACAGAATACTGTATGTGCAATAGGATATTCTCCATTTCTAATTTCATAAATAAACATTTGAGCCAAACCCTGACCTACAGATGTCAAGAAAAGGAATATATAGAGAGAAATTCTTAAAAACCACAATTCTTATTCTTAAAACCACTTATTTTTCTTTTCATAAATATTCTATAGACTCTCTTTACATAAATGTATTTTTTCAAATAATGTGGTACGTATTGCTACGTCAGCATCCTAAACATTTTACTAAAACAAATGTTAGAACACTAACATGAACACATGTTAAAAGAAAAGTTAAACGTCACATTAAATCTATGCTGCAGACATGTTTTTTGCTTGCCTGGCATCTCTATAGAGCACCACTCCCTTCCAATTCTGAATCTACGTCCTTCTGGTTTGGTAACCTTACACCTGAATCCAGAGGAAGCATGTGAAAATTCTAGATCCAAGTAGCAATAGCCACAATGAGTAATTCAAATGAGCCAGTCAGAATGAATCCCGATCACAGGCTGGAGTTATGAAAGAATCTAAAGTAGTAGCATATACTATCCTGCCCAAGAATAAAGCCCATCAAGAAGCATGCAGTGCTGACTACTAGAGAAACAGAAATTGAATCCTGTATCATTATTTGAGACCCTGGATCCATCACTGCCCAAATTCAAATAACCTCTGAACTTTTTAGTCATATAAGAAAATAATTTGTTCTTTGTTTTAAGGGGCCTTGAGTTAGTTTCTAACTAACTTCTAGCATGCAAGGAAAAACATCTTCATTAATACAGTCCATTACTCTAGCAATTTAAAGAAAAAAATACTAATACTCAACATGGGTGAGATTGTGATGAATCTTATTCCCCCAATACACCAGGGGATTGTAAATCATTTTAAAGGTTTGTAAAGCAATATGAATATAATGAGTATTTTAATATTTTGTTTAAGAACACAATATGACAGGTGAATAACTGTTATTGTAGAGTTTTATATGACTTCAAAATGTTAAGTGAAACCTAAATCTTAACTACAGGACAATGGATAAATACATAATAGTATGTCACTATATTATGCAAATTTTAAAGTATAACTATTATGCAAAAAAGAAATACTTGTGAGATAATATTAAGTGAAAGGAATAAAAAATCATTGCACTTATTATAATAATTACAGCTATGTAAAATGATATATACATGGAGACAAGCAATTCTCAACCCTGGTTGCATATTAGAACCTCCTGGGAAGTGTTAAAAATGTAAAAAATGTTGATGCCTCATAATTTCTGATTTAACTGGTCTGGGGTAGAGCCCAGTTATTGGTATTTTCCTAAAGCTCCCTAGGTCATTCTGATGGGCAACCATTAACAAAAGCTTTAGGGCAGAAAAAAGAAAAGAACAATAAGCCCCTCATAGTAATAGAACAGGGGAGAAAAGGAGATTTTGAGGGCATCTTTTCAGGTATGAATTAATTCATAAATACACAAAAATCTAGAACATCCTCTTCTCTTGTTTTAGTAATTTTAATGGTTTTGCTATTACATTTGCAACTTAAATTGTTTTCCAGAGGCAACTTGTAGTGTGTGTCACTTACATATATGTGGATATATATATATATATATATATATATATATATATATATGGATATATAACCGTGGATTACCTCCTATCTCACTCTTTTGTTGGACCCTCCCCCTCTAAATGTTGGAGAAACCCAGGGTTCAGACCTCAGCTCTTCACACACACACACACACACACACACACACACACACAGCCTAGCTGATGTATGCAAATACGACTATCAGACTATCAACTATCTGTCTCTAGGCCTGACCTCACTGAACAGCACATATTCAACTGCCTCCTCAAAATCTCCATTTGAATGTCTAATAAGCATCTTATTTTTATTTATTTATTTTTTTTACTTTTTTAAAATTAGTTTCTGCTTTATAACAAAGTGAATCAGTTATACATATACATCTGTTCCCACATCCCTTCCCTCTTGCGTCTCCCTCCCTCCCACCCTCCCTATCCCACCCCTCAAGGCGGTCACAATCCACCGAGCTGATCTCCCTGTGCTACGTGGCTGCTTCCCACTAGCTATCTACCTTACGTTTGGTAGTGTATATATGTCCATGCCTCTCTCTCACTTCATCCCAGCTTACCCTTCCCCCTCCCCATATCCTCCAGTCCATTCTCAAGTAGGTCTGTGTCTTTATTCCTGTTTTACCCCTAGGTTCTTCATGACATTTTTTTTCTTAAATTCCATATATACATAGCATCTTAACCTAAACTAAAACCAAACTCTTAACTTTTGCACCCATACTTGATTCTCCTCCAGTGCTCCCCTTCTCACCACTCACCTAACTATCTGAACCAACCCTCAGTATCATCCTTGATTCTAAATCTCAACCCGTGTCCAATTCAGCCAATGCCTTTGGCTATGCCTTATAAGTATATGTTGGGCTCGACTCACTTCCCATCAATTTCAGTTTATTCCAAGCCATCAGGATCTAAAAGCCATCCTGCTTTTACTCTTACCCCCATTGTGTAAATTAGGTCACTCATTTCTATCCCTAGCTTATAAGCCTCTAATAGATTTCTATCACAATCAGAATAAAACTGATGTCTTCACCCCTGCTGACCAGGCTCTGTGTGATCTGGGATCTGACTAACTCTGTGACTTCCTCTCTCATGCTCCCCCATGACTCACTGAGCCCCAGCCTCACAAGCTTCTTACTGTGCCTCACAGGTCCCAAACCTGTCTTAGCCCCAGGGCCTTTTCTCTGGCTGCTCCTTCTGGGTTTATTTCTCAAACCCTAGATCTCTGCATGGCTCAGCCCCCTGTACTTGTCTCCAGGGTCTGTCAAGGTTCACCTCCTCAGAGAGGCCTTCCTCGAAAACCTATCCAAAAAGACTCCACACCACCCACATCATATTTAAGATGCTTAATTTTTCTTCCTAACACTTCTCACTACCTTATGTTATATATGTATCTGCTATTGTCTGTGCTCTGCATAATCTCCATGCAGGCAGGGATTGGACAAGTTCTACTCACTGCTGTATCCCCCAGCATTAAAACAGTCCCTGGCAAATAGTAGGCAGTCCATCAATGTCTGTGGAACTACTGAATGAATCTATCAATGAGGAAACAGTAAGCCAGTGAATATACATATTCTTCGCATCTTTAGAGCAGTTATAGGTTCACAGCGCAATTGAGTAGATGATACAGAGAGTTCCCACACACCTCCTGCCCCAACATATGCACAGTCTTCCCCACTATCAACATCTGGCACCGAAGTGGTACGCTTGTTACAATCAGTAAACAAACAGTGTCCTATCTTCATCACCCGAAGTCCACAGTATGCATTAGGGTTCACTCTTGGTTTTGTACCTCCTATGCCGGGACTAGGAAGGATTAATTCGGTGGTATTCTCTGGCCAGCTTGAAAGCAATCTTCAGCAACTCTCGCTACTACCGTTGCTTCTAATTTTGGGGACTCAATCACTAGTTCAGGCCACTTTAACAACTTTCTAATTCATCGTCCTGCCTCTAGTGTGACCTCCTGAAACCCGCCGTCCACACTGAGAAGTACACGTGACTGTTACCCCTAAATAAAACCTTCCCCAAGTCCCCAGTGCCACAGGATACTGTTACTTGCACCTTCCCCCAACGCCCCCCCTTGGAGACACAGGCCTGCTAAGTCTTCTGTGACTGAAGGGCACATACACACAGTTAAGGTGCACTTACTTAGGTGCACAGTTTCACAGCACTTACTGTAGCTCCCAGAGAATACTACAAGAGAAGCCAACAAAAACGTAAGGCACTGAAAGCTTATTCCAGATTGTTGCAATATTTCATACCAGTTAAGAGCATAGTCCCTAGAACTAGATTATTTAGGTCAAAATCCTGTCTGCCCCTTACTATTTGTATGACCTTGGCAAGTAATTTAACCTTTTTGGCTTCAGTTTCCTTATCTGTAAAATGAAGATTATTATAATGCCTAGATCTCATAGACTTGTGATGATTAAAAGACTTGATAAATGTGAAATATTCAGAACAGTGCCTGGCACATAAAGACTATCTATGTTAGTGATTATTTTATATTATTACATCAGCCTCAGCTTTCAATTTATTTCTGTATTTTGACTGGGTTACCCAATAAATTTTCAGTAAGTTTGCATTCCTTCTCAATGCTTCTTACATAAATCTGAGTTTCAAATTCTTCTTTTACTCTCATTGGATGGTTATGTAGGTAAAAGCAACAAACAAGGAAATTATGTTATTTAACCTTGGAAGTTCCAATTCTAATTGTGACCCATATTTGTTTTCTGGTCTTAAACAAGTCTCTATTAGTTTGTTAGGTCTGCCATAACAAAGTACCTGTGGCTTAAACAACAGAAATTTATTTTCTCACAATTCTGGAGGCTAGAATTCTGAGATCAAGAGTTGGTTTCTTCTGAGACCTCTCTCCTTGGCTTGTAGATGGCTGTCTTTTCTCTGTGTCTTCACATGGTCTTCCCTCTGTGCATGTGTGTGTCCTAATTGCCTCTCTCTTGTAAGAATATCAGTCAAATAACATTAGGGCCCACCCTAATGACCTCATTTTAACTTAATTACCTTTATAAAGGCCTTATCTTCAAATAAAGTAACATTCTGAGGTACTGGGAATTAATATTACAACATATGAATTTTGGGGAAAACAATTCAGCCCATGACAATGCCACATCACTTATTTCTAACTATTTTTCTGTAGAGCTGACATAAATTATTAATACCTAAATATATGAACCCTATCATAATTATAAGTCATAGTCTAATGAATTAGAAATTTTAGAAAAAGACAATTATTTATACCTAAATCTGTGTTAAAAGAGGTCTACCTCAAATTAAATATAACAGAATCCCAACTCACAACTTAGCTATGATGATGAAAAATAGCATAGATAAATGAACCTTTATAATGATTTTTCTATTCCACATAGAGAAAATGGTATTTTTTTTTTAAAAAAGGAGCTCATTTGCAAACTCTCCGTGAAGGTATGGTCAAGTGCCAAAATACAAACAAACAAAAAATTGTAGAGTGAAAACATTTTTTAATTTTAAAAGTTAATTTAAATAGCAGTGACTTAAAATTAATACAACTTGAAAATGCAATACATAAACTTGATGGTACTAAGGACACTACTTCAAATTAAAGATATAGGTTAGTTTAATAAAATTTCAGTTTTTTAAAAAAATTAACATCATTATTTTATAAACCCTAAATCAGCATTTTCATCTTACTGTTATCATCGGCCAAATTGCAGATGGCCTGGTCCCTGAATCTATTTCTATATCAGTGCAGACCTGGGAAATAATAGAACACAAGTAACTTAAAATGTTAAGGGCTATATATTTTATTCCTATATTCCAACCAGATTGATTCTTTTACTATTTATTTTTTTAATGGAAATGTTTGGAGGAAAAAAATGAATCAAAGTAGGTATTATAAACTTTAGAACAGGGTTTACCCAGGGTTAAATAAATTTGTTTAGGAGCTATACTCAAATAAGTTATTGGGTAGGAAATCAGTTTAAAATAAAAACAGACTGTAGTACCACCTGCTCTCCTAATATATCATTTGTCCTATAGCATTAAAGGACAAAGATCACCTGTTATGTATTTTCTTGCTTTTAGTGATTGATGCAATATATAAATAATAAATCAGATTTTCCTGAACACGTTTACCTTTTGCCACTACAAAAATATTATTGATAAAACTCCAAAACTTTTAAAGCACAGTGGCTTTGATGTGAAGCAAAGCTTTAAGAACAAAAATTTTTGAATGAAAATTTTAAATTCTGTAAAAATTACTGATGTATATATTTTAATCTGTTTGTGACTAAGAGCCAAAGAGATGAATTCTGAAGTGCCAGGCCTGAGTTATTCACCGTAAAAATGCCTTGTTTAATGTTTCTTTAATGAAATCAAATCATTAAGGTAATGAAAATAAAGAGAAAGGTCAACTCACTGAGGATAAGCCACTTAACCTTATATCTTATTGCATATAACAGCACAGAGTAAGAAACCAATCTTCATAAATTGGATTTATTTCATATTCCTAATGCTTATGAATAAATCATCTTCTATAATTAAATAATGTGTGCTGCTTTTCTAAAAACCCTACTATCGGTTGTTGGGGTTGGTTTGTGTTTTCCAGATTTGATATATATCTGCTGGGGCAACTCCCTAAGGAGTCCAGCACTCACTGAATCTGAGTAGTTGAGAAACAATGAGAAAAGGAGAAGCTAATAAAGACTCCATCGGTAAAACAGCTCAAAAGCATGCTCTCAATTCCCTAAATCGGCCTGAAATGAATGACATTTCATTTCTCACAAAAGAAATCAACAGGTAATGTCACTGTACTCTTATAACGCCCTCCCCACACGTTACATTTTCCAGAAATCTAATTCAGATGCTGTATTTGTGGGTGCCTGGACACATACCCTCATAAGCACTCAGTAAAAAGCCCCATTTATTTGTCCTTTGCCCCAGGTAATTTTTTTTTCTATTTCTGAAATATAATTCTCCCCAAATTTTCAGATTCTAAAATATATTTGAAAGGAGGGAATTCAGAGTAGTATTTCCTATTATTTTTTAGCATCATGCTCTGGCACACTTAAAAATCATCTTCATCCTTCTGGAATTTTGCTGATTTTCACCTAAGAAGTACATATAAATTTGAGGCTTTTCTTGTATTCAAGGTTCATTCTTTATTCATCTGAAGCCAAATGGGGATGATTCAAGCCTATTTTTGGTAACTAAAGTAAATCAAAAGGGAAAGGTAAGCATTTTTTTTTCCATATAAAACTTATGCCACTTCTCATTGTTTTCTGCACAATAGGACATTTCAAGTTAAAAAGCAACTTTCACTATGGTCGGTCGTGTGTCCTAGAAGAGCAGTTCTCTGCACTTTTTTCTGCAGGAACCCTTATGAGTGATGATGCTCATGCTACAGAAACACTCCCAAGCGCAATCCCTTGAATGCTCTATCTCCATTCCTTTTTTCTCTACTCAAGAGGATCCTTCAGAATTCAAGTGAATGAGAATAAGAAGGACTAATCTTGAATATACTCTGCTTTGTAAAGAAAACAAAGTAGCCATTCCTCAAATGTTCATAATGTAATTAGTACTGATAAATAATTACCTATGACACATTAATGTATTGCAACCCTTCAGTGGGGAGTCGTTCAGATATTTTTTAAATAAGATTTTCCTATGTATAGTCAATTAAAAAAAACAGCCCCCACTATTCCTGTTAAATATACCTATATTTTTCAGACTTGTATTTTAAAGCTACTAAAAACAATTTTCCCCATGCAAAAAAAAAAAAAGGCTAAGAAAATACAGTCAGTTGCATTTCCCAGTATTGGAGACTGCAACATTCATCTCATTGTCTTATTTCAGGTTGTTTACCATTTACACAACAATCTTTCAAAATTACCTGACTTTGACACCAATTATTTAAAAATCTGAAATGCTTGAGTGGAGTTCTTAAGATTAATATTTTATAAGCTACTCCTGTTACTCTTTCAAACCTAAAGCATAGCTGACTGATACTCTGCTCTCATTACAACACTGCACAGTGCAGTTTGATTCAACGGAGGAAAAAATGAAAAGCTTCCTTCGATAAAATGTCTGTCACATTTACCAACGTATTTAATTAAAAAATATGATTTTTATCTTTTGACTCTAGCTAAGGAAGCACTTTTGTTAATAATGGTTAGGCACCCAAATTTTCATTTTTAGAAGTTTGTGCTTGCAGCATTACAATTGGAAACTTCTACTGCACTGAAATAATTGTTGCAAACTAACAGTGACCCCACTAATCATATGGCAAAATAAATTATAAAAAATATAAAGCCCTGCTAATAAATGCAAAAGAAGTCTCTAAGCACTGAAGCAACTTTAAACGAAGAACCAGAACAGGGGCATCTTGCCTAAGTGAACATGGGACAGATATTATTCTCCTTCAATGAGGATGGTGACACCAATGGACAGTCTAACAAACTAATGAGGGAATAAAGAATAAAAGCATACCAGATTAATGTGTCTGATAGTGAATAAACAAATGTAATTTGCTGACCAATGTTTATTAGACTGCATTCTCCTTTCTCTCCTTCACAGCCACAGATGATAGGTGATTGCTTTGTATTTGCAAAGCAGACATAACTTCTGGGGAAACATTCTGGCCACACTTTTAACCATGATTATTTGAATAAGAGTTCTATAAGTGTGTGGAGAAGTTTCTCGGAAAAAAATTAGAGAGTTGCCTTCCTGGACAAGTGTTGTGTATGCGTCAAAAGCTATGCCAAAGTTCAAATTAAATAATTCACTTATAAATTAATTTACAAGTAAATTAATCAATTCACCATTTTTAGCTATTATCCCAAAATGGTGGCAGCATTTTACAAAAGGCTTTGTTCGGGGTAGTGTGTGACAAGTTAGATTTTAAAAGGAGATGGACAGAATGGAGGAGTCAACAGGAAAATGTAAGTCGCTTCACCAAACATGATGTGTCCCTGGGTATCTGGGGGGGGATTGGTTCCATGATCCCCTTGAATACAAAATCCTTGGATACTCAAGTCTAATATGTAAAATGGTGTAGTATTTGCATATGATCTGTGCATATCCTTCTGGATACAGTTGACCCTTGAACAACACGGGTTTGAACTACAACAGCACCACTTGTACACAGATTTTTTTTCAACAGCAAATACTGCAGCACTAAATGATCCTTGGTTGAATCAGAGGATGTGGAACCAAGGGTATGGAGAAACCAACTTTATGGTGGAACCCCATACATGGAGGGCCAACTATATATGCAAATTTTCAACTATGGGGACAGTCAGAGCCCCTCTCATAGTGTCCAAGGGCCAACTGTACTTTAAATTATCTCTAGATTACTTATAATACCTAATACAAGGTAAATGCTATGTAAATAGTTTCCAGCACAGCAAATTCAAGTTTTGCTTTTTTGGAGCTTTCTGGAAATCAAAAAAAAAATTTTTTTTGATCCATGGTTGTATCAGATATGGAACCCATGGATACAGAGAGCTGGCTGACTGTATTCTTTCTCCTTGCCACGCTGTGCTCACACTTGGTTTTATAAATGAGCAGAACAAAGCACTTTATCCTAAAAAAGTATTGAAGAGGAAACTGTAGAAACAGACTACTATGAAAAGGTTAGTTGTAACATAATACTTTCATTTGAGAAATTAGACTTGAATCTATTTACTTATAAATTAATATTTGAGTTGTTTTTTACGCTGAACATTCATTACTCTTATTATTTTAAAAAAACTAGACAATAAAATCATGAAAAAATGCTAGCAACTATATCCAAGGCAGAGACTCACAAACAGCACTCACAGTTGCCTCTAATTAACTACAAATATTGGATTGGAATTTTTTAAACAATTATTATGATGGTCACAGGATGAAAAAAAAAGATTAAATACCCTTAATTAACAGAATGAAACAACAGAATGGGGAAATCAAAAGTACAATAAACATAACATACCAACTATTTAGTATTAGACTGTAATAGAACCTATTTTTTTTCTTCAATGGTAACAACCTGAGTCACAGTTGTATTCTTTGCAGACAAACATTTAAAATTAGTTGGCATTTCAGGAGCAGCCTCCTGTACTTAGGAGGCACATGAGAGTAAGAACATGACCTTTGAAGACAAAGAACAGACACCTTGGATTGACATATATACACTAATATGTATAAAATGGATAACTAATAAGAACCTGCTGTATAAAAATAATAATAAAAGAAAATTAAAAAAAAAGAAAACCAGCTCAGTGTCTTTTTTATCTGGACAGCCCTGTAAATTATTTAACTTCTCTGGGTTTGTGAAAGAAGGAATGTTATCTACCTGTAGGATTATTCTGAGTCTTATATGAGATTATGTATGTAAAGTACCTGGCACATAGTAGTTGCTAACTAAACCACTGCAATTCATCATTGCAGTTGATAGTTGGAGGTGTCTATGAATCAGCCAGAAATCCAACAGAAGCACAGGGGGCCACCCAGAATTTCAATGACATATAAAATAACATTTCCCCCAACACAAAATTGAGACAATATATGTTAGGAGGAATGAACACAGATTTACATAACTCATTAAAAATATGTATATACCTATACTGTTAACAGAGATGTAATTCAATCACAAACATTCCCTTTAACTAGACTCTGAATATTGGAACAACTAAAGTCTTTTTAAATGCACCCTCAAATTGAATGCAAAATTAATTTTTTAGTATTCTATCAAAAAGCAAACGTATTTTCATGGGAATATAACAAGCTGTACTAATCAGGCCATAAAAACTAAGCTTTTATGGAAAAGTTTTTTTTTTTTAATTTATTTAATTTATTTATTTTTGGCTGCATTGGGTCTTTATTGCTGCGTGTGGGCTTTCTCTAGTTGTGGCGATGGGGGGCTACTCTTGGTTACGGTGCACGGGCTTCTCATTGCAGTGGCTTCTCTTGTTGCAGAGCACGGGCTCTAGGTGCGCGGGCTTCAGTAGTTGCAGCATGTGGGCTCAGTAGTCGTGGCTCATGGGCTCTAGAGCACAGGCTCAGTAGTTGTGGTGCATGGGCTTAGTCGCTCCGTGGTATGTGGGATCTTCCCAGACCAGGGCTTGAACCCGTGTCGCCTGCATTGGCAGGCAGATTCTTAACCACTGCACCACCAGGGAAGCCCGGGAAAGTTATTTTTAAATATAACTTTCTTAAGTACAAAAACGTTTAAAATTTAGATTCTAAATTTTAGAGTTTATATAAATTAACGAAAACAACTATAGCTCTACTGACTTAAATTGTGTTGTTAGTAATGAACAAAATCCTATCTGCAGCTTTAAAAGAGCTGTAAATTTTCTTTGATGCTTATTATCGTCATGTATATCTCCACATGGATATATACAGTAAATATATACAGTAAATATGCCTAAAGACTTAACCTTATCTGTGAGGCTTTTTGGCCTACAATTGAATTGTAAATTGGACATAGAATATGCCATTCTTCCACTAGCACTCCAGATTTCTGAGTTCCTATTATTTCCTCAAATGTATATATATATATTTTAAATTTATTTATTTATTTTATATATTTTTATTTTTGGCTGTGTTGGGTCTTCATTTCTGTGCGAGGGCTTTCTCCAGTTGCAGCAAGAGGGGGCCCCTCTTCATCGCGGTGCACGGGCCTCTCACTGTCGCGGCCTCTCCCGTTGCGGAGCACAGGCTCCAGATGCGCAGCCTCAGTAGTTGTGGCTCACGGGCTTAGCCGCTCCGCGGCATGTGGGATCCTCCCGGACCGGGGCACAAACCCGTGTCCCCTGCACTGGCAGGCAGATTCCCAACCACTGTGCCACCAGGGAAGCCCTCAAATGTATATTTTATTAAGAGGAAAAAAAAAGTGTATTCAACAGTTTAACTGCCACACGGCATATTTAGTTGATATCCAGACTCTTAAGACATATTCTAAAATTAAATTTAGTTTGAAACTCACTCTCTAATATTCATAAAATGGAACCTGATTTTGAGTGACACTAAATTTCTAATTGCTGACATTCATTTCTAAAAGAGAACTGAAGAATTCAGTATAGTCAAAATGAATCATTAGGAATTAGACACATTTTCAAACTTCTTAATTTAAAAGAGATGCCAAGTTTTCAATTTTACTACCTTGTTTCCATTATTGAAAAAAAATATATCCCATCTTAAGTCCAAATTCTTTACCTTAAAGAACAATTTTTTTATGCTTTTTTTCTACAATGAAACCCTTGAACTCTAGAGACATTATTTTATCTTGAGAAGTTGCCTGCATGTGAATCAAAAATGATAGGAAAGAGAACAAGATGTATAGTTATAAAACTCAATTATGTGTTGCATTGTTCATACCCCAGATGCTCAAAGTGAGGTCCATGGCCAGTAGCATCTGCATCATCACCGAGCTTGTCAGAATCTCAGAATCTCAGACCCACTCAGTAAGAACTTGCATTTTAGTAATATCCGAGGGTGATTTACGTGCATATTAAATTTTGAGCTGTGATGGTAAAACAATCTAGTACACTAATATTAGAAACATCTAATTCTTAGATCTTATCACTAATGAAATTAAGTTGATTCAGTGATGAAGTTACTCTATATACATACTTAAAACTAAGAATTCAGAGCTGAAAGTCCCTTTAGAACTGTAATTTCCCATAAGCCTCCACTTCTAGGAGAAGTAGGTAGGAGAAAAAAATCTATTCCAGATATTTCACCCTTAGTTTAAAATATCTCTTCTCTTTCACTCAACCTTCACTTTTTCTTTTTTGAGCCCAAGAAGCCAATTTCAGGAAACTGAGTCAATTATATTAGAAAACAGATTTCTACCTAAGTGGGATTATTGAAGGCATTAAACTCTTAATTAATAAAGAGGTGACACAGGGAATTCCCTGGCAGTCCAATGGTTAGGACTCCACGCTCTCACAGCTGAGGGCCTGGGTTCAATCCCTGGTCGGGGAACTAAAATCCCATAAGCCGCATGGCATGGCCAAAAAAATTAATAAAATTAATTTAAAAAAGAAAGAGGTGGGCTTCCCTGGTGGCGCAGTGGTTGAGAGTCCGCCTGCCGATGCAGGGGACACGGGTTCGTGCCCTGGTCCAGGAGGATCCCACATGCCGCGGAGCGGCTGGGCCCGTGAGCCATGACCGCTGAGCCTGCGCGTCCGGAGCCTGTGCTCCGCAACGGGGGAGGCCACAACAGTGAGAGGCCCACGTACCGCCAAAAAAAGAAAAAAAAAAAAAAGAGGTGACACAATTATCTGGCTTTATTTCATGGGGGAAGAAACAACTTTATGCTATTTCTAACAACACAATACAATACAGGTATACTAAGTAAACTTTTTCATGTAATTGTAAGAATGCTATACTTAGGAACAAAATAAACCAGTTGTTTTCAGGATGAAAGCAATAAATGGTCATCCAAATTACTCAAGAAACTAATATTGAGTTTTTGTCTCCTTTTAAAGAGTGGATGATTACTTGAAGTTCTAGAGAATCAGAAATAGTTCAAACTGAGCTCCACAGGAAGTAGGAAATAAGGCTCATCATGTCCTACCCAAGAGAATCTGAACAGCTGTTCTTTAACTTGGGAGACTGGATGATGACTGTGACAAGTGAAAGTGCCTAAGATTTAACTGCGTTGGAGTCTGAACATTTTTTATACCCTATTTGACAAAATGGGAGAAAGACGAGATTAACTACAGAGAAGTGGAGACAGATATTCCCCCTATCCTTTATGTGCTAACATTGATTCAGTGGTAGTAAATTAGTATTATATACTAATATATATATATGAAATAAGTGTCTAAAACATGCTCTCATCCCTTTATAGGCCATTCATCACAATGGGATTAAGTAAATCATCCCTCCAGTATCCACAAGATTCATCTACTGAGGCTAAGACACTGTCTGACTGCTATGCCTCTTATTCATTTCTAGTTCTTCCTCAGTGCTAGCCTTCAGGTCATCAAAATAGTTTTCTTACAAGACTCAATTTACAATGAAGGGAATTAAAAATAGATTTTGAAATATTCAGAGGAAGTCATAGTACAATTCAGATTATATCATTTTCATCCATGCCTGATTTTCCCACCTTATCTCTTAAAACACAATTACATGATTTGTACTGAGAGGTCTGAGTTTTTCATACAATTGTTCAAGAATGCAAAGCAGATTAATTAAATTTGGGGAAAATCTATCTTTATCACCACTTAAAAGGAGATGAATATATTTTCTCTAATTTACAGAATTAGAGAAATTAATAGTGGATCTATGGATAAAGCACACATGCTTCTGAAAGAGAAGTGAATTACCAGCAAAGAACGCACGGCGAATTATCTCCATTCTATTCATTGTCTCCCAGTACATATTTTCATTCCTTACTCTCAATGAAGATGGTAAGTTTTTTGTTAGCTCCACAACCAGTCATCTAACAGAGAGCTACTACAGAGGAAAGTGTTTTTGTAATAGAAGATCTTTTGTCCTGAGAAGCCCCTATTATCAGGAAGATAATATTAGTAAGTTTTAGAACTGCCTTTTTGAAATGATATTGTGATTCAAATGTTACTTTTATATAAAGATCAGATCCCCATACACAAAACAGAATGCTTGGTGGTTCCAAATTGAGACTGTAGATGTCATGAACATGGGCTGATTCTGGAATAAGAAGTTACAATATAAAGAAGAATCAGATGAAGTATCATCAAGTTATCAATTCTTTACTCCTGTAGCTGTTCTTAGGATCACTGTGAGGTCAAGCAAGCATCCTCTCTTCAAGGGGTGTCTCAAAGGCAGTCTGCAGTGGAGGTTCTATTGAACCGGGAATTGGCAACCTCGTTTTACGTCCATCTTAGGCATTAGCTAACTTTTATTGGGCAAGTCACATTTCTGGGCCCTAGCATTACCAGTTTTAACTTGAAGTTACTGACCATGTCAGTGATTCTCAAGTTGAAGACAAGCAACATCAGTACCACCTGGGAATTTGTTAGAAAAAATATTGCTTCCCACACCCCACCCTATCTCACTGAATTAGGAATACTGGGTTTCAGCAGTATGTGTTTTAACAAGCCATCCAGATGATTCTGATGCACTCTCAAGTTGGATTATGTGATCTCTTAAGTTTCTTCTAATTGTGAGGTAATTAGCAAGTAGAATCACCTATTTATGAACTTATATTTAATAAGTCAAGTCAAGGATTATGTCTTACTGAGCCCCAGCACCTATAATATTTCAATAAATAAATCAATGATTGGGGATATCTGCTCCACAGTAATCTTCTCTTCACGAATTCCAATTCCAATTTATCTGTGACTATTTTTTTTTAAATAAATTAATTTATTTATTTATGGCTGCTTTGGGTCTTCGTTGCTGTGCGTGGGCTTTCTCTAGTTGCGGCGAGCGGGGTCCACTCTTTGTTGCTGTGCGCCAGCTTCTCATTGTGGTGGCTTCTCTTGTTGCCAAGCACAGGCTCTAGGCAGGTGGGCTTCAGTAGTTGTGGCATGCAGGCTCAGTAGTTGTGGCATGCAGGCTCAGTCGTTGTGGCTCATGCGCTCTAGAGCACAGGCTCAGTAGTTGTGGTGCTCAGGTTTAGCTGCTCTGCAGTGTGTGGGATCTTCCTGGACCAGGGCTCAAATCCGTGTCCCCTGCATCGGCAGGCAGATTCCTAATCACTGTGCCATCAGGCAAGTCCTATCTAGGACTATTTTATGGTGAATGCCACCCTTTTCTCATTGTCACCCTGCTGTTACTGTTATTTGTGTATATGTCTTATCTTTCCAACAAAAACTGGCATCATTCATAATAGGTTTTCCTTCCTATATCCCATAGAACAGTGGTTCTCAAATTTTATTATGGATAAAAGCATGTGGAATGTGCATTAAAACACATTGTTCAGCCCCGCCCTTAGAGTTTCTGATAGAGTAGGTCTGAGTTGGGACCTGAGAATCTGCATTTTTAACAAGGTGATGCTGATGTTGCTGGTCTGGGGCCCCTACTTTGAGAACCACCGCCGCAGAGCAAACCCCACTGGGCACAGGGATGCCTGCTTGTGGAGCTAATGTAAAGCTTATAGTGTTTGCTGAGCGTAAGGAATTAGATAAATTATAAGATTTTCTTAAAAATGTAACAGGAAGTCTGAAACAAGGATAGAGTAGATACACTTACATGTTTATAACCTATATAATATTTATATGTAACCTATTTTTCTAAATGGGAATATTTATTACTACCAGTCTTTACTAGGCACAATATAATTTATCCTTTTTATTATTCTTTTTCTAAATGGCATCTCTCATCACGAACTTCTTAAAAATCTTAAGGATAATAAAGAAATTAAATTCTTTGTGAAATATTATAATATGAAAAACCAGTTTCCATCTTTCTAGGTTCTCTCTCAAACTTATTATGAGTCTCTTGAAAAGTTAAAACTATTGCTTAGAAAGCAACTCTCATTTAGGAGTGGTTATTCAAAAATACTCTAAGTCCTGGTAGACCTGAGTTTCAGCAAATAAGCTGGGAAGACACAGAGGTGAGCAATCAAGTCACAGAGTAGAAACAATCTAGACAAGCATGACTAAGTTAAGCACTACTAAATTTAATAAGAGCCTGCCATTTGGAAAAAACAGAATTCTAAGTGTTCAAATTTAACAAATAATTTAAGAAACAAATTTCTAACATAAAAATCTAGTGTGTGATAACACAAATTGAAATTCTTAGCTAGTGGTTATTTGTACTATAATAATTTATCAACAGTGGGTCCACTAAATAGTAAGGTTTTTTTATGTATCTTATATATGATTCAATTTTTACACACAGTTTTTTCCCAAATCATATCCACTGCATAAACCAAGGCATACCTGCATTTGGAAAACCAATGCAGAGCAGGGCAAAGGTTTATAACACAATATACTTATTTCCTAAAAGTTCTAGAACTCTTTTAACTTTGCTTCTGATAACTTTACAGAAAATTTAAGTCCCATAACACTATAATGGCACTGCCATTCCAAGCTATAAATTTAAGAACTGATAAATAAAAGAACAGACCACAAATTTCATTCTATAATATTTGCCTGCAATTGATGCAGAACTTTGAAATATTCCAACTTTTCTACTTATTGTGACCTATTTTTAGCAGTAGTCAAACTTACTTCCTTTCCCCTTGTGACTAATTGTTCATTCACTGATTCAACAAATACTATTGATTCATGACACGCACTGTTCTAGGCACTGAGGATAAAAGGATGAGCCCTTAACCTTATAGACTTACTTTCTAGTGGAGAAAATCAATAGTAAAATTCAATGTAAGAACATATTAAATATAGTGACCGCACAGATGGTATCTAATTCTTGGTACAGTAGTTATTAGGTGCTCCATATTTAACTTGACTACATGAATGCATTCTTCACAGTTTGCATTTAAGACTATGTCTTTAAAATAAAATAAGGGTATATCATCTTATACTACAGTATTCTAATCAAGTAAGTTAAAAAATGTTCTGATAATTATTTTTTGAGATTCTAATTCAAGATCTATAATGTCAGTTAAGAAACTTCTTTCATGCATATTATATACATCATGAATTTAAATGCTCAGTTTAATATGTTTTTTTTCTGATTCAAAATACAGTAAAATATCATGACTGAAATCCTAAGTAAATCCTTCTTCTATTACTTGGCAATCCTCCTGTTCTCAATCTGCAGATTCTACAAACACAGCATCACTCCCCACCTTCCTCCACCTTCTAGTCCTGGAAACCAAACACTTAATCTAAGGAAAGATGAAAGTTAGTTAGAGTAATATTGCATATATTAACCACGGTATGAAACAGGGAGTTATATAAGAGGGTAAATTATGGTTGCTATGGGAACCTTAATTTAGTATTTGGGGCAAAAGCTTTAACTCTGTTCAGGTCAACTATAGTATTTTTAAGAATAATACCAAGAGAAAAATACTCCAAAAGATCAATTTTTAAAATAACAAATTTACAGAGATTTCATTTTTACTCTAAAACTCACGTAAAGAATAGCCAAGAAAATACCCATTTCACAAACTTAATTAAGGGAATGAAATTTCAATGGCATGATATTGATAGCAATTATAAAATTCACTCACTTCCTCTACAACAGCCATTATCTGATTTCTTATGATTAAATGTTTTACTGCTTAATGAAACCCACGCTATACAAAGTTTGTATTCCGATACTAAAAATGTTAAAATCAGATTCCTGTCATCTATTTAAGTTCTGATATGTAATACTTAAAAGTCCATTTGGAATTCATTGTAGACTCTTCATATTCTCAGAGTCTACAATGAGTTTCTACAGAAACCCTTCATATTCTCTGGCAAATCGAAGGCTGTGTTCTCAAAAGTCAAAGTGGGCCAGGCTTGGGCAGTAAGAAAAAGATAACCTAGGTGGTCTTAAAATTTTTTAACATGAAAACTGGCGGTTCTCACTGAATGACACTGTTATCATTCTGATAATTTTCATCACAGAATTTTTAAAAACATATTAAAATGACTAAACAAAAATACCTTCGAGGAGGCCAACTTTTTGTATATTTACTTCTGATGTGTTATCTATGTGTTTATACATAGAAATGTGTAAAATTCTCCACCGAGAAAGCACTCTAGTCCTATTGTGCATGTATTTTTGGTATTTCCCTAGGCTACTACAAATCAATATTACTTGTAATTAAGCGGGTAAATATTTTGCCAAATCACCACCATCATGATAAATCCAAACAGCTATGATATGACTTTTTGATAATTCACATACATGCTTTTTTTCTATTCATGAAGTGCTACTTTTCTGAGGAAAGAGTTAAATATAACTCTGAGGAAAGAGTTAAAAAGGAAAATTGTTAGTAATTTTGCTACAAAATATAAACTGGAGAGCTTTCATGATAGTACTTTAAAAAAACTACTTACTATCTTTTTTTCCGAATTGTAGTCAAATGGTAATTAATCAAAGAAAAGGGTGAATTTTATTTCCACTGAAAATGTTGCACTGGAAATCATTTCTAAGCTATAAAAGCTAAATGCAAATAATGACATTGCAAAACATCCTACACAATTAATTTATTTGTTTAAATTTATGAATACATATATTTTCTTGGCTACTAGCTACAGTGATTCATAACCGAATTATTTCCCTCATTATAGACTTTTTAATTAGAAAGAAAACATAACACTCCCCAAAACCAATGAAACTTAGAGATAAGAAAAAAAAGTTGCAAAACAGCACAGATAATTATAAAAGAGGAAAACAGCATAAGAAAAACAGGAAACTTAGATATACCAAGTCTGTTTTCTCTATCTTAATTGTGATCACATTACCAATTAAATCGGATGTTTCCATTTCAATTTAATACAAAGATACCACAGAGAATAAAATATATCTATGAACACCATCCATCCTAATACAAGATTGTTCTCAAATTTAAGAAGCAAGTTTCAGCTACCCAAATCACTCATCCACTTTCACCAAACAGTCCTTTCTATTATAAAGAATTATTTTATTTACCGCCTACCTTTCTTAGAGAGACTCTTCTAGCAGGTTAGAATCTTTTGATAGGCTTGGAGATGGTTATCCCTCAGTTACAAAGCTGTTACATCTCCTACTTACTAGGAATGAAAGATTTCCAAATGTTCCTCCTGTGAAATGTAGAACCACAATTGTCCCACCAGGTAGGGTCTCTGGTTGCTTAAAGCTTTTAGAAGTATATTACACAGATTTTAAGATATCTGTTTCATTTAAAACTTAAGAACAAAAACAATCATGACGGAGTAAAAGTCCATGGTCATTGAGTTAATTCCACATTCAGGAACTTGCTAACAGGATAGTCCTTAATGCAGTATTTCAGGAGTTGGCAGCCACAGCTTGTCTGCCGCTGGCTAGAGAATGCTAGATTCCAGAGGCACTTCATTACTGAGGCAATCACTACTGCCTCTGCTGCCCCCTTCTTGACAGCCTGGCGGAGTGATCTGGGCACAGGTAGGTGTGTGCAGTTAAGCAGTATGGGTCTGCCCTGGACACAAGGAAGGAAGAAAGGGTGAAGGAGGGAGGAATTGCAAAAGTGAAAATAAGGAGGGACGGGATGCATAAAGTGCATCCTTTCTACCCCAAAGTGAGGAGTCCAGGTGGGGAATAGGGGCCTGGATTAACTGGAAAGAGACTGTGAGTGGAGGAAGCTGGGTGAGGCTGAAAACCTTCCAGGTGTCTCCTACTGGAGGTTTAAGCACCCCCCCCAAAAAAAAAAACCAACACTGATGCCCTTGACCTCCCTTCTAGGTCCCTCTACTTAGTTATCAGCATGCCCTGAGGTACGCTCTGACCATTAGAGTTCATCACCCCAACCAGAGCACACCCACCTTTTGGATTAAATCGCCAAAAAATCTCAATCCCTGAGATTTTCTCTTAGGTGTGGGTTTTAATGAGCTGATCAAAGTGATATTGTCCCAAGTATAATAGAGAACACTGATATTTTAAAAGAGAAGCATTGATTGCAGTGCTTTCCTGGAGTAAGGAAAATCTTAACTGCTCCTAGGTTCAACCCCTCTCCCCTCTGGCTTATGTCTCCTCCAAATCCACCAGCCAAGTTGAGTAATAGTTCTTAACCAGGGGCTGTTAAGCCGCAACCCCCCCACTCCCCCCGCCCTCAAATGGTAGGCAATGTCTGCAGACATTTTTGGTTGTCACAACTGGGATGGGAAGGGGTGCTACTGGCATCTAGTGGGTAGAGGCCAGGGATGCTGCTAAACATCCTGAAACACACAAGACAGTGCTCCACAAAAAACAATTATCCAGCCCCAAGTATTAATAGTACTGAGGTTGAGCAACCCTGAGTTAGAGTGGAATTTATTACAGTAGCATTATCACGCCATCCCATAGGCTTCTTCACCTTTGGTCAGCAGCAGCCCTAAGCCTCAGTAAACCCTGCATCAAAATGAATCACAAACCTGGATGCAGGAAATCCTCTAGGATTGTAGGAATGCAGGAATGAGGGTGTGGGCTGAGGAAGGATTGCACCTCAGCCTGCAGTGACTGCCTTCCCAGCTCTGTATCACACCCTCCTGCCTCAGCCAACAGAGTACCCAACCCGCCCGCTGAACGCTGCCAGAATGATTAGGGAAAATATTCCCTTGCCCTTATTACTATTTGTGCTTCCTCAGTGACAAAATAAAAGCAGGTTTGTATAAAAATGTATAAAATGTATAAAAACAGTTTTGCCCTTCAGATTAAGTTTTTGTTTATTGTGGCCCCTGCCTTTCAAGGTATAAGATTCTCTCAAAGAGAGTGCATGGGTTATTTCTCATTTTCTGACCTCAGCAAAAGATTAGTAAAGAAGAAAAGATGGCCTGGAAATATTTTTAGGCTTTTGTAAGTATATGAAAATGAATATTCCTACGATTGAATTCAGTTTTTTAAAACTTCCCTTATCAGTTTTAAAAATGAAATGCAAAGGCTATGCCGACACCAAAAGGTAATATCTGTTTAGTAGGCAATCTTCTCTAATTAGTTGGCCTTGTTTCAGTCTGGCCCTCAAACTGTGAAAAATACTTTTCCCTTTACACTATTACACGGAAAACACATTCATATAGCCATCAGTTAAGCATTTCTTAGATTATTTTTATCGATTAATACGGATTACATATGTGACAGAGAAAACCATTTGCATAAAGCTGAAGTAGAGAAATGAAATGATATACAAAAAAGGAAAATAACAGGTAATACGATAAAGTAAAACTAAAGTAACCAAACTCAGAGTAAAGAAGTCCCACCTCAAGGCCAGATTCCGAATGATGCTGAAATCAAACTCAGAGATATACTTGCAATTCTCCTTACCTACTTACAAATGTAAATGCAAAACTATCTAAAATATATTTTAAAATATGTTATTGAAATATATATGTTCTTATAAAATTATGCTGGTACTAGCACAGATCTCTACAGGTTCTTTTCTTGAAAGAGATATAATTCAATATAATGTTAGCTTTTAAAAAGAATATTTTTGAAATATTATATTAATATGCAAATATTAAATAACGTTAAAATACTCTGAGTTCATGAGTTAGCCCAAATTTTGAAAACTTTTTATAAATGGTCAGATGTAAAACATGAACACCCCCTACTTTAGCTATAAAACTAATAAATTTTCATCTCATAAATGGTTCAGTAATAATCAGATTTTTAAAAAAAATAAACAATGAAGTACTTTCAGATAAACTATTCTCTCTGTAATTCTGTGACTTTTTACATTTAAAAAGCATGTTGTTAAATTCATGAGATATTCTACACAAAAGTCACTAGAGATCATTTTGCAAACTGCAGGAGGTTAATAATCACAACTCCCTTTAGTTCATATGGTTTTATATTAATTGCTATTATAGTTACTTCTTATAAATAGTTTGTTGCCCAACGTTTCTTCCTCTGAGCTGGCTGCCTTCTTCAATAAGCACTAAAGGCTTGAGAACAAGAGCTTCTGTATAAAATAGCTATAAGCTTAGCAAACTTAAAATAGCTTAATTCTTTGGCACACTCATTTTTAGGAGATTATCTTTTTCAAAAGAAGTACTCTACCCTGAATCTTCTTTACATGAGGAGCCCAAAATAACCTTATGCCAACAGTTGCTTCTTTAAGAATATAACCTAAATTGTCCTTCCCTTTTTTGTTTTCTCATAAAAGAAAAATACAAAAAAAAGTGAACAAATTTCATAGGTCTATTTTACCCTCTTCCCTTTGACATGAAAATATAAAAGTAAGCTGACTTATTTCTAAATATTCAATTTTAGCTAATCTCAAAAGTTAGTTGGAAATGATTCACAAAACTACAGAGCTCCACATGCAACAAAAAAACCCTTAGTTACTTAAACCTCACGGGATCCATTTTTATTTGCAATATCCACATACCTTTCAAAGTAAAGTTCCAATTTTTAACAAATTTTACCTATTCTATTGCCTGCCAGACAGACCCACAGGATTCTATTATAATTGATGGCACAGGTAACTGTGCTTTTGCACATACTCCTACTGTTAAATATATGCTATTCACAGCTTATGGTGATAAAAGCACAAAACTATTGCTCTCTTGCCTGGCTTCTGCCTATTTAAGGATTAGTCCTTACACCACAGCTAACAGTATATGCTCAATAAATGCTTGCTGAAAAATGAATAAATCAGTTTCTCCTATGTCTACCAATTTCCACTGTAACCGTATTCTTTTTTTTAAAAAAGGATTTTTTTTGATATGGACCATTTTTAAAGTCTTTATTGAATTTGTTACAATACTGCTTCTGTTTTATGTTTTGGTCTTTTGGCTGTGAGGCATGTGGTTTCTTAGCTCCCCGACCAGGGATTGAACCCACGTCCCCTGCATTGGAAGGCAAAGTTTTAACAACTGGACCGCCAGGGAAGTCCCTGTAACCATCTTCTTAACAATCAAGGAATAATCTTGGGCCTTTTTGGGTACTTGTATTCTCAACGCATCAATATTTTCTACTTTTAAAAAAATGTTTTTGCTGTATTTGCACAATTACCACAAATAAACCAACCACACATCTTCAAACCTCTGATAAACTTAGGCACACATAATTTTGCCAGGTAATTAGTTTAAAAAATAGCAAGTTTAGTCAATTGGACAAAAAAGCATGTACTTCCTACTCTAAGAAAAACATTTCCTCAGAGATTTCTGTTTAATACCAAAGGAAAAATATAAATAGCTGCCCCCTCCAATTTACAAAATAGATCAACACTCACCATTCCAAAAGATAAGACGTGTAATGAAACAAATGCACAGCACCGTTTTATGCTGTTCATTGTCCCAGGATGGATAACTATAGAACTAAATGCCACTGAATTGACTGATTCCTGGGAAGTCTGGCTAAGAAACTGAATGTATGTATTAACACACACACACACACACACACACACACACACACATATACATATTGACACACACATGTGCCTACTATGACCTGAAGATTTAAATTCTCAAATATAACTTTTTAAAATACTTACTAGGAATCATAAAAAACTAAAATTCTTGCCTTTTAATCTTGAAGTAAGAGAAGACAAATACTTAAAAGTGTTCCCTTTATCAAAGATTTTCCAAAAAAAATTTTTTGAGAGAAAATGTTGATTCTGATTATTTAGGCCACGCCCTTATTCTAATCATTTATTCACTTTCGTTACCTTCTGAATTAATACTGAAAACCAGAACCCAACTATTCACATACTAATGTGAACATGGTCACTCAGCCAGCAATGTGGCTTCCCCATTCACACTCCACAGTTTAACATTCTTAGTGTAACTGGCATATGTCCTCAATAGCTACAGAATTCAGTCAAGATTATTCCCTGACTTTGTGGTAGGCAGCACTCTAAATGTGTGACATGGGTCTTAAGTCTGTGTCCCTAAATATCTAGGTAGCTCTCAGTACTCATTTGGAGTTTGGACTAGATCATCATCAGTTCTCAAAATGTGGTCCCTGAAACAGCTCTATCAGCATTACCTGGAAACTTGTTAGAAATGAAAATTATGAGGTCATATCCAGATGCACTGAATAAGAAACTATAGGAAGAGCTTAGCGTGACTTGTTTTTACCTCCAGGTGATTTTGATATATGGTCAAGTTTGAGATCCTCTGGACTAGATGATCCCTAAAGCCTTCTCCAACTATCAAAATCCTACTGTCATTAATTAGATCAAACGTATCTTCTAGAACTAGCACCATGTTCAATTAAATGCATTTAATTATTCCCAGTAGTCTGAGTAAAATATCATAATCAAGCTTACCATATTCTATTATACAGTACTTAAAACTTTGCTACATTTTCAACAGGACAAAATTGACATTAGCAAGTTTTCCCATTTAAGTAGACACTGCAACAAATGTTTGATACCACTTTAACTCACAGTGGTGATCTCCAAATTAAACCCTCATATTTATAAGTAGGGGGCTTATTCTAGCTGTTGTGAAAAGTAAATAGATCCTTTGATAACAGTTAAGGTACAGGCATTTTGTATCTATTTCTCAAGACCAGCTGCTACATAGTGTTCTCTCACTTTCCCATCCCATCTGTGAGAAACACTGGAATATAACTCAAAAGGGGGTGCAATAACATGCTGGCGAAAAAAAAAACTACCTGAATAATTTGAATCAATGGGGCATTTTAGGATTCCCACCTATAGGAAAGGTTAACAAATCAGGAAGCATAAAGCCTCATACACTGAAAGAATTCTAATTCTAAATAGATCTGGCCCCAAAATGTGATTCAGTGGAGTCTATTTCAGCAGTTAAGGTGGACATTGTTGTACCATAACTCCCAAATACAAAAATGTTAGACTTTCTGATGATACCTTCAACTTTTCTGAGGCTATTACAAAAGGAGGACAAAAATAATCCTTTAAAATGACATAAAGCTTGGATGACTGTCAGGGACCAAAAGGAAAAGCCGTTAAAAACCAGCAGGGGTCAAGTTAAAAAGTTAACTTTTGCTCCCCAAGATAAAGGTTTCTTTTCCACCCAGTTTGCTTTGACAGGTGATTGCCTTACAACAAACTCCTCCCTCCCTCCCTCTCTCACTTCCTTTGACACTCTTAAGTCAGCCCAACTTCTCCAGGGAAACAAACGCTCTTATCTCTTCACACCATAATTCTAGAAGGGGTTCTTACTAGCCAAATAAACTGACATATTCTTAAAAACAATGTCTCTAATTTCTCTCAATTTCGTCAAGAAAACATTGGAGAAGGCTACAAGATTCAAAACTATTTTCCTGCTCCAGGGGTACACACAAAGTTGCTTTCATTGAGAATCCAAAAAGCATTTATTTTACAGTATTCAGTAAAAGTATATTAAAATCTTCTGCCTTGCCATCCCAGACCTATAAAGAATTTAGTCATGTAAGTGACTAAATCCTGTGTGAAGATGATTAATGCACCCAGCAACCTATTTCATTTCCAATTTCCCATTTTCAAAAATTCCCTGTCAGGAGTATATACATTTCTTAAGTTAGTTAGATACTTGCCAGCATTTTATGTCAAAAGGCTTCCCCAAAACCAAAACAAAACTATAAGAAACAGTCACTAAATGCCTTTTAAAGAATCCTTTATATAGTACTTGATATATGTCTTCAGAATTTTCAACACTTTAGATCTACTGAATCAACTAAATTTACACAAATGCAAGAATGAATCTTTGCAAAGCCTAAGTTTGAATAGTTTCTCCTAATTTTTATATTTAGCATATATACATTGCCTTCTAACTGAGTTTGATACTAAACTTAAGTGAGATCAAGAGTGAAAAAAACGGCCTTAGGACCAAACCCAGGCAGAATTCCCTATTCCTCCTCCATGCTGGAATTCTGAGATGTCACCTGGGCAAAGGACACATTTTAAGGCAAGATATGTTAATACAGCTTTAAAAAACCTGTGGCCTGTAATTTCTTTTGGCTTCCTCAACAGAATAAATCCCTTTGTCAAAAGACCCTTCAAAAGACTTCATCTACACTTCATGGACCTAAGATATATCAAGTGCTCTTGATATATACAGTTGTACACCTTCTTTTATTCTATGGAGATTATATTAGTAAAGCGGCCCTTAGGAAAAATAAAATACAAAATGAAAAGCTCACACTGCCTCCTGCTGTTAGAAGGAAAATTTCATGAGGTCAAAATGGTCCACAAACTGCACAGTGTAATGAGAGCAAGAGGCTTGTCTTAGTTTTTTTCTTTTTCTCTTCTTTTTTAATCTAGTGATCTATTTCCTAATCAAAGCCTCAAGAGGGTTGAGATACTGTCCACAACCCATACAAATGTACTGAAGAAAACACTACAAGGTATGACTTCAGAATTGAAAATCATCTTCCCCAAACATGCTTTCAACTGGATAGATGTTTTAAACAAAACAAAACAAAACTAAAGAAGAATAAAGGAAGAAAGAAAAAGAAAAAGAGAAAATTAAAAGCACTACCCTGTCTGACCAGGTGGATGGTTATTCTCCCAGATCTAAGGCAGTCTTAGCAGTTGGTTTCTCCCCTAGAGAAATAAACTGCTCCAAGTCAGCAGAACAGATTCAATATCCAGCTCATCTTATAGTCAGAGGGTTATCACCATACCCCAGGGCTTCCTAGACCTTGATGATTTTTTTCCATTATTTAAGGAGTTGGGAGAATGTCACCCAACTTGTCACTGAGACACTTCTCTCTTCAAAATTCTACAAACCACTCTTGAGGGCACCATGTACCTGCCCCTGTTCACCTCAATCAGGATACTGTATTAAATCACTGAATATGAAACACAGAAACACAAACAATAGTTTGGATTTGTTTCTTTAAAAATGATGTTTGTATTAAAAATCTTAAAATGAAGAGACAATGATTAAACGTGTGTCTGGAATTAGAAATTACAAATTGTTAGAATTCTCTCAGTACATCACAACAGTAAAATTTTGCTCTTTGCTTCTGGAGGAACACCCTATAACAGAAAACCAAACATTAAAAAAAATTATATAAAAGGGGAGCTAAATACCTGAACATTGAAACAAAATGAAGCAAAAAATTTAAAAAAGAAAAAAAAAAACATTGCAAGACAAGTAAATTACATTTTAAAGGAAAGAATAAAAGAAATTCACCAAACAACAGGCCCTATTGTCCTGGCTCCTTCAGGAAGATTACTGAAAGGAAACTGGGAAGTGGTTTGGGGGGAATAGCAGATTCTGGGATCTGGTGGGAAGTTCACAGGTTGGCACCGGCTGGAACAGCTGAGTTTTGAAGGCACTCTGCAGACACAGGGGTGCTGGGGGCCCTGAATCACATTTGTGAAGTCCTTGTACTGTATTTTAAAGAGCTAGTCATCAACACCTTGTTACTGCCAACCAATAAGAACAAAAAAGCTAAATCTAAAAAACCAAACACACACACACACAACAGTACACACAAAAATGTGCAGATCTGTAACATTTTTTTCACAGCTGATTAAAAAAAAAAATACTACCGTTCTCCCCCAGACTCCCCTTTGATACAGTAGGTAAACAAAATAGATTTTTTTTTTTCCACAAATATCAGCAGACACTTTCTGGCACCCCACACTGTATTGGCATCAGTGTTAACAGTCCCAGTTCAGATGTGCAATACTTCAGATTGGATATACTGTAACAAGAATCCAACTTTGCATAGACATCCTCAGAATCGCAGTCACGGGGTTGCCCTTCCAAGCTGGCAGAAAAGGAACCCGATCTTAATTTCCAGCTACTCCTGGAAAACAAGGAAAAAAGAAAAGTTTCTTCCTCTCATCCTGCTCCTTCATTTGGTTCTCCCGGACTTACTTCCGTGTATTTAAAACTTGGAACTAGAAAAACGGTTGTTGAAAAAAAAAAAAAAAAAGAATTCCCCCTTTTCCACCTTCTCCCCATCCTCTTCCTCCCCCACCCCATTTTTTTTTTCCAGGCTGAAACTTTCGCTTGCCGGTGTCAAGCTGCCATACTGCGCCGCAACGGCTGCTTCAATGGGGAAATATGCGTCAACCAAAATCAATGAGAAACGTACATGCTGCAAAGAGCCACATTTCCACCGGGTCTCGGATGGTCATGACGGAACACCCCCTCGGATACGGGGCAGAGGAAGGGGACGCGGCCACGGCGGCCAGCCGGGCTCCCGGGACACCCCGGCTGATGCAAAGTCGTCTCCAATCTCAAAGCAAGAAGAGAAATCACATTTAGAAGAGTCAGGTGCGTTTGGCTTTTGTGCGCAGAGCGCGGCCGGCGCGCGGCAGCCGCGGGCGCCTCAGAGGATCACGCAGGCCGAGCAGCAGCCCTCGTCGCCGTTGGGCTGAGCCGCGTAGTTCATCTGCCTCACGATCTCGGCGAACAGCTCGTCCACCGAGGCTTTGTTTTTGGCCGACGTCTCCATGAAGGGGCAGCTCCACTCCTCGGCCAGGGCCTTGCCCTCGCCGAACGAAACCTCGCGCTCGCCCTCCAGGTCCACCTTGTTGCCCACCAGGATCATGGGCACGCGCTCGTACCGCTTCACGCGGATGATCTGGTCCCGCATGGGCTTGATGTCCTGGAAGCTCTGCTGGTTAACAAGGCTGTAGACGAGGATGAAGCCCTGGCCATTCTTGATGTACAGGTCCCGCATGGACGCGAACTGCTCCGTGCCCGCCGTGTCCAGAATCTCCAGCACCGACGGCGACGAGTCCACCTCAATCTCTTTGCGGTAGAAGTCCTCGATGGTGGGGTCGTACTTCTCGATGAAGGAGCCGGTCACGAACTGCACGGTGAGCGCGGACTTGCCCACGCCGCCCGAGCCCAGCACCACCACTTTGTACTCTCTCATGGCTCCGTCGGCGCTCCTGCCGCGCCTACCGCGGCCCCGTCGGGGCTGCACGCCGGAGGAAGGCTAGGCTTGGCGGCTGGACTTCTCCACGTCCTCAGCTCCGCAGGAAAAACTAAGGAGAGGATGGCAGAGGAGCGCAGGGCGCGGAAATCACCAAGCGGGGACCGGGGGCCGACCGGCGGCGGCAGCGCGTCCCTGCGGCGCGGGTCCGGGGCCCCGCAGCAGCCCACGGCGGCAGCCGCAGCCTGGGCGGCGGAGCGGGAGGACAATGCCGGCAGCCGGTGCGAGGCAAGGACTGCAGCTTCTCGCCGCTGCAGCCCAGGAAGGCGAGAAGGCGGCGGCGGCGGGCTGAGGAGGCGGCTGCTAATTGCGCGCCGGGCCAGGACGCGCGTGGCATGAGTCCCCGCAGATCGTGCGCCCACCGCCGCGGCCCATCGAGCTCTCTCCCGCAGCCTCCGCGGGGCGAGGGCTTCCTACTCGCCGCGCGCAGCCCAGCTCTCCCCGCCCCGGCGAGCATGCCCAGTGCGCCGCCGCCGGCCGCGCCCGCCGGATCCCACGCTCCTGGTTTTCCGGGGGGCCGGGCGGGGGTGGGGCTGTGGGTGGGGCTCGAGATTTGATTCAGGACTAGCGGATTCGCGATAGGCGCTAGTCTAGGAGCTGGAAAAGAAATGTGTGTGTGTGTGTGGGGGGAAGGTGTGTGTGGGTGTTTAGAGACCGGCTGGGAGAGCGCCAGTGGGAGGACGAAGACCGCCTTCTTTCGCGGCTTTGGGGTTAGTGCATAGGGGCCCCGGCTCTGCGAGAAGCGGGTGGGCGCGGCGGGCCACCCCGGGGTTGGGGTGGGCTGGCCTCTTGCCGCCTCCCTTTATCCAAAGCTCGTGGACTCCACTCCCCGGCCTGCCGGCTGGTGTGCATCCCGGGACCGAGACCCAAAGGACATTTGGGGGTATGACTGGCTAGCAGAGCATCTTCCCCCACTCAAGGCGCGGCCCTTTCTACCCGGCCTTCTCTGGCCGACTCTTCTCATACTTCATCCCTCGGACAAAGAAAAGAGGAACACTGTGTCTGAAACCCTGTCCCCAACGAGGGAAGGTGCAGCGTCTAGTGACCACAGCGGTCTCCGGGCTGGGACTCGGCGGGCCCCACCCACCTCCCCACTCAGCTGGGGCCAAAACCCGGAGAGCGGATCACAGCCCGATCCAGAAGCGGCGGCGGCGCCCGCAGCTAGTCAGGGCATGCTCAGTGGGCAGAGCAGGTTTTGGGGCTTGGAAGTAGGAAGCTTGTGCACCACACACCCACACTCCAGCTCAGATTACCTCTCCCAGACTCAGGACCCATTGGCCCCGGGGCGCAAATCTCACACCCTCGAATGTTCTCCCATTGGCTACTGCCAAGGTTTTATCAGTTTGGGCTGCTTCATTGGCTAAAAAGTAGCCTCCGCTCGTGATTGGTTATTTATAGAGATTGAGTTGAGAGGCGGAGGCACAGCTGTTCTTTCTCTGCTGCTCCCCCGCCCCCTTCCTCCCACTTCCCCAAGCTAGTCGTTTCGAAGCTATGAGTGAAAAAATAAGGAATTTAGGCGGAGAGCTCAGAGCTAAATATAGTCCTTTGTTGGTGTTTTCAAGAGAGTCTGACTTTTTGGTGCCCAGTCACGACTGTCCATTAAAGGGAGCTGGTTACAGTTCTTGGTCCTCAAGAAACAACAAAGTTTGCAAGGGTTTTTTTGTTTTGTTTTTTTTGGGGGGGGGAGGGGCTAGGATGTGGAAATGAGCCACTGAATTCAGCTCACCCGGTGGGGTGGGGGAATGCCCAGGCTTGCCTTTAGAAAACGTCTCTGCTTTGGGGCGGGCATTCGCAAGACTGGGCTCGGCTCGCACTCACGGGAGGTACCAGGGAGATGCCTTGACTTGTTCCGGGTCTCTCTCCTTCCTCGCGAAGGAGAGGTGTCAAGACCTGTCAAAAGACTAAGCGATACTAGCGTGAGCCCCAGGGCGAAGGGGTTGGGAGGGTACCGAGCTGCTTCAATCCTGGCTCCATATCCTGTCGACGCCACTTCCCACTGGTTTAACCGTCCGCACTGGAGGAATAAATCAAGCAATGTGCTAACGCTTGGTTTCACTGCCTTAGTCCTGCCGTGACTCAGGGCTACGTTTGCCAGTTAACCTTCTCCGAACCCCCTGCCGTAGCTTGTAGTATGCGCGGCTGCAGCGTGATGTCTTGGCCAAGGGACCCGGTGGGTCTCGGGCAGCAGCCAACGCCTTGGGTGGGGTAGGTGGAGCCCATTCCTGCCCCTGGCCCCGCTATTTAGTGGAGAGAGGGGTTATCACAGTGCTTGGCTATAGTTATGCTTATACAATTCTCCAGAAACCTTTCAAGGCAAATTCACCTAATATGGATGGAGAGAACCTCACATTTACCCAGCGTTTAATGTCTGTTAGGCGTTTTACATGTGCTGTCTTATTTACTCCTCGTAAAAATAATTATTATACCTATTTTAAGGATGAGGAAACTGAGGCCCTAAGATGTTCAGTAACTGGCCTAAGATTTCTCAGCTAATGAGTGGCTACGCTAGGATCCCGACTCAGGTGTTTGGCTGCAGAACCTGGTCTTGTAACCATTAGGCAATACTACCTTCTCACAAGAAAGTTCCCAGATTTTACTCTTTCTTAGGTTGAATCTTGAGGTAGTATGATCAGACAGGCTCTTAAACCCAAGCAAGAGGGACCTCTGCCCACCCTCTGACTCTCTTCTGACAGTGCCCCTTCCTACAGGGTCAAGGAGCTTGAACCCTCTTCCAGACCATGCCCCCAATAGTCAGAATTCTGGAATCCTCTACCCAAATAGTACCAAACCCTCTTCTAGGATCTGCTTGGACCTCTGAACGCACCCTTGTGTGCAGGAATGGGTCTCTGTTGGAGTGTGGATGGTGCTAGGACCTCCCAGGCACTTTGGGCCCTGCTTAAGTGCAGGAAAAGGGGTCCCTTCTAGTCAGCTTTCCCTTCCCTGACACTTCCAGCCTGGCCCTTGGAGGAGTCCAAGAATTCGTGGTTCACACCTGACCATCCAGGTCTTGCAAAGAAGTACCTGTCAAGGTGGGAGGATAGATCATATTTTAACAGTGTGTTATCTTGATTTGTAACTGAAATACTTAAGAGTAATGCTATGTGTGCCTCTATCTGTCCTCCTGCCCACAAGTGTTAGGTGTGGTTATGAGCATGATATAGTAGAAAATGCTTTGTCCTTATAGGCCAGGTGTCTAATCTCAAGTATTGGATATCAATTATTATCTGAGACCTTGGGCAAGCCCCTCAGGTGCTCCTGACCTGAGTTTCCCTATCTATAACGTGATGATAATAAAATTTGCCCCACCCACCTAGCTACCTGAGGAACCTTGAAGAGAATCTGATGACCAAACCCTTTATTTTACATCAGAGCCAGTGAGCAGAATTAGAACCCTGGTATCCTGGATGCCCTTTGCATGGTGCCATCCTACGCTCCGAGAAAATAATTAACAGATAATGGATGGAAACATGCTTTTAAAGCTGCAGCGCCCCATAAATTCATGACAATCACAACCCAGGTGTCTTGACAGCCCTATCTAGAAGAGACCTCTCAGGACTACAGGTAGCCATGCAGATGGGTATTTTTGTATCTTGGTGGCCTCTCTGGTACCAAAGAGCTGCCACACTTTGAATACTTTCTATTAGGGATTCTTTGATAGCAATTTGTATTACACTCAGATGGTCTCCCTCAATTTTTATTACACTCAGATGGTCTCCCTCAGAAAGACTTCCACTGGGGCTCTGGGATTCAAAATGAAGTAATGAATGAAATTGCTGATGCACAAGTTTTTAAAGTTGATCACTTCTTCTGGTGAAATTTGTTAGGAGTCTTTATGTACCTCACTATGAATCATAATCCTGAACCATATCCAATTATCTTGTACCATAATTATTTACATATCTGTACCTTGTCATCCTAAGCACCGTGTGAATTCCTTGTGGTCAGGGCCCGTACCTGGCTTATCTTTGCAGCCACCTCTGTCCCTCATAACACCTAGTAAGAGTGCCTACATAGGAGTATCTCAATTAATTATTTATGGGTACATGAATGACATTGTATCCCTTTTCCAAACTCTCTTTGTGGTAAAAGATATATTTATTTTTGGAGAGACATAACATTTCCTGGATCCTTAGAAAAATGTATATCATGTTTCAGTCTCCTTGAGTCTAAAAGATGCTGGGGTGATAAAGTCTACACTTGTATGGATGGAAACACTAAGTCAGTGCTGTCTGGGGGAAAAAATACCAAAGCACCCAGTGGATAAACCCTTTCTCTGAAGAAGACTTCAAACATTTTTGCAGATGACATACAAAAGGCATTTCTAGAAAATAATCTGAAGTAAAAGCTAACCAGCTAAGGACTGCTTAATCTTTCGTATTGACCGTTACATAAACAATGGTCCCTGACAGTGCCCCTTTGCTTACACAGTGAGCTTTGCTTACAGAGTGAGCTCCTGTGACACTGGTTTTGGGCCTTCAAAGAATCAGAGGGTTTGCTAGAACATGAATCTTTTAAGTCTTCCAGTAAATAAGTGCCCATCTGTCCTCTTCATTTATACAAAGTAGAGGTTTATTTCATCATGTTCATAATTTTAGCTGATTTGATCTATAGATAAACAAATAATTCTAATTTTGAAAATATCAAGGGTAAGTTGAGAGTGACCATGTATCATTATTTTAAAGGGAAGTTGGTGTAAGACTAAGTGTGCCTTGCAGAGTTCTCAGTAAATATTTAAGTGCCTGAACATGTTATAACATAACCAGGTATCCACTAGTAGGCTTAGGATGTTTTATTTTATCAGTGGTGTTTAAAAAATAATCTCCAGTAATGCCCCTAAAATATTTCATCAGTCAGCCAAACCATCATCCTTTCATACTCTTCATATTGCACTTTGGGCAGCCAACTTGTAAGAACAATGGCTTGTACTACCTGTAATGAGATTTTGTATCTTTATATCTTAAAAATGTCCTAAAATCCTAGCATGAGAGACAAAGGTGTGCCTAGTTTCCATAATTTCATTGTCTGCTCCTATCATGTGTACTCTGATTGGTTCTTTTCTCCTTTTAAAATTACCTTTCAAAGGAAAGTGGAGGAGAGTCTTAAGTTTCAAATTAAATAACCTCTTAAAATCAGTCAAGCTTTTTACTAACCTTTTGATAGGCCCAAATAAAGAACCAGAAGAATCAAAATAGCTATTCTCAAGGCTATCAGATTATTATTGAATAGTGATCTCAACATATACATTAATGTACTGTGTTATTTTTTATAATAAAAACCACTCATATCTCCATAAAGATGTTACCCTGGGCTGAAGTGTCACACACACCTAGGCAACTACTTCACAACTACTCAGTGGATTTGAGTTCTATCATAAATTCTTACTAATGGTTTGGCCTATTTTCATTCTTTTACCTGATTTTTTAAAAGAAGAAAAATAAATCTCTTCTAAGGTAAACAGCCTGACCTTCTGTATAAGATCTCATGTTTGCCTGAGACCCTGATCTGTAGACAAAGAACACAACTGTCTTACAGCACCACTTTTATGTAATGAATGTATTCTCACTCAAGGGAAATTTTAAAGAGATTTCACTGATCCTGTTTTTCGTAGTTGAAGGCACAATTACACATCTTAGTCTGTTTAAGATTTGTCTCCTCAGAACCTCTGTTCCAGAGAAACAAATATATATATAGCAAGAATGGGAGAAATGTCTTAGCTCCATTAAAAAGAACTTTCCTCTCATAAAATTGTCATTATGTGCAGATGATATACTATATTTAGAAAACCCTGAAGACTCCACACAAAAATTACTAGAACTGATAAATGAATTAATCAAGGTAGCAGGATACGAGATTAACACACAGAAAGCAGTTGCATTTCTCTGCACCAACAATGACATATCAGAAATGAAATGAAAAAAAAAACTTTTAAAATTGCACCCAAAAAAACATTAATAAAGGAAACAGAAAATGATTCAAACAAATGGAAAAATATCCCATGCTCCTGGATTGGAAGAATTTATATTATTAAAATAGCCATACTACTCAAAGCACTCTACAGATTTAATGTGATCCCTATCAAATTACCCATGACATTTTTCACAGAAGTAGAACAAATAATCCTAATTCATATGGAACCACAAAAGACCCAGAATTGCCAAAGCTATCCTGAAGAAAAAGGACAAAGCAGGAGGCATAACCCTCCCAGACTTCAGACAATATTACAAAGCTACAGTAATCAAAACAGAGTGGTACTGGCACAAAAACAGACATATGTATCAATGGAACAGAATAGACAGCCCAGAAATAAACCCACACGGTCAATTAATCTTCACCAAGGAGGCAAGAATATACAATGGAAAAAAGAAAGTCTCTTCAGCAAGTGGTGTTGGGAAAGTTGGATAGCTGCATGTAAATCAATGAAGTTAGAACACACCCTCTCACCATACACAAAAATAAACTCAAAATAGCTTAAAGACTTAAACTTAAGATATGACACCATAAAACTCCTAAAAGAGATCACAGGCAAAACATTCTCGGGTATAAACCACACCAATGTCTTCTTAGGTCAGTCTCCCAAGGCAATAGAAATAAAAACAAAAATAAACAAATGGAACATAATCAAACTTACAAGCTTTTGCACAGCAAAGGAAACCATAAACAAAATGAAAAGACAGCCTAGAGAATGAGAAAATATTTGCAAATGATGTGATTGACAAAGGCTTAATTTCCAAAATATACAAACAGCTCATACAACTCAACAACAAAAAAACAAACAACGCAATAAAAAAAATGGGCAGAAGACCTAAACAGACATTTTTCCAAAGAAGACATACAGATGGCCAATAGGCACAAGAAAGATGCTCAACATCACTAATTATCAGAGAAATGCAAATCAAAACTACAATGAGGTACCACCTCACTTGGGTCAGAATGGCCATTATTAAAAAGTCTACAAATAACAAATGCTGGAGAGGGTGTGGAGAAAAGGGAACCCTCCTACACTGTTTGTGGGAATGTAAGTTGGTGCAGCCACTGTCAAAAACAGTATGAAGGTTCCTCAGAAAACCAAAAATAGAATTATATGATCCAGCAATCCCATTCTCCGGCATATATCCAGTCAAAACTACAATTCAAAAAGATACATGGCCCTTCCCCTGGGAGCAAAGACTGCCACCATGAACTGCCTGCCCTGTGCCACACAGAGTGGGCTGTCGCTCCACGACCTTGCTTCACATGTGGGGTGCAGGTTCGATCCCTGGTCCTGGAGCTAAGATCCCACATGCCTTGCAGCCAAAAAACCAAAACATAAAAGAGAAGCAGAGGTGGAGGCAAGATGGCGTACTAGGAGGATGTAGAATTTGTGTCTCCTCACAACTAGGGCACCTACCAGGCACCAGTGGGGGACCACACCTAAGGGGACAGGAAGAGCCCCAAGAAACCAGGTAGGACGAGAAGTGTGGGAGGAGTGAAGGGGGAGGAGAAGTGGAGGTGGGATGGGACTGGTACCCCGAGGGGTGGCTGGGGGAGGGGAAGGACTCCCGAAGGGGGAAATTGGGGAACCACTGGGAGGGCGGAGGATCAAAAGGGAGTGTGGCCAGGTTTCCGCTGCCCACATGGGCCCCCAGGGACCTGCTGAGAGCCTTGGCCTGATCCTCTGCCCACCTAAGCCCCCTCCAGCCCCATGGGTCCTGAGGGAGTGGGAGGGAGGAAAGGGAGAGCAAAAGTAAAGGCTGGACCTCTGAGATCAGCACCCATGAGGGGTGGCTGGGGAGGGGAGGAGTTCCTACACCCAGGGGGACCCACCCACAATTAGGGGTCCAGCGGTGACGGGGGAGACCGTGGGGGAGATGGTGGGGGAGGGACGTGGAGGAATGGAAGGGAACAGGGCCAGTGCTTTCCCTGTCCACGTAGGCACCAGGAAACCTGTTGGGCTCCTGGGCCTAATCCTCTGCCCTGGGAGCCTCCCTCCTGCCGTGCAGAGCCCAAGCCCCACCCCTACATCCCCACCCAGCACCCTACCTCTACACTTGGAGACCCTCTCCAACAAGCTGGGCCTGAACCCCACCCACACACCCTCACTCAGGGCACTACCCCCAAACGCCGGAACTCCACACTCCAGAGGCCCTCCTGGTGTGTTGAGACTCCCCTTCTGCAAAGGTCCTAAGCAGAGGCTCTGCCCCATGCTTGAATGTTGCCCTGCCTAGGCCCCGCCCAATGCTCAAGCATACCCCCCCACCTGCCTAGGTCCCATGCCATCCTAAATCCCGCCCATGCCACTCTAAACCCTGCCCCTGCCGAAGTTCCATCCCTGCCTAAACTCCGCCCCCACAGCCAAAGCATTTTTTTTTTTTCATTTTTCCTCTTTTAGATTGGGGTTCTGTCTTACCCTGTTGATTCACTGTCGTTGATTCTTTCATATTTTTATTTTTCCTAATAAATCTTCTATTTTTCTAATTTTATTTTATTCTTTATACTTTGTTATTGTTCTCTCCTTTTGGCTTGTTCCCCCCCACTTTTTTATTTTCTTTTTTCTGTTGCAGTTTTATTTTACCTTGTTGTAGTTGTTTCTATTATAGTTTCATTTTCCCTAATATAATTTTTATCTTTCCAGTTTTATTTTTCTTTTTATTATTACTCCTTTTTTCCTTTCTTCTTTTTTTTTTTTCACCATGCCACAAAGCTTGTGGGATCTTGGTTCCCAGGCCGGAGGATGGGCCTGAGCTCCTATGGTGGAAGCTCCGAGTCCAAACTGCTGGACTAACAGAGAATATCAGACCCCAGGGAATATCAATCAGAGTGAGGTCTCCGGAGGTCATCTCAGCACCAAGACCCAGCTCTATCCAACTGCCTGCAAACTCCAGTGCTGGATGTCTCAGGCCACACAACCAGCAAGACAGGAAATACAGCACCATCCATCAAAACAAAAATGAAACGACAAAAAAATATGTTACAGATGAAGGAGCAAGGTAAAAACCTACAAGACCAAATAAATGAAAATGAAATAGGCAACCTACATGAAAAAGAATTCAGAGTAATGACAGTAAAGATGATCCAAAATCTTGGAAACAAGATGGAGAAAATACAAGAAACATTTAACAAGGATCTAGAAGAAATAAAGAGCAAACAGTGATGAACAACAGAATTACTGAAATTAAAAATACTCTAGAAGGAATCAGTAACAGAATAACTGAGGCAGAAGAACACATAAGTGAGCTGGAAGATAAAATGGTAGAAATAACTGTCAGGGAGCAGAATGAAGAGAAAAGAATGAAAAGAATTGAGGACAGTCTCAGAGACATCTGGGACAACATTAAATGCACCAACATTCGAATTATAGGGGTCCAGAAGAAGAGAAAAAGAAAGGGTCTGAAGAAATACTTGAAGAGATTATAGTCAAAAACTTCCCTAACATGGGAAAGGAAATAATCAATCAAGTCCAGGAAGCGCAGAGAGTACCATACAGGATAAACGCAAAGAGAAACATGCTGATGCATATTAATCAAATTATCAAAAATTAATTACAAAGAAAACATATTAAAAGCAGCAAGGGAAAAGCAACAAATAACATACAAGGGAATCCCCGTAAGGTTAACAGCTGATTTTTCAGCAGAAACTCTGCAAGCCAGAAGGGAGTGACAGGTCATATTTAAAGTGATGAAAGGGAAAAACCTACAACCAAGATTATTCTACCCAACAAGGATCTCATTCAGATTCGATGGAGAAATTAAAACCTTAACAGATAAGTAAAAGTTAAGAGAATTCAGCACCACCAAACCAGCTTTACAACAAATGCTAAAGGAACTTCTCTAGGCAGGAAACACAAGAGAAGGAAAAGATCAACAAAAACAAGCCCAAAACAATTACAAAATTGGTAATAGGAAAATACATATAGATAATTACCTTAAATGTAAATGGATTAAATGCTCCAACCAAAAGACAGAGACTGGATGAATGGATACAAAACAAGACCCATATATATGCTGTCTACAAGAGACCCACTTCAGACCTAGGAACACATACAGACTGAAAGTGAGGGGATAGAAAAAGATATTCCATGCAAACGGAAATCAAATGAAAGCTGGAGTAGCAATTCTCATATCAGACAAAATAGAATTTAAAATAAAGACTATTACAAGAGACAAAGAAGGACACTACATAATGATCAAGGGATCAATCCAAGAAGAAGATATAAAAGTTGTAAATATTTATGGACCCAACATAGGAGCACCTCAATATATAAGGCAAATGCTAATAGCCATAAAAGGGGAAATCAACAGTAACATGGTAATAGTATGGGAATCTATCACCCCACTTTCACCAATAGACAAATCATCCAACATGAAAATAAATAAGGAAACACAAGCTTTAAATGACACATTAAACAAGATGGACTTAATTGATATTTATAGGATGTTCCATCCAAAAACAACAGAATACACTTTTTTCTCAAGTGCCCATGGATCATTCTCCAGGATAGACCATATCTTGGGTCACCAATCAAGTCCTGGTAAATTTAAGAAAATTGAAATCATATAAAGTATCTTTTCTGACTACAACACTATGAGACTAGGTATGAATTACAGGAAAAAACTGTAGAAGAAACAGACACATGGAGGATAAATGATACACTACTAAATAACCAAGAGATCACTGAAGAAATCCAAGAGGAAATCAAAAAATACCTAGAAAAAAATGACAATGAAAACACGATGACCCCAAACCTATGGGATGCAGCAAAAGCAATTCTAAGAGGGAAGTTTATAGCAATACAACCCTATCTCAAGAAACAAGAAACATCTCAAATAAACAATGTAACCCTACACCCAAAGCAACTAGAGAAAGAAGAACAAAAAAATGCCAAAGTTAGCAGAAGGAAAGAAATCATAAAGATCAGAGCAGAAATAAATGAAAAAGAAATGAAGGAAATGATAGCAAAGATCAATAAAACTAAAAGCTGGTTCTTTGAGAAGATAAACAAAATGGATAAGCCATTAGCCAGGCTCACTGAGAAAAAAAGGGAGATGACTCAAACCAACAGAATTAGAAATGAAAAAGGAGAAGTAACAAGTGACACTGCAGAAATACAAAGGATCATGAGAGATTATTACAAGCATCTATATGCCAATAAAATTGACAACCTTGAAGAAATGGACAAATTCTTAGAAAAGCACAACCTTCTGAGACTGAACTAGGAAGAAATAGAAAATATGAACAGACTAATCACACGCACTGAAATTGAAACTGTGATTAAAAATCTTCCAACAGGGCTTCCCTGGTGGCGCAGTGGTTGAGAATCCGCCTGCCAATGCAGGGGACATGGGTTCGAGCCCTGGTCTGGGAAGATCCCACATGCTGCAGAGCAACAAGGCCCGTGAGCCACAACTACTGAGCCTGTGCATCTGGAGCCTGTGCTCCGCAACAAGAGAGGCCACGATAGTGAGAGGCCTGCGCACCGCGATGAAGAGTGGCCCCCGCTTGCCACAACTAGAGAAAGCCCTCGCACAGAAACGAAGACCCAACACAGCAAAAATAAATAAAATAAATTAATAAACTCCTACCCCCAACATCTAAAAAAAAAAAAAAATTCCAATAAACAAAAGCCCAGGACCAAATGGCTTCACAGGTGAATTGTATCAAACATTTAGAGAAGAGCTAACACCCATCCTTCTCAAACTCTTCCAAAATATAGCAGAGGGAGGAACACTCCCAAACTCATTCTACAAGGCCACCATCACCCTGATACCAAAACCAAAGATGTCACACGAAAAGAAAACTACAGGCCAATAACTCTGATGAACATAGATGCAAAAATCCTCAACAAAATACTAGCAAAGAGAATCCAACAGCACATTAAAAGGATCATACACCATGATCAAGTGGGGTTTATCCCAGAAATGCAAGGATTCTTCAATATATGCAAATCAATCAATGTGATACATCATATTAACAAATTGAAGGAGAAAAACCATATCGCCATCTTAATAGATGCAGAAAAAGCTTTCAACCAAATTCAACACCCATTTATGATAAAAACTCTCCAGAAAGTAGGTATAGAGGGAGCCTACCTCAACATAAAAAAGGCCATATATGACAAACACACAGCCAACATTGTTCTCAGTGGTGAAAAACTGAAACCATTTATTCTAAGATCAGGAATAAGACATGGTTGCCCACTCTCACCATTATTATTCAACATAGTTTTGGAAGTTTTAGCCACAGCAATCAGAGAAGAAAAATAAATAAAAGGAATCCAAATCGGAAAAGAAGAAGTAAAGCTGCCAGTGTGTGCAGATGACATGATACTACACACAGAGAATCCTAAAGATGCTACCAGAAAACTGCTAGAGCTAATCAATGAATTTGGTAGAGGAGTAGGATAGAGAATCGTAAAGATGCTACCAGAAAACTATTAGAGCTAATCAATGAATATGGTAGAGTAGTAGGATACAAAATTAATGCATAGATATCTCTTGCATTCCTATACACTAGTGATGAAAAATCTGAAAGAGAAATTAAGGAAATACTCCCATTTACCATTGCAACAAAAAGAATAAAATACCTAGGAATAAACCTACCTAAGGAGACAAAAGACCTGTATGCAGAAAACTATAAGACACTGATGAAAGAAATTAAAGATGATACAAACAGATAGAGAGACATACCATGTTCTTGGATTGGAAGAAGCAACATTGTGAAAAAGACTATACTACCCAAAACAATCTACAGATTCAGTGCAATCCCTATCCAAGTACCAATGGCATTTTTCACAGAACTAGAACAAAAAATTGCCCCATTTATAGGGAAACACAAAGACCCTGAATAGCCAAAGCAATCTTGAGAAAGAAAAATGGAGCTGGAGGAATCAGGCTCCCTGACTTCAGACTATACTACAAAGCTACAGTAATCAAGACAGTATGGTACTGGCACAAAAACAGAAATATAGATCTGTGGAACAGGATAGAAAGCCCAGAGATAAACCCACGTACATATGGTCACCTTATCTTTGATAAAGGAGGCAAGAGTATACAATGGAGAAAAGACAGCCTCTTCAATAAGTGGTATTGGGAAAACTGAACAGTTATATGTAAAGAATGAAATTAGAACACTCCCTAACACTATACACAAAAATAAACTCAAAATGGATTAAAGACCTAAATGTAAGTCTAGACACTATAAAACTCTTAGTGGAAAACATAGGCAGAACACTCTATGACATAATTCACAGCAAGATCCTTTTTGACCCACCTCCTAGAGAAATGGAAATAAAAACAAAAATAAACAAATGGGACCTAATGAAACTTAAAAGCTTTGGCACAGCAAAGGAAACTATAAACAAGATGAAAAGACAACCCTCAGAATAGGAGAAAATATTTGCTAATGAAGCAACTGACAAAGGATTAATCTCCAAAATATACAAGCAGCTCATGCAGCTCAATATCGAAAAAACAACCCAATCCAAAAATGTGCAGAAGACCTAAATAGACATTTCTCCAAAGAAGATATACAGATTGCCAACAAACACCTGAAAGGATGCTCAACATCACTAATCACTGGAGAAATGCAAATCAAAACTACAATGAGGTGTCACCTCACACCAGTCAGAATGGCCAGCATCAAAAAATGTATGAACTATAAATGCTGGGGAGGGTGTGGAGAAAAGGGAACCCTCTTGCACTGTTGGTAGGAATATAAATTGATACAGCCGCTATGGAGAACAGTATGCATGTTCCTTAAAAAAGTAAAAATAGAACTACCATAAGACCCAGCAATCCCACTACTAGGCATATACCATGAGAAAACCATAATTCAAGAAGAGCCATGTTCCACAATATTCATTGCAGCTCTATTTACAATAGCCAGGATATGGAAACAAGCTTAGTGTCCATTGACAGATGAATGGATAAATAAGATGTGGCACATATATACAGTGGCTAATTTTCTCAGCCATAAAAAGAAATGAAATTGAGTTATTTGTAGGGAGGTGGATGGACTTAAGAGTCTGTCATACAGAGTGAAGTCAGAAAGAGAAAAACAAATATTGTATGCTAACACATATATATGGAATCTAAAAAAAAGAAAAATGGTTCTGATGAACCTAAGGGCAGGACAGGAATAAAGACACAGATGTAGAGAATGGACTTGAGGATACGGAGAGGCCGAAGTGTAAGCTGGATGAAGCGAGAGAGTGGCACTGATATATATACACTACCAGTTGTAAAACAGATAGCTAGTGGGAAAGAGCTGCATAGCATAGGGAGATCAGCTCCATGCTTTTCGACCACCTAGAGGGGTGGGATAAGGAGGGTGGGAGGGAGACACAAGAGGGAGGGGATATGGGGATATACTTATGCATATAGCTGATTCACTTTGTTATACAGCAGAAGCTAACACACACTTGAAAGCAATTATACTCCAATAAAAATGTTTAAAAAAAAGAGAGAAGTAATTTTGTAACAAATTCACTAAAGACTTAAAAAAAATACATGCACCCCTATGTTCACAGAAGCACTATTCACAATACCCAAGACATGGAACCAACCTAAATATCCATCAAAAGATGAATGTATAAAGAAGATGTGGTACATATATACAATAGAATACTACCCAGCCATAAAGAAGAAAATAATGCCATTTGCAGCAACATGGATTCTACAAGAGATTATCATACTAAGTGAAGTTAAGTCAGAAAGAGAAAGGGAAATACTGTATGATATCACTTATATGTGGAATCTAAACTATGACATACACAAGAAAATAAGTAAATAAAATAAAATATGACACAAATGAACCTATCTATGAAATAGAATCAGAATCAGGGACATACAGCACAGATTGGTGGTTGCTAAAGGGGAAGGATTAGTGGGAGGTTGGGGTTAGCATATGTAAGCTTTTATATATAGAATGGATAAACAACAAGGTCCTACTGATAGCACAGATAACTATATTCAATATGATAAACCATAATGGAAAAGAATATATTAAAAAAGAATATATATATATATAACTGAATCAGTTTGCTGTACAGCAGTAGTTAACACAACGCTGTAAGTCAACTAAGCTTCAATAATAATAAAATTTTTAAAAAAAAGAACTTTCCTTTCACTTGCTTTTTTGTCACCAACCACCAGATTCAAGGAGTCCCCCTTTCTCTTGGACAGACAAAAATCCACCACTTCCCCTGATGCTGGGGGAAGCCAACCACTCCTTCTGCAGCAGTGGCTCCAAGAAGTGCTTTAGACTTTGTGGTCTTGATGGAAACAATGAGAGTCTATATTGAGGGAAAGGAAGTTCCCTTTGTAAATTATTGTTCGCAGTCAGGTTTTGTTTAAGGAATCTGCCAAAGAGGTTTCTATTTTGCTTGCAGTTACAGTATCTTGTGATGGGGAGTTAGAAAAAAGGATTTGTGGTGGTGTCTTAGGAAGATAACACTCAGAACTACAGAATTCAGTCTATTCAAATAATTTTATGATGATTATATTCAGTTCTGTCATGGAAATTTGTAACTCTTCTGAAGTTTTTTCTTTATTTTTTTTTAAATTTACACATAAAGGAAAGATTACTGGCCTATTATTCAACTATTGTAATGTGAACATATTACCCCTAAAGTATAAAACCAAATTCTTTCTTTTAAGGAATTATGTCCTTTAAAAAACCTTATTGCCTTGTAGAATATAACTGTATGAAATTAAAAAGGAATGATCCTGGGAAACTGATCAAACATTTCTGTGTTTCATATAAGCTAATTCTAAACAAGCAGTTGGCAAACTTCTTTTATTAAGGGTCAGATAGTAAATATTTCAGATTTTGCAGGCTGTACATCTCCATTTCTGCTACTCAATTCTGCCCCTGTAGCATGAAAGCAGCCACAGACAATATGTAAATAAATGGGCATGGCTGTGTTCCAGTAACACTTTCTTTTCAGAAACAGGTGGTGGGCTGCATCTGGCCTACAGGCTCATGGTTTGCCAATCTCTAAACTATGTATTAAGAAAGGATCCTCATTTGTTGCTGGAGGCCAAAAGTTCTTATAATCAAAATGAACTACTAATCTGTCATTGGATATAGCCATAACTCTTGGCCTTAATCTATACAGTAAAATATTACTCGAATAGTGAATATATATCAATAGATATGACACAATTCTACATAATTTATGAAAAAATTCAGATTTATATTTTTACACATGTACTGTAAAATTTGTTCTCAATAGTTAAAGTATCACCCATCTTTTGTTGGACTTCTCAACTTTTTCTTACTGATTTGTAATTGTTGATTATGTACTATGGTTATGTTATACAATAAGGATATTATCCTCTGTTAATCATGTACTATGCAAATGATTATTAGTTTATTATTCTTCTTTGTTTATGCTTTTTTTCATTAATATTTCTATTTGAACTTATTGATCTTTTTCTTTTTGGGTTTTCTTTCTGAATTTCATGTCACAAACAGAAAGGTGTCTCACCCTCTAGGATATTTTATATAACTAGTGTTTTCTTCTAGCATTTTTAAGGTTTTCTTTTTTATGGTTACATGTGGCTTGCTTTCCGACTGAAAAATAATTCAGTAAATTATTCAGTAATAATTTAGTGTCGGTAAAGACGGAGAGATTGAAATCCAAGCAATAGGATGTCTATTGAATAGCAGTTTCTGAGGAGAGGGCAGAGGAGGTGTCTGAAAACTCTGGTGGGAAGGCTGGGGAAGCCTCTTTCCTCTCACACAGGAAAGAGGAAGAGCCAAGAGACCAAAAAACTGGAATTGAGAAGGTAAAAATATGAGAGAGTTCAAGCTGCAAATAACCTTCTCTCTGTAAATAAAAATGGCAAGGCACCTGCTGAAGGAAGGGAGGCCAGGTGTGGGTCTGGGAATAGAAGTAGAAATGAAACTGTTTCTATCAGTGACTGTGCAGCATGAAGCTGCTAAGCTGCTAAACGTGGGTTACATAAGTTTGTGAAGATGCCAGTTCAGCTTTTTTTTTCTTTTTAATTAAGAAGGATATTGATAATTCCTCTCCAGTCTGTCCAACCAGATTCTGTTAAAATTTCTGAAGGCTTTTTCTCAATACATACAAATAAATAATTATAAAATTACCAAATGTAAAATAGATAGCTAGTGGGAAGCAGCCGCATAGCACAGGGAGATCAGCTCGGTGTTTTGTGACCACCTAGAGGGGTGGGATAGGGAGGGTGGGAGCGAGACGCAAGAGGGAAGAGATATGGGAACATATGTATATGTATAACTGATTCACTTTGTTATAAAGCAAAAACTAACACACCATTGTAAGGCAATTATACTCCAATACAGATGTTAAAATAAATAAAACAACAATAAAATTAACTCCACATCTACAGGCCCATACCCCTTAGTGAAAATACATACACAAACCTGTGACTTATGTGATTAAAAATTCCATTACTAATGGGAAATTAAATGAACTCAATGAAACTCTATTACCTACGTAGTCTCTTGAGTTTCTATTTCATGCTAAATTACAATAAAACCTTGGGTACCTGACCTCAGAGAATCATTTTGAGTCATTTTGAGTAGTTGAATATTTGTCTAGAAAATGTTGCTGTTGTATAGGGTGTCCTGTCACCATAAGAAAAATATTTATATTCTTTTCATTAGATAAGTAGTCTCTGTTTAATAAATTTTAAATGTATGAAAAAGCAAAAAGAATAAAATAAAAATAACAAATTACCCCCAAACAAAAAACTTAACATTTTGGTTAATGTCTTGTCTTTTTATCATAGAATTATTTGAAAACTGGAAACCTAATTCTAGTTTTATCACGACTATTTTAACATACAGCTTAATGTAGGCCTCAGGTATTCTATAACGTACTGATCAAATAAGACAGCTATCTTAAGGACTTATTTATCAAAGAATTTTCCTCTCATGTAACGGATTTTGATGGGACTATTTGTATCGAGTATGCTAATGTTGCCCGGGAAGATGTTGTCCTGACAAAGTCCCCAATGACAGCCTGGTTTGGGGTTGTTTGCCTGTTTGTTCTGAAGGTGGGATGAAGCACGTTCAAACTCATGACCTCTGGGGCAGCAGAACAGAGCGGCCGCTGGCCTGCGTAATTAACTAGGGAATCAAGGGCTTCAGCTGCATTCTCCCAAATGGTTTAGTCCCTCTCCAGAAATGATCTTCCTTTTTGTGGCAAACAGTGCCCTTTGATGTGTCAGCACCATTCAAAGCCAGGCTGTGACTCTTCTGCATCATTAACACGTTTGTGCTTCCTTTGTCACTTTGAACCCAGCCTTCCATCTCTTTTGCCCTAAGTTTTTTTCCTGAGGCGTAAAAGAAATCTGCCCCTCACTCTTTCCAAAGTGTGTCCTAGCATGTCTGGGGAATGACTTATTCTCCAGGCTGCAAATTCTTTAACAGAAAAAAAAAAAAAAAAAAAAAAGATAATTTTGCTGACTTGGTTTCAGTCTGAGATTTTCTCTAAACTGTTCTCAGTACTTGATTTGAATAGAATACCAGGCATAAGCAATATTTAAAAGTGTATATTCATTGTAACAATGAAATGGAAATCCCTGAATATTACACGCCTAACAAATCTTTCTCATTAAATCTCATATGTAGTAAAATGTCCTGTCTTGAATAGCACGCTTTCTATAGGCTGACCCAGGGAGTCAATATTCGGTGGCTGGGAGACAGAAATAATGTTCACAGATACCACAGCATTTCCTCTGGGTGAGCTGAATAGTTGTGTAAAAACAGAATATTTTGTTATTCTGAGGTAAAGCTTGTGTTCTGAAAAGACCCTTCATTAAATGTGAATAAAAATGATAGGAGGAGGTTGGGTGTGACAGGAGAGGCTGTCTTTGATTTTCCAAGCACATTTGTACAACATAAACAACAGGTAACATTCTCAAATGCTTTAGAACCGTGCCATGTAATTTTCCAAATATTAAGCTATCAGCCTATTCTTGTTCTGTTCAATTCAAATAAACATTTATCAGTGTATATAGCTACAAATTAAATTAGGCCAACTTTGTATGACTTTTATGTATCGAGAATTACAGCTTGAGCCTAAGGCTGCTTCATTCTAAGATGCAGGCAAGCCAGGAAGGATGGCCCAGGACAAGTAAATCAGGCCAGTAAATGCACTATTCTGTAAGGGACCAAGTTACCACTGGAGAAGTAAGAGGAGACACGGTTGAGGATCATAAATGTGATTCAAGGACAGCAAAAATCACCAAATAGAAAGGGAGATGTAGCATCTATCAATGCAGCATCTACCTCTTACATTACCCTTGGGACTGCCCCAATGAGAGTACCTAGAGGAGCAGTCTCTGGGCCACTGAGCCACAGGGTGCCAGCAGCATCTGGGCCCACAGCTTCTGTAACATTTGATGCCAAGGCCAGCAGCTGTGGTGGCTGCAGAAGCCTCAGAGAGTCTGTGGCAGACCTCCACAGCAGCACGTAACCTCTTCAGCAGACACCAGCAGAATAACAGTCACTTCGGGCACTGGAAGCTGCAGCAAACACCTCAATATAATGAGCTGACACAGGAGCAAAATGAGTGGTCCAACCCATAAAGCAGTCAAGGAGACTGATCGGAGAAAGGGCAGGGGAGACACCCCTAAGGAGTCCCAGGGCTATTAGTGAGGCATTAAGGAGGTTTGGACTTCCTGCACTGTTGTCAGAGACTGAGTCAAAATATTACTAACAAGATAAATGCTTGTGTTGTCTTACTTTTCAGCTAGGTATGTAGAAATTTAGGTTACATGGAAATTGTTTAGAAGTAAGTTTTCCTAACGAGCCACAAAATTTTTCTAACACACCCACTTTCCCTCAGGATTTGCTGACTTTATTTGTAATGTCTTCTCATGTTGCCTTACCCTAAAAGAATTAGGAATACTTAAGGCTGCATTTAACTGGAAACCCAATTAAGGGTGGTGGGACTAAACAAATAAAGGTTTATTTCTTACTTAAGTCTGAAATTGGAGTTCTTCTGGCCTTGGTTCAATAGCTCAGTGAAGAGAAATGCAGTCCCAGAAGTCAAGTCCGTTTTTGAGGCAGGAAGAAGGTGGGAATGGGAGGGTGGGCCACAGATGCACCAGGAGGATTTTATGTTCTATCAAGAGACAAAAGCTCCAAGAGGCTTCCAGTTAAATTTCCTTGGCCAGTACTGCATTGAATGTCCTTCTAGCCAAAAAAGAGGCTGGGAAAATGCATAACCAACTTATCTACCTTTATAGTGGAGGGAGACAAGGGAGAAATAAATGAAGAATGGTGTTAGGTAAGCCAGCCTATAGTGTCTACCCCAAACACCGAAATACCCTTTAGAAACTCAGAATTTTTCAGGCAATTGAAATTACACATAATTTTTTCATTCCTGTTCAATAAATATTGGGTAAGAGATAAATGCAATCTCTTATTTTTTCATTGAAAATCACATTTAAAAAGCTTTAACAGTCTTCAAGTTTGGTTATGTATATGATATAAAGTTATAGTTAACCCAACGTTTTTTACACAAAAATCTGCAAAAAAATTATTTTTTACACTTATTGATCCCTGATATCGTAAAGTCATATGAAGTAGAAAGAGCACGGGATTTTTAGTCTGACAGACTTACTTTCAAATTTTGGCTCAGTCACTTTCTAGCTGTACGACCGGACAATTTATTTAATTTCTGAGGTAGCCAGTCTCCAAGATGGCTCCCACCATTCCAACATCCTGGCATTCACAGCCTTGAATAGTCCCTCCCATAGTGTATCAGGGTTGGCTTATATGACCAAGAGACCAGAAGTGATGGTATGTTGCTTCCAAGATTAAGTTATAAAAGATTGCATCTTCAGTCTGGGGCTCTCTCTCTCTGAATTTCTCACTCTGGGAGAAGCCAGCTGCCTATCTTCAGGACAGCCAGGGAACCCTGTGGAGTTCCTGGGAACTGTGCCTGGGAACTGAGGTCCTTACTCCAACAGCTATGAGTAACAGGACTACCGGTAACCAAGAAGGAGAACTTGGAAGTTCTGCCGTAGTTGCAAAAGTCTGAGGGCTCTGAATTACTGGTTTCCAGAGAGCAGAAATTTTCCTGTAGTATTATTTACAGGTCTCAGGCTCTCACGCTGTAATTGTCCATAAGCCCAGCCTCCGAACTGGTCTCTCTGCTTCCAGTCTTGCTCTCCCCCATGTACAAACTAATCCTGCATAATCTAGCAGATAGAGCTCATTAAAAATACCACTGAGAAAATGAATGAATCACAACATGATGACTCTTAAACACATAACATGGAGGGGAAAAAGCCAGACACAACAGAATACAGTTTGTATAAATCTATTTCTATAATGTTCATAATAGACAAAATTTAACTACTTTGTTCATGCATGTGTAAATAGGGAATAAACTGTAAAGAAAATAAATAATAATGGTTTGCCCTAGCAGGGAGAACTGCACATTTGGATGAGTTGCAGAATGATGGTTCGGACAGGAAAGGCTGCATAAATTGTGCAGCTCAACACCAAATACAAACGCAGGGTTCCTTGTTCAAAATTTATTAAGAATGTCAAGACACAACAGTAGAGCATTAAACCAAGCGAGGACCGTGCTCAGTGCCAGGGTTTGTGCCACTGCCCAGGTGCACCTTCAGGAAGCCAGCCCTGATTTGAGAATTTCTGCAGTTCTGCTAATGCTTGCTTGCTTTATTTATTTATTTATACTTGGTAGGAAGAGAGTCATACAGGTATCTGTTTCAGAAAAATCCTGAAATCAAACATTTGTGATGTATGTGCTTTCCTGTAAATTTATTCTATCTTACAGCCTCTTTAAAATGTGTAAAATAAAAACAAATTGGAACTGATCAGAGCACTTCCTGCTCAAAAACCTCTATGAGATGGTTTCCCATGGATGAAAATGCCAGTGGCTGGATGCTTTCTCCTGTACCTTCATTTGTTGCAGGCTCAGCTCAAGTGCCAGCTCATCTAGGAAACATCCCAGATTTCCTCCATCAAAATTAACCAATTCCTTCCCTTTGCTCCCTCCACACTTTCTCCCTGTATTACAGCACTTCCCTGCCTCAAATCAGAGATCTTTGAGATTTTTTTTTTTTCCTGATGAACAGGAAAACTTCAGGAAATATTCCAGTCTTATTCATCTTTATATTTGGGAACCTTGAGGGCATTAGATAAGTGACACTGAATCTAATTAAAGTTATATCCAAAGATTATCTTAATGTATTATAAAACCTAAAACACTCAAAATACCTACACAATGCAAGTCCTTAAACTATGCAACGATACAGAGTAGCAAAGGTAAAAGTTCTGCAAACTAAGATGTTTATTCACCTGGTAAAAATCTGAATTAGGTACCAAGTATTTCATGGTATCATTCAACATTTTCTGCTTCACATCTGACATGAATCTCATAGCCATCTTTCTTAAGACTGTTTTAACATCATGAATTTAATATACTGCGAGGTACTTTTTATGTAACCAAAACCCAAGATACCATTTTTACCAGAAACACATTTTAAAACATTATTGCCCACTCTTTTCCTTGATTTTTTTTTTTTTCTGTTCCTGGCATATTTTAGTTCTCACTAACACTTTGGGTTCTTTTGATAAACATGTGAATGTGACTTGGACATTTTCTTACAACAGACAGATGGGTGTGTTCTCTGAGTATTATTTCTAAAATGAAGAAAATGTTCCCCTTTGCCAGCATCTGGGTAAGATTTGAAGGTCTGCTGCAGATTTAAAATGTAGACAGAAGTAATCATGTCTCTCCCACATAAGGTGACTCTGCAAGTAATTTTTTTCTATTTTTTTTATGCCAAGCTTTGAAATCACAAATGGAGTATGGGCTCAGAAAAAAACACTGTATAAAACAGTATTTGGACATTTCTTTTCAGCATTCATTTTTATGGATGTTCTCCAATCATGCTACCAGATGGCCAGTTTACAAGTCTGTGGTAACATAAAAGCCTTTTATATAGAAGTAAAACGCTGACGAATAGACTTCTAAATGTATATACAAATAAGTATATTTTATTCAACTTTACACATAATTTCATTGTACAATGTCTACCCAAAAGAATTAGAATATTTGGCTGGTAAACATATGGTTACATACTCAACGACACAGATGTATAGTAAAAACATTGAACGACAAATGTCTACCATTTCTACAGGATAGTTCATGTAAATCACCACGAAGATATGAAATGATTCTTCTCCTCCTCTGTCAAGTAATCATACATAAGTGAGAAAAAAATCAACCTGTCATTCTTTGCCAGAGACGATGACAGTAAGAGGATGTGAAATTTCATTGAAGGATTATTTATGCCATATTTATGCCATCCCTTTTATAATATTTATCACCTAATGACCGGAGATCAATGCCACTAATGCAATGAGACTTGCTTAAGTATTTCATTCCTTAATAAACCTCAATTTACAGCATAGGGTTTTGGGGCTCTCACTGCTTCAGGATTTTTTGTTTGTTGTTTCCTCTGCCTGGAGTGTTCTTTTTCCAGCTCTTTCCACAGCTGGTTTCCCCTCATCCACTAAGCTGTCACCTCTTCAGAGAAGCCCTACCAAGCTCTACCTAAGTTAACCATACTCCCTTCTCCCTAAATCACACAGCCAGGAGTTAATGCAAAGGACATGTTTTACCTCGTTTAGGCTCCTATAACAAAATGCCACCGACTGGCTTATAAACAGCTGAAATTTACTTTTTCACAGATTTGGAGGCTAGGAGTCCAGGATCAGGGTGCCAGCATGGTCAAATTCTGGAGAAGACCCTCTTCCAGGTTGCAGACTGTTAATTTCTCATTGTGTCCTCATATGATGGAATGAGCTAGGGAGCTCTGTGGGGGCTCTTTTACAAGGAACTAATGCCATTCATGAGGGCTCCACCCTCAGGACCAAAGCATCTCCCAAAGGTCCCACTTCCTAATACTTTCACACTGGGCATTAGGATTTCTACACATGAATTTGGGTGGGGACACAAACATTCAGACCATAGTGGGGCTTGTCTACAGGCCAAATCAGACCTTCTTTTTTTTTTTTGGTACAGCCCATGAGCTGAGAATGGTTTTAATTTTTTTAATGGTTAAAATAAATAATATGACATGAAAATTATGAGAAATTCAAATTTTAATGTCTATAAATAAAGTTTTATTGGAACACAGTGAGCTATTCATGTATATGGGACGTATGACTATGTCCAGGCTACAGGGACAACAGGATGAAGTGGTCGTCACAGAGACCAGATAGCCTATACACTGTCTATGTGGCCCTTCACAGGAAAAGTTTGTTACCCACTGACATAGGCTATTTCAGCAACCACCTTATTTCATTTCACTTATCAAATCCATGACCATGTATTTTATTTATTTATTTATTTATTTATTTATTTATTTATTATTTTTTAATTTTTTTTTAACGGTACGCAGGCCTCTCACTGCTGTGGCCTCTCCCGTTGCAGAGCACAGCCTCCGGACGCACAGGCTCAGTGGCCATGGCTCACAGGCCCAGCCGCTCCGCAGCATGTGGGATCCTCCCAGACCGGGGCACGAACCCATGTCCCCTGCATCGGCAGGCGGACTCTCAACCGCTGTGCCACCAGGGAAGCCCCATGGTTTTTATTTTAAATTAATTCACCTGTTTATTTATAATCATAATGAGGATGGAGATATTATCTTTCTCTCCTGTGCTCAAATCAGAAAGTACATGGATGTACTAAGAGGAACATAATAAGTATTTGTTGAATGATTTGAATGCTTATAAAAAAATAATGGGACTACAGCCTCTGGGATGAAGCCCCTTATTTCCATATCACTTTGTATAGATGAGGCAGAATAGAGGAAACTCATTTCTTATTATAATTGAAAAAAGCCACTTACAAGATTTTAGATCATGCACAGAAAGGCACATTTACAGAAGATCAAAAGCACTATTAATGGACATTAATTTTTCCTTGAGCTCTCTAATTTCTGGATGGTTTCCAGAGTATGATGAATGCTAAGCCCATGTAGAAGTTGGATGATTCCACTGTGGTTTCACTTCTAGATTCGATGCAAGCTCCCAGGGAGGAGTGGAGCTCTCCTCAGGTTCCATGCCCAGGAAAATGTCTTCCCCTCGAGCAATGCCTTTCATTGATTACTATACCCTTTTGCTCCTTGGATGCCTGACTCCCACACCCTCTATTACTTGGAGCTGATCTATTTCCCAGCAATGTCAGAGGTCTTGAGTTCTCACCTACTGGCAATTTAACCCTAAATTGTCAGTAGTACATATATATGTCTTTTAAGATCCAGGAGATTTCCCACATAGATCTGAGTCTCCAGAGCCCTGTTTCTCCTAGCTTTAAATGGGCTTTGAGCTTTCACATGTGCTAATCAGAGTGTGCTCAAGTGCCCTTGCATGCCCCATGCTTGGACTGCACACTGACCTGCCCCTTATTTTGCTATAGAGTCCAGAGAGAAGAGAGACCTTGATGCCAAGGAAACTTGCTGTTTTGGAATCACAGAACAGTCTCAGCAACACAGTTGGGATCCACTATTTTGTGAATGGATAAAGAAGATGTGGTACATATATACAGTGGAATACTACTCAGCCATAAAAAAGAATGAAATAATGCCATCTGCAGCAACATGGATGGACCTAGAGATTATCACACTAAGTGAAGTAAGCCAGACAGAGAAAGACAAATACCACATGATATCACTTATATGTGGAATCTAAAGTATGCCACAAATGAACTTATCTGTGAAACAGAAACAGACTCACAGACATAGAAAACAAACTTATGGTTACCAAAGGGGAAAGGGGATGGGGAGGGATAAATTAGGAGTATGGCACTAACAGATACAGACCACTATATATAAAATAGATAAACAACAAGGATTTACTGTATAGCACTGGGAACCATATTCAATATCTAATAATAACCTATAAGGAAAAAGAGTCTGAAGCTGTACACCTGAAACTAACACAATTTGTAAATCAACTATAGTTAAATTAAAATAAAATTAGGGACTTTTCTGGCGGTCCAGTGGTTGAGACTTCACCTTCCAATGCAGAGGGTGTGGGTTCGATCCCTGGTCAGGGAGCTAAGATCCCACATGCCTCGAGGCCATAAAACCAAAACATAAAACAGAAGCAATATTGTAACAAATTCAATAAAGACTTTAAAAATGGTCCACATCAAAAAAACTTAAAAATTTTTTTTTTAGATTTTAGATTAAGGGGGATAAGTAGAGGATTGGATAAACAAAGACATAACATTTAACTATGGCATCATTTCGAAACTGTTGTATTTGCTCAACAGAAGATTCATGAACATGACCTGAAAGCTACTGATAAAGGACTGAGTCAGAATAGGATTACCTCACAACATTGCAATCTTACTTGTTTATAGCCACACGAACTGCTGACCTGACAGAACGTGTTGGGGTTTTCCTCCCCTCCAGCTTCCGCCTCAGTGATGCTTGATCATGCTTTCCGTAACCGTGTCAGTTTCTGTAACACAGACCTTGCAGCTGTGTGTCATAGGGAATGGGCAGGGCAGTTTCACCAGACTTCTTTACAAGAGTCCCCTTTAATGACCTTCATACACTGTATCCTTGGGGCAACATTCTCACAAGTTATGACATGGTATCAAAAGGTTATACCACCTTGTGTGCATACCTTCACTCTCTTGCAGCTCCACGTATACTAGTGCCATCACCACCAGAAGGAGGGCACTATTTTGGCCTTGGTGGAGTCTAAGGCTTACAAAGGGAAAGCTATGCACTCAAGGGTTCTCAAGAGAGCCCAAAGGCACATAATAGGTATACACTGGCTCAGGAAAGCAGTCATGCTTCAGAAGGGAAGTCGTACCAATTGTTCCTATTGGTTATTACCTGGTCCACTCAATCCCCACACCTGCTGGCATTTGGTTAGATGTCAGGGTCTCCGAAGTTCTTTCTAAATGTGTTTAGTCCCAGCTTTCTCCACCACTTTCTGTTTGTGTTAGGATCTGTCCTTAAAAGATTTTCCTTTTAAGAAGAGTTTCTTGGCTTTATCTATATTTCCTTTCTCCCCTTCAGCACCTTCTGTACACTGATTTTTTGCATGTAACTTTTACCTCCATTTTCTTGCTATCTATGTCATATCAAATCTCATCACTCTTCTGTTAGTTCCATGATCATACAAGAGAATCCCTTTACAATACTGGTGTAAATACTACAGTCAAATTCAACCCATGGCAATTGGGTAGGGAGTGCTTTTCATGGACATTTGGAGGCTGGGTAGTAATTACATAGGTGACTACTAGGAGAGAAGTTGTCCAATGGAGCTGTAAACATTAATCACCAAGTCGAAGAAATAGAATAATTTCTCCCTCTTCTATATATGCACAGGCTCTGGATGGTCATGTTGAGCCTTTGTGACATTTTCTCTCTTTTAAGATTGTTCCTAAAGATGTTCATTTAACCTAGTTGTTTAACCTAGTTGAATGAGTTGTTCATTGAGCTTAGTTTTAATTTAAAAAGGGGAAATTATCAGATTGATTTACCTGCAAACGCTTAACTTCCTTAAAATTGGCTTTGGATACTCAAGACATTAAAAATCTAATTGTAGGGGCTTCCCTGGTGGTGCAGTGGTTGAGAGTCTGCCTGCCGATGCAGGGGACACGGGTTCATGTCCCGGTCCGGGAAGATCCCACATGCCGCGGAGCGGCTGGGCCCGTGAGCCATGGCCGCTGAGCCTGCGCGTCCGGAGCCTGTGCTCTGCAACGGGAGAGGCCACAGCAGTGAGAGGCCCGCATACCGAAAAAAAAAAAATCTAATTGTAGATTAGAATTCTAATATTACATTGCTCTACAGCATCAATTTGATCTGCAGTATTTCTAGAACATTCCAAGAACAAACTCTGAAGTTAGAGAGTTATGCTGTGTGAAACAATTAGAAAGAATTGTCTGCTTTATTTATTTTTTTAAATTTAGGGGTAAGTTTTCCACTGAAAAAGCAGAACTTAGGAGAAATGTTAACACTGTAAAAAGGAAAGCAGTACAAAGGAAAAACTGTTCAGAAAATATTTCCCTTAACTGCTTATACGAAGATGTTAATAGTCTGCTAGAATACTCTGATCCATAGATATTCAATATGAACATCATTTAAACCATCACTATGAAGTGCTGATTGTTGTATTTATTTACTGGCTTAGAAGAAAGGGGCCCCAAATCCTCTCATTAGGATAGCTTTGTCTGAGGGACTTCTAAACGTTTTCTGGCATCAATCAACCCAGCTTCAGCTAGCAGATTAGCCAGAAAACAGTTTCTAGTAGTACTTTCAAGTAGTATATCCCACATTGAAAGGTAAAGCTTGCTTTGACAACAAACATAGGAAGACAATTCTGAGAACACAACATGCTGAAAGATTCGTCACACCAGTACAATACAGCAGCACTTAACACTGATCCGATCCTATGATCAACGAAAATTTGTTCATTAAGCAAGTGTTGACCAATGAGTGAATTGGCTCGTTGAGACGTGAACTCTACAGTTTCTTGAATCATTATCCCTTCACTAGATCTTCAACTTCTCTGCCTCCCTAATCCATGTTTATCAGCTATTACTTTCCCAAACAGGCTCTTCCCTCACATTCCTCTCAACTCTACTTGATTTTCTGCCATGTCTACCACCAGGCCCAATTCTTCTCTCCTGGGATTTTATTACAGCACCTGAGAGACAGATGATAGCTATAGGATAAAGGGGTGGGGAGGCAGGAAATTGGACATTAAAATCAGAGATAGACATACAGCAAAAAAAAAGTTAGAAAGACAATTTTAAGACATTCATTTTTCTGCTTTAGGTAGAATCCACATAGTATGGTCAGGCTTATCGTTTATAGGAAAATTTCCATTAATGAATGTATTCCATAATAGGATCAGGACTCAGATGAGGTTAAAGCATTTTCCTAGGTAAGATCAAGATGAGCCAACTAAAATATGATCAACTCAACCAGAGAAACAGAGTTCAGGATAGAGGTGCATGTTGGCGAATGGGATTGCCTGCGGGAAGCATGAGGAAAACTTCTGAGTGCTGGGCATGTTCAATCTCTCAAATCTGGGCGATGGTTACATGGGTATATACTGTCAACCTAAATAAAGAGGTAATCTGAGGCAAGCTCAAATGACCAGAAATTGAGTTTATTCAGGAATAGCAGAGGAATTGCAATTCAGGAAATGAGGCTGGACCAACTTACGGGTGAATCCCTTGAGGGTTTGGGGTGGGGACAGGGGCTGTATTTGTGGGCAAGGAGTGCAAAGAGGGGAAAGTCCAGCCAGAGTCCAAACAGCAAGTTCATTGGCTTGAGGATGGGGAGAAATTCTTGGTGGATGTTCAGTTCACTGTCAAGAGATAAGTCTCAGTATTCCGTAAATCGAGCATTTACGGGAAATCAGCCACTCAATTCTTAAGTTCTGTTCTGAGGGTGGATGAATAAGATTCTCCATTTCACATCCTCTCATGCCATTTTAGATTGAAAACCTTTCACAATACATATGTAAAATCCATCAAGCTTTACATTTAAGATCAGGTACTTTACTATAAAGAAGGTATATCACAATAAAAAATAAACAAGAATATAAGCAATGTAAAATGAGCTGTGAAACTGAGAATCCTGATTATGACAGTCCTCTGAAAAGCAATGATTGGTATAGAAATGACACCAATAAAAGAGCCAAAGTGATCCATAATTTGGTACCATTTTCTGAGCAATTTCTAAGATGGAGTGATGCTCTCTGAGGGCCCTGATAGCCAGGAGTAGAAAGGAGAGAGGCAGTCTACCAAACTCTGTCCAGAAATCTTATTTTTTAATTGTACACTCAATATTTTAGCTCCCCATTATAAGTTAATAAATTTGTTTTCTGGTAGATAGGCCTTATTTGAGTCTGAATGGCTTCATGAGCAGGTTTTCTGAGTCTGCTTCCCACTTCTTCAAAGGCAATCTTCAAAGATCTGGAGTAACTGGGCTAATTATAATTCCTGGACCCATAACGGCCTCACCAACCTGCAAGTTCCAGTGTCTGATTAGCCTCCCTAATATGAATGCTGAGGGCAGAAATCCTCTGGCTGAGGACTTGGGAGGAATGGGGGGTGGAGTGGGAGATGGATTATGTGAAATGTCATGTCTTTCTATCTTACAAGGGGGAAAAAAGATAAAACTAATTAAATTGGTGTTAAAAACGCGACTCTCTAAATTCATATTTTTTCCTTTGTGAAGTAATATTGATACAGACACTAAGTATGTTTCAAAACACTTTCTGTACAACATTTGGTAGGCTGGTGTTGCCCATTAAAAGGAATATAAAGAAAAGCATCTGAAAATATGGGAAGATGGACTTCATTTCACTATGTTTAAAATGCAACAGTTACCAGATGTCAGTTTTAAGGGATTTTTGAAAATGGTATCTTTTAAAGGACTGTGAGTTCACTCAATAAAATTTTTTAAAAGAATTTTCTCTGACCGGTTTTCTGTAACTATTTCATTTATGGAATTAATGAAGAAATACATTTTAAGCATATATCTAATGCCAAAAATAACACAAAACTTCCAAGAACAAAACAAATCAAAACAAAATAAGAAGCCACTAATAAGAGGTCTCAGAAAATAAAGTACGGATATAAATTTGTTCCAAATCCCAGTATGATCGAGATAAACAGAAACAAAGTTGAAAGTACACAAGATCCTTTTGCTTAAACATAACTGTATGATAATCTATTGAATGTGGTTAGATCAATGCAAAATTGCATTTCCTCCTGCTGAAATGTTTTATTACCATGCACGCTTTTTATTAGCAATGACAATGACAATATTTTAGGCCTCTTCTGTTTGTGCCCCAATTTCATTTATTTTGTTGGCTGGTATGAACCTGTAACACTTTTTAGAAAATGTCAAGAGAAAAGGGTTCCAATCATTTATTTCCTAGGAAACAGTATATGTATAGACACTCCTTACATATCTGCTGACTGGCTAAAAGGGAAATTCACTTCAGAACAATATTCTAACATGTCCAGGAAACGGAAAACACTTATTCATACATGGCCTAGGCAGTCATTTATGTGTTAAGGAGGTGTTGGAGATTTGAGAGAATAACTCTCCCAAATTTCATAGTCTCTAGAGAAGCCCATATGTCACAATTGTGAAAAACAGATACTTGTCATTTAAACAGTCTCTTTTGAGTAAAGTCATTCTGAGAAGTTTTAAGCTAATAAAAGTTGAGGAAAAAAATAATTTCTATTTTATAACCTTGAATCTCAAATATAAAATAGAAATAAAAGTCATCATAAAATATTTTTCTAGAACTTTCATAACTTTGCTAAATTATAATAATGTAGACATCTTTGATTTCATGCAATAGCAGGAAATTATATATGAGACAGAAAAATAGTGAAGAGAATTCTTCAGTGCTGCCCTCAATCATATGAAAGCCAGAGGTCTTGAAAAACTGAAACAGAAATGTCTGATCATTTTTAAGTATGTTACAACTTTATGTTTCTTAAAATTCACCCATGATGTCACAGGGTAAATAAAGGCTAGTCCTGCATTGAGGCTTTCTCTATTTCTGGACTCTGATTTGGGTGCAGGGATCTCCCTCATCTCCTTCTCTCATCAGTTTAGTGAACCGATTTAACTTTGCAAGCATTTATCAAACTTCAATGTTGTGGTCCCCAGGACCATACAATGAAAAATACTGAAAAAGAAGTCAAAACATTGTGAGTCATAACCTCAAGAAGCTTACAGACAAGGTAAAGAGCCCAGGTGGGGAACTGGAAGCTTGCTTCTTGTAACTTCTTGTTAGTTGAGCTTTGGTGAAAGCCTCCAAACTATTTGATGGGTGCTCATTTTGAAGTGCTTAGCTACTCCTTAGCAAAATGGCAGAGTACACGGTAGCACTTATTTACAGAGTTCTGCCACTTAAGTTTCTAACAGGGAGCTATGTTGTAAAAGTTTTTGATCTCACCGGGGAACACTCAAGGTGAGAGCAAACCTTGCCATTTGCAATGCTTTTTCAACATAACAATGACATTTTTCTATGTGTCCAAATGGTCCAAACTTTTCTTCAGGAAACAGAAAAGAAAAAACAAACTTAGATATCTTCCAAACGAATTGACTATGTTTCAGTTGAGCCTAAGGAAGTGTTGATTCTAAGACTTTAAGAACCGGCAGGTGTGTTAGAGTTGTTTCCACCTAAACCTCCCAGTGGGATATTAAAACCCAGTCAACAGCTTTGTATAAACACTTAGGCATTTAACATTATATAAATGTTTTAGAAGGCGTTTACTACTGAAAATAAATTTTTAGTCAAGACACTTTAATAACAACTTGTTAAAATTTTTCCCATTCCTTAATGACCTTTCATTTCTTGACACAGGATCCTTGAAAGAATATTATGTTGCTGGAAGATCTTATTGTTTTTATGTAAACATATCTATTTATATAGTATATAATCATACATATATTATTTCCGATATAATTTACATAGTATATAAATATATATAGTATATGTAACATATCTTTAATTCTTAAAAAGTTGTGCCTTCAGAGTTCCATAGAGAGTGAAGCTAAAAACTCGGAAGGTTGAAGGGACTTGGTAAAGGTTTTTAATTAAAACTTTTTAGATCCTCATTGGGAACTGAGCACACTATCTCCCAGCTGGCAGGATATTTCAGCTGGAATCTTCTTCACTACTTCTAAGATTAGATAGAAAGCTGTCTCATTATCCACAGGAATTCTACAGTTGAAAACCATGCCAAATAAATGCCATGAAAATGGGTATGGCATTCTGGTTCAGGAACTAAAAACAAATAATACTAAATCCCACGACTACACACAGAGTAATGGCGCTTAATCTACTGTGTCAGTGGTTTCAGCAAATCTTTGGTACTCTGAACCAGGGTATGGCCAGACAGCCTTGCCAATGAAAAGTCAATATTTGACCAACATTTTAGCTTCATGCCCCAATATGTTAGCATGAGTCCCACTTCAGGGAAGAAGTATGGCAGGAGAGAGGCTGCTGAGAACATTCCCTTCAGCTCCTTTTCCTTATCTACTTCAGGCTTCAGTCTATTCTACTCCTTAAGTATCCATTTGGGTTTACCAAGGACGCGCCCTTTATTTCCTCTAGACGTGTTTTCTAGTCATTGATTTGCAAACAGAGCTACTGATTGAAATAGTAGAAAAGCTAATCACTTTAATGAATAAACCCTGGCTGAAACTGGAAACAAACAATAGCAAAGGAAGAAAACTGATATACTGAGTAATTACTCACATCCTGTTGTTAAAAGGTTACTCACAGCTCATAGAAATGACAGCACCCTACCAATACATACTACGACATCCAACTGTGTCACAAGGGAGTCAAGGTGCATGGTAAATTGACGTTTTCAGATGGGTGTGAACAAATGAGATGTAATATATACATCCTATCCCCCATCGGTTTTGATCAGAACTACCCATAGTCTTTATATTTAATTCCTATGGTCTTCCTTGGGCACTCTTTTAACTGTTTTTCATGTTTCTTGGCTGAAATAAAGTAGATGAAACACTAAGACAGGCCATATTGCTTAGATGAAAGAATCCTGGGATGATACCGTAAGTGCCAGGACCCTCTAATTTTGACTTTGTAACCAACATCGGGCAAGTTACAACTTCTCAGTATCTCATTTTCTTCGCCCAATGAGAAGAATGCTGCATTCCCTGCCCACTTGCCGCTCAGAGTGATGATAAGAATCAAGAGAGAGAACATATATGCAAGATTCTGAAGTTAAAAGAGCTCTATAAATGCAAGTGATTATTGGGGGTAAAAAGGGCTGTTGTGGCCAATTCAGCTGGAAAAACTGTAGGCTGGTAGAGGTGCAAAGGAACCTGAGAAATTGAGTCCAACCCCCTAATTTTGCAGATGGGAAAACTTTGACCCCAAGAGTAGTGGAATGCACAGATAATTCCCATAATTTTAGATAATAATGATAATTAGAGGGCTTATTCTGGGCCAGACAGTGTGCCAAGTGCTTTATATATATTATCTCATTTAATCTTCTCAATCTCCCTATTAGGTAGGTGTGAGACTCAGGCAACTCACTTCCCCAAGGTCACATAACTAGTAACTGGTAGGACTAGCCGCTCCGCAGCATGTGGGATCCTCCCGGACCGGGGCATGAACCCATGTCCCCTGCATCGGCAGGCGGACTCTCAACCACTGCGCCACCAGGGAAGCCCCCACGTGAAAAGTTTTTGATGCCAAAGTCAATGCTCTTAACCACCTTACTATACTGTCATAGTTGTGAACCTTTTTTCCAGGGTGGCTAATTAACATGAAAAAAAAAAAAAAACTCCTTTCTTCTCTCTGAGAGAAGTTACTCAGCCAACAGATAGAAAGCTAGCAGAAAAATATAGGACAAAGGATATATCCTATTTCTTAAAAGTTAGTCATTATCTTGTATATCTTTCCCTTTGGTATTCTAAAACTACTACCTAGTTATCATTAACTGTTGCTGCAGTACAGAAGCACACTAGTGTACTTATTTACAATCTCTAAGCCCTTTAGCATGAAACATGCAACTGCAAATGGGAAGTTTCATAACATAAGGGTTCCTTGTGCTTTGCCATTTGCAGAGGTATTAGTCAGCATCCCACACAAATCTAACCTCTATAACCAAGAGGATAGTGCAGAAATAATGGAGTACGATTTGTTTTTAAATTCAACATATATGAAAGCTTCCAGTTCTTATATGAGCCTAAATGATTTTCAGAATGACTATGGACCAATGCCCTTTTTGTGCCTCCTGCCCTCCCCCCTTTTCAAAGGGGAATTGATATCAGTTATCCTATGAATGACAGATGTGTCGGGGGGGAAGCAGAGGGCTTGGCTGTCTCCAGGCCTGCAGGTCACAGAACTGCACCCAGGGAGCTGTACCTAGTGGACTACACCTGTGAGGCCTCATCAGCACCTACATCTGACTGAGATGAGGCTCTGGACTTTGCACTGGGATGAGACTTTTGGGGGCCTTGGGCAAGAGTGAATGTATTTTGCTAGTGGGAGGAATGTAAATCACTGGTGACCAGAGAGGACTGTGGTAGCCAGTCTCCATGTTGATTCCCCCATGTTGATTTCTCACTTCCTAATATTCACGCCCTTGTGAGGCCCACTTCTATACTGATCTCTAAAATCAACAGCTTATTACACAGGTGGCAGGCTCTAACTTTTTAATTAATTTATTTATTTTTGGCTGCATTGGGTGTTCATTGCTGCATGAAGGCTTTCTCTAGTTGTGGCGAGCAGGGGCTACTCTTCGTTGCGGTACATGGGTTTCTCACTGCGGTGGCTTCTGGTTGGGGAGCACGGGCTCTAGGTGTGCAGGCTTCAGTAGTTGTGGCACATGGGCTCCGTAGTTGTGGCTCGAGGGCTCTAGAGCGTGGGCTCAGTAGTTGTGGCACAGGGACTTAGTTGCTCTGCGGCATGTGGGATCTTCCCGGACCAGGGCTCGAACCTGTGTCTCCTGCATTGGCAGGCGGATTCCTAACCACTGTGCCACCAGGGAAGCCCAAGCTCTAACCTTTGAGACTAGATCCTGAAAGTCATTGCAGTTTCCTCTTTGCTTTCTATTGGATCACTTGCTCTGGGAGAAGCCAGTGGCTTTGTCCTGAGGACACTGAAGCAACCCTATGTAGAGGTCTATGTGGGGAGGAACTAAGACTTTCCACCAACAACTAGCATTAATTTGTCAGCCATGTGAGTGAACCATCTTTGAAAAAGACACTCTAGGCCCTGTCAAACCTTTAGATGTCTACGGCCTAAGCCAGTATCTTACTGTACCCTTATGACAGACTCTGAGCCAGCACCATCCAGCTAACCCATTCTTGAATTCCTGACCCTGTATGAGACAATAAATGTTACTGTTGTTTTAAGCTGTTAAGCTTTTGAAGGTAATTTGTTATAGAGAAACAGGTGCAGCAGAATATGAAACATGTTTATCTCAACCATTTAACTGACCTCAGAGAATATTTATCAACCATAATTTTAGGACTGAGGAAGCTAAAATGGCAGGTTGGAGTATTCATTTCAAATGGTGTGTGTGTGTGTGTGTGTCCGTGTGTGTCCGTGTGTGTGTCTGTGTGTGTCCGTGTGTGTGTGTGTGTGTGTGTGTGTCCCTGAACTATTACAAATCATTATGTATCTAGATGTCCTTCAGTTAACTTCATTTTTTTCCTACCAATTTCTCCTGAGGTGGCCTTGAGGATGACCAGTTACTTAACTGCTGAAAACTCTGAAAACAATGGGACTTGTAAGGAATAAAAACATATCTGTGAAGAGACTGAAAATAATTTCTGTGCTCAAATTCCTTCAGGGGCTTCTGAGTAAAATTTACCACTTTTTACTTTTTTGTTCTCGAGGGAGGTGACTAAAGAAATCCCATCCTTTCCTGCAGAATTTTTAGAGGCAAAATTAAATGTGATGAGGTATAGCCAACAACTAACAACTAGCATGGGGTTTTTCGCATTCTTGTCTCTTCCCCATCTCTCTACTTTGTCAAAATTGAGAGCACTACCCACTCCCTAGAATCACAAATTTTTTAAATCCCATTATTCTTTGGCTTTTCCTTTTATAAAGGCTTAACTGTCCCTGAGATCAAAATTCTAAAATCTTCAGGGAAGATTACTGACACTGGTATGGCAGGATTCATTTTGTTTTGGGGTAAGAGATCATTAAATTTGTAAAACATGCTCAACCATTTCAGAGACTGTAAGGTCCCCAAATACATGTGGAAAAAAAAGAACAGTGTCTATGAAGCAAGACAGGAGGTTTTGAGAAATTTGTAAACAACCAGAAATACTTAAAGGGAATTTTTTTTTTTTTTTTTTTTTGTGGTACGCGGGCCTCTCACTGTTGTGGCCTCTCCCGTTGCAGAGCACAGGCTCCGGATGCACAGGCTCAGCGGCCATGGCTCACGGGCCCAGCCGCTCCGCGGCATATGGGATCCTCCCAGACCGGGGCACGAACCCGTATCCCCTGCATCGGCAGGCGGACTCTCAACCACTGCGCCACCAGGGAGGCCCTAAAGGGAATTTATGATGATTCTTTTCCTAGACATTTCCAAAAATTTCCCATAGGTGATCGTTTTCTTTTTCCTAGTTGATGCCTTGTCTGTTTCCTGCATTGAAATTAAAAAAAAAAAAAAAAAATCTCTGTTGTGCTCTTTCTAAGCCCTAAGCCCACTGATTTACCACACTGAAAAGTACACACCCTAGATTGTCCTAATACTCCTCTCTCAGAAAAGCACAGAATTAGAGTGCTGGAGGATTTGTGCTGTAGTTCAACTCCAACTTTGTCCTTTTAGAGGAATGGATAAATGGCTGCCCCCACTAAGAAAAGAGAGTAGCTTTTTGGCACTGAAGAATGAGTATGGAGAACAAAAGGTGGGTAGAAAAGGGTAAGAAGTGTAGGATATGATATTGTACAGAGTAATGTCTAATTTTTCCCCAAATGAGAGTTGAACAAGGAAGAAAATCGATTTCACTTTAACAGATATTGCTCTACTATTAGTTAATAAATTTCTATCCAAATATAACATAGACTTTCTATCAAACATTATTGGTATTAAATAAACATTGACTATTGAATCAGAAAAATATGTCCCTGTAATCCTATTGTGTCTGACTCTCATCAAAGCCAAAGCTTTTTTGGTTAAATTTTGACCATAACACATCATAGTACACACACACATTTTTATAAATAAATAAACAGATAGATAAATAAATCAATCAATGGCACTAATCCTAAGTGCACAGCTGGATGAACTGTACGTATGACTCCACCCAGAACAAGATAAGAAGAAGTTCCCTTAGGCTCCTTCCCAGTAGGTACCTATCCACCTCCGCCCCAAGGTCATGACTGTTCTTCCTACTACCACCAAAGATTAGTTTCCCATGGCCACTTTTTAAAACAGATCTCAAAACCTCATAATAATAATTTATTTGTTGTTTCATGGCTTAAATGAATCGGAAATGATTACCGTAAAGCTTGTGAGAAAACATTTACTATAAAATCTTGCAAGACTCTCCTTCCTTGTCATTCTGAGGATACAAGGAGAGCAAAGGAGAATATTAAAAGTCCATATCTGCCTATAGGGAGAAGTAAAAATGCAGATCTTGTGTGCTTTAAAAGACATTGGCCCTATCCCATGGGTGGTACTTGAACCTTGTAAGTAGGTATAATCATGTTGTTCAAATTAGGATGAATTAAGGTAAAAATAGAGCAGCATTGCACAGTGCCAACTAGACATACATTTCTTCCTAACAAGAACAACAAATCCAAAACATAGACCTGCAAACTTTCCAGAGAGACAGAGACAGACCAAGGCATTATTATTTTTTAAAAATCTAAACACTACTAAGAATTTGTTGTTTTTGTTTTAAAATGACTTCACTTAGCTTAACCTTCATATGTTAAGGTTGATTAACTCTATGCACTTTATGTCCAGAATGTACTTTAGCTGATACTTGCTTGGTTGAGAGAGCACTGTCACTGCTGATGCGGGAAATCTATTTTAAAAATTGCAGAAAAAAAATGCACCAGATATATCCTTATCACATTTTCAAAAGAAGTCTATTTTGTGTTATTCCTAGGGAAGGGAAAAGTTAAAAATAAAATACTCAGTAAAAGCTGAGTGTTTCACCTAAGCCTTTGTAAATAGCCTGCAACTTAGAGACAGTGAATTAAGAATTCCATGTTGAATTAGAAATTAAAAATAGATGCAGTAGTGAGAAATGTATTTTAGGCCCTGCCTACACTGCAGTAAAAACTGTGTTTTGCAGAAATTAGGATGATTCTTGCTAGCATGCTGTTAACACAATTCCTCTGGCCAAGATAAAAATATAGATTTTTATAGTTTATTATTTCAAAAACTTATTAATTTTCTTACTGTTATAGATCTGATACAAGTATTTAACCTTTAGCATATATTTAGCCTTTTGTCTGTTTTATAATGAATTATGTTGAATAAAGTATGAAGTAGTGACATTTAAAATGTATGTGATATTTTCATAGAGGATAACCTTGTATCAATGTGTTTGAGCTCAATTATTATCATCAGTTTTACATGTAGAGTACTGAAGTACAATTCCAGTGAAATCATTAATAGGGGCTTGTTTATTTTTTTAATTTTTTTAGGCCATGCCATGTGGCATGTGGGATCTTAGTTACCCGACCAGGAATCGAACCCATGCCCCCTTCATTGGGAGTATAGAGTCTTAACCACTGGACTGCCAGGGAAGTCCCAATAGGGGCTTGTTTAACTTATAATACCTTTGTCCCAAAAGAACATGGCATGGCCCTGCCTTGTATACACAACCCACACACACATACAAGCAGGTGTAAACTTTGGAATATATTATTAAATAATAAAGGGGACTACTGCTGTAAGAACACATAACCAAGAATTATATGTCCTCTAATAGCCTATTTCCTAAGGGCAACACTGTTCACAAATTAAAGCATGACAGTGTTTTGCCAACAGATCTCAAAAAACTATCCTTTGCTAGAACATACGTAGTTAATATTGCAATATATTAACCATTGCAGTTAAGGACTGGGAAATTCCTTAACTCCGTGGAAATAAGTTTAAATGAATGCATCTATAATTTTTGTTCCCTGAACTTTAGAAAAGATTTTTTTTACTCTTTATTAGCTCTAAGACAGTAAGGGTAATCTCTTGACAGTCAATTAATTCACAGTGTAAGGTTTTTCTTTATATATATATATATATATATATATATATATATATATCTTTATTGGAGTATAATTGCTTTACATAGTGATGTTAGTTTCTAATGTTCAACAAAGTCTATCAGCTATATGTATACATATATCCCTGTATCCCCTCCCTCTTGAGCCTCCCTCCCACCCTCCCTATCCCACCCCTTTAGGTGGTCACAAAGCATCAAGCTGATCTCCCTGTGCTATGCAGCTGCTTCCCACTAGCTATCTATTTTACATTTGGTAGCGTATATATGTCAATGCTACTCTCTCAACAATGTAAGGTTTTTCTAAATTAATAAACCCTGACTTTTAAAATTGCCGTTTTAACATTCTATTGTATGGTTTTCTGTCTCTCATCTCCAAAGCTGTGAAGCACTTATCACCCAATTATTACTTTGTTTTTTCCTTTTTCACATTGATTCTTTCTTCCCACTGAGGTGGGCCACGCCCAAGTTGTGGTCTTCCATTTCCTTATCTTCCACCTTTCACAGCTAAGTACACAATATCCTCTTTAATTCCATTCCTCCCGCAGCTTTATTACAATTGTCTGACATTCTCTTTTACTTCAGGAAAAACCTCTCATATTTTTTTCTCTCATGCTCTCCCCTTCCATTTGCAATCTAAAAGACAAAGTTAATCCTGGGTGATAAGCCCCACACTCTGACAGTAAAAAGGAAAGTCATGAGTTTTAAAGTAAGATTAAATATAAGATAGACTAATTTCCTTTGACTTCTAAAGTTCTTGAAAGTATCCAGAAGTTCCCAACAGACATTCTACAAATCTCCATCTAACTCCAAAACTTCTTTTAATAAAACCAGCTTTCCTTCAAATACCAGCATCAAAAGGATCAATAAGAATTCATATTAAGTGGTATTGCTTTTCTATTTTATTTCATTACTATTATAGAGTTACTACTTTATTTTTCACTGTAACTTAAACAACCTCAGTCATATTATGGTTTAAATAGGCACTTGTGGGCTAACCTTGACTCTTACTCTTCATTCATCCCTAATCTTTCTGCCTGAAAGTGTTCAACAGTATCCAACCTAGTTGTTCTCTCTACTTCTATCATTGCCTTTCTGCTATTTTTCACCCAGCAATCAGAGTGATTGTTTAAAAGTGTAACTAGAGTTTGTCACGCCCATGATCTCAACCCTCCAAAGGTACCATATTGAGAATAAAATCCAAAGGCTTCATAAAATCTATAGCCCACCAGGTCCTAAATAATGTGGCTCCAGTCTTACGTCCTTCCACCCTCGCTCTCTCCCACCATGCTGCAGACAAACTGAACCATTTGCTGTTTTGCCAAAACACCAAGTTGCTCCCCTCTCTGTAAGTCTCCCTCCAGATGTGCTGAGATCTGGGCTCATATGTCACTTCAGGCTGGTTAACATTTTAGATAATACCTGAGTAGCCAGGTGGTGAGAGACTGAATTATGCTGTAGGAGTCCGAACGAAGAAAGAAAAAATTGGAAACCACTAACATGTAGATACATAGGCAGAGTGTGGTGACTAAGAGACATCATGTGAGAGAGAAGACAAGGGGTCCGCCTTGAAAATAGCCCACAATTAAGTGACCTGGAAGAGGAGCCAGTGCAGTGAAGCAAAGAGGGAAGAAGTAATTAAGAAAATCCAGAAGTGCAATGTTGTTGAATAGCCATGATGTGGGAATTGCAAAAAAAAAAAAAAAAAAAAAGTAGATGAATAATCAAGTGAAACGTAATAGCTTAGGAAGTGTGAGGATCAAGGAAGGAAAAAGCCATGGGTTTTGTTGATTATTGTATTGTTTCAATGTAGAAAATGTCTTTTGTACTTCTAATATCTTGTTTTAACTAATGAATTTTTTGGACAACTTTTGAAATTATTCTGTATATTCATGGAGCGAACTTTCCATGTGCCCAATGCCAGCCCCATTTTGACGAGTCTTATTTGTTCTTAATTATCTGCACAGTAGTAAGAAAGTCTATCTACTGCACCATTGTCCCTTGAGGATTTCTATGAAATTGCTGCTTATAAAAGACAGAAGCTGTGATATGTAAGGGATTTTTGGTTTATCAGAAGGCATTCACAGAATAAGACCTGAATCATAAAGAAAAAAAATGTTTAATTTTAAGTTTAAAAACATTTTATTACTCTTTGTATGCTTTGGTTGACAAGTCTATAGAACTAAGTTAATGTCATCTAAAATATTACCACAAAACCCCTCCTGGGATGTCACAGACTAAATCAGCACACCTATCAGTAAAAGAACTGCTCTTTATCTACTGTCAGTGTTATGGAAGTCCTATACTCAAGCAATGTTATAATTATATGTAATTAACTTTTCCATTTTCAACTAATTAAAGGAAGACCTGAAAACCCATCATCCCTGTATAACACAGAGTATTGAAGCTTGAAAGTTTTAACATTTAATCAAAAAAGGCACATTCATTTTGGCTTCCTCTTATCCCTCTTGTTAACGGAAATAGCCCCACTGGCTCTAGAACAGAAAGGCCAAGCTTTGAAATTATGTGGCGTTAGGACGAGGATAAATTTGCTGTCATTTTTTTTTTTTTGCTGTCATATTTTTAACATGCATTTTTGAATTCAGATCTAGAAAGATCTAAAGCAGTGCAATTTGTAATTTGAAAACAACATAATTAATATAAAATGATTCAAAGAATTAAAACAAAACAGAAGACAAATTCTCTGAATAACATCTAAACAGAGACAGGTGAAGAGATATCATGTCCTTACTGGTTGACAAACTTACTTTCACGTATACATTCATTTAATTTAGTCATTCTTATGTCAGCTAATTTGTTTTATGACATTCTTATGTCAGCTAGATTGTTTCTCAAATATTACTAATTTTAGAATTTCAGATGATAAATTTTGTGTTATAGATAGGGAAACATGAGACTACTTTACATTTTAACATGATATAACCCCAAATATCTACATAGAACACGACTTTGCCATCACCATAGATTTTATTTACAAAATATACATTAAAATTGATCATGGGAGAATGTATACTGTTATGGAAGGGAAGAACTATTGTTGCAGACAGGTACTTTTTGACCTGGGAAAATTCAAAGTGAAAAAAGCCTACAAAAATAATACAGAATGATATTTTGTGTGTGTGCATGAAAAAATTGTGTATAGGTTTATTAAGGACTGAAATGGCACACACCAAAATGCAATATGTTGGGGTTACAGGTTATTATTTTTTTATTTGCATTTTCTAATTGTTCTGCAATGTATCTGCATTACTTTGATATTCATTTTATAACACTTTATGAAACTATGTGCCAGGCAGTGTGTAAGTCAGTATATCCAAAGGTAAACCAAACAGACACAATCCCAGTCAATACAGGGCTGATATTTATTTATAATATTTACATATTTTACTTTAAAATTTATATTTCCTAGTGGTAAAGAGCACAGGCTTTGGAGACAAATTGCCTGGGTTCAAATCCCAGCTTTGACTTTGTAAGTCACACTTACTGCGTGTGACTTTGGATAAGTAATTTAACCTCTCCATGCCTCAGAGACCTCATTAGTAATAGAGGGACAATAATAATACCTACCTCATAGGATGTTTTGACAATAAGTGAGTAGATGCCTGCAAAGCACTTATATTCGTGCTAGCATGCACCTAGCCCTTTGTAAGTGTAAGCTATTACTGTTACTAACTGTGCTTTTATTTTTAAATTTTATTGTTTTTTATACAGCAGGTTCTTATTAGTTATCTATTTTATACATATTAGTGTATACATGTCAATCCCAATCTCTCAATTCATATCCCCAGCCACCCACGATTCCCCACGTCAGTGTCCATACCTTTGTTCTCTACACCTGTGTCTCTATTTCTGCCTTGTAAACAGGTTCATCTCTACCATTTTTCTAGATTCCACTTATATGCATTAATATATATTTGTTTTTCCCTCGCTGACATACTTTACTCTGTATGACAGTCTCTAGGTCCATCCACGTCTCTACAAATGACCCAATTTTGTTCCTTTTTATGGCTGAGTAATATTCCATTGTATACATGTACCACATCTTCTTTATCCATTCATCTGTTGATAGGCATTTAGGTTGCTTCCATGACCTGGCTAATGTAAATAGTGCTGCAATGAACATTGGGGTGCATATGTCTTTTTGCATTATGGTTTTCTCTGGATATACGCCCAGTAGTGGGATTGCTGGGTCATAGGGTAATTCTATTTTTAGTTTTTAAAGGAACCTCCATACTGTTTCTCCATAGTGGCTGTATCAATTTACATTCCACCAACAGTGCAAGAGGGTTCCCTTTTCTCCAAACCCTCTCCAGCATTTGTTGTTTGTAGATTTTCTGATGATGCCCATTCTGGCCGGTATGAGGTGATACCTCATTGCAGTTTTGATTTGCATTTCTCTAATTATTAGTGATGGTGAGCAGCTTTTCATGGGTCTCTTGGCCATCTGTATGTCATCTTTGGAGAAATGTCTATTTAGGTCTTCTGCCCATTCTTGGATTGGGTTGTTTGTTTTTCTGATATTGAGCTGCATGATCTGTTTATATACTTTGGAGATGAATCCTTTGTCTGTTGATTTATTTGCAAATATTTTCTCCCATTCTGAGGGTTGTCTTTTTATATTGTTTATAGTTTCCTTTGCAGTGCAAAAGGTTTTAAGTTTCATTAGGTCCCATTTGTTTATTTTTGTTTTTAATTCCATTACTCTAGGAGATGGGTCAAAACAGATCTTGCTGTGATGTACATCAAAGAGTGTTCTTCCTATGTTCTTCCTATGTTTTCCTGAACATGTTTCCATGTCCTTCCTATGTTTTCCTCTAAGAGTTTTATAGTGTCCGGTCTTATATTTGAGTTTATTTTAGTGTATGGTGTTAGAGAGTGTTCTAATTTCATTCTTTTACACGTAGCTGTCCAGTTTTCCCAGCACCACTTACTGAAGAGACCGTCTTTTCTCCAATGTATATCCTTGCCTCCTTTGTCATAAATTAGTTGACCACAGGTGCGTGGGTTTATCTCTGGACTTTCTATCACGTTCCATTGAGCTATATTTCTGTTTTTGTGCCAGTACTATATTGTCTTGACTACTGTAGCTTTGTAGTATAGTCTGAAGTCAGGAAGTCTGATTTCTCCAGCTCTGTTTTTTTTACCCTCAAGACTGCTTTGGCTATTCAGGGTCTTTTGCGTTTCCATGAAGATTTTAAGATTTTTTTGTTCTAGTTCTGTAAAAAATGTCATTGGTAATTTGATAGGGATTGCACTGAATCTGCAGATTGCTTTGGGTAGAAGAGTGATTTTCACAATATTGATTCTTCCAATCCAAGAACATTGTGTATCTCTCCATCCGTTTGTATCAACTTTAATTTCTTTCATCAGTGTCTTATAGTTTTCTGTATATAGGTCTTTTGTCTCCTTAGTAGGTTTATTCCTAGGTATTTTATTCTTTTTGTTGCAGTGGTAAATGGGAGTGTTTCCTTAATTTCTCTTTCAGATTTTTCATCATTAGTGTGTAGGAATGCAAGAGATTTCTGTGAATTAATTTTGTATCCTGCAACTTTACTACACTGATTAGCTGTAGTAGTTCTCTGGTGGCATCTTTACCATTATCTATGTATAATATCATGTCATCTGCAAACAGTGACAGTTTTACTTCTTCTTTTCCAATTTGTATTCCTTTTATTTCTTTTTCTTCTCTGATTGCCAGGCTAGGACTTCCAAAACTGTGTTGAATAATAGTGGCAAGAGTGGACATCCTTGTCTTGTTCCTGATCTTAGAGGAAATGCTTTCAGTTTTTCACAATTGAGAATGATGTTTGCTGTGGTTTGTCATATATGGCCTTTATCATGTTGAGGTAGGTTCCCTCTGTGCCCACTTTCTGGAGAGTTTTTATCATAAATGGGTGTTGAATTTTGTCAAAAACTTTTTCTGCACCTATTGAGAGGATCATATGGTTTTTATTCTTCAGTTTGTTAATATGGTGTATCACATTGATTGATTTGTGTATACTGAAGAATCCCTGCATCCCTGGGATAAATCCCACTTGATCATGGTGTATGGTCCTTTTAACGTGTTGTTGGATTCTGTTTGCCAGTATTTTGTGGAGGATTTTTGCATCTATACTCATCAGTGATATTGGTCTGTAATTTTCTTTTTTTGTAGTATCTTGCTTTGGTTTTGGTATCAGGGTGATGGTGGCCTCAGAGAATGAGTTTGGGAATTTTCCTTCCTCTGCAATTTTTTGGAAGAGTTTGAGAAGGATAGGTGTTAGCTCTTCTCTAAATGTTTGATAGAATTCACCTGTGAAGCCATCTGGTCCTGGACTTCTGTTTGTTGGAAGATTTTTAATCACAGTTTCAATTTCATTACTTGTGATTGGTCTGTTCATATTTTCTATTTCTTCCTCGTTCAGTCTTGGAAGGTTATCCTTTCTAAGAATTTGTCCATTTCTTCCAGGTTGTCCATTTTATTGGCATAGAGTTGCTTGTAGTAGTCTCTTATGATGCTTTGTATTTCTGTGGTGTGAATTGTAACTTCTCCTTTTTTGTTACTAATTTTATTGATTTGAGTCCTCTCCCCCTTTTTCTTGATGAGTCAGGCTAAAGGTTTATCAATTTTGTTTATCATCTCAAAGAATCAGGGTTTCATTTTATTGATATTTGCTATTGTTTTCTTTGTTTCTGTTTCATTTATTTCTGCTCTGATCTTTATGCTTTCTTTACTTCTACTAACTTTGGGTTTTGTTTGTTCTTCTTTCTCTAGTTCCTTTAGGTGTAAGGTTAGATTGTTTGAGATTTTTCTTGTTTCTTGAGGTAGGATTGTATTGCTTTAAACTTCCCTCTTAGCACTGCTTTTGCTGCAACCTATAGGTTTTGGATTGTCGTGTTTTCGTTGTCATTTGTCTCTAGGTATTTTTTAATTTCCTCTTTGATTTCTTCGTGATCTCTTGGTTATCTAGTAATGTATTATTTAGCTTCCACGCATTTGTGTTTTTTACATTTTTTCCCTGTAATTGATTTCTAATCTCATAGCGTTGTAGTCAGAAAAGATGCTTGATATGATTTCAATTTTCTTAAATTTACTGAGGCTTGATTTGTGACCCAAGATATGATCTATCCTGGAGAATGTTTCATGCACACTTGAGAAGAAAGTGTAATCTGCTGTTTTTGGATGGAATGTCCTATAAATATCAATAAAATCTATCTGGTCTATTGTGTCATTTAAAGGTAGTGCTTCCTTATTAATTTTCTGTCTCGATGATCTGTCCATTGGTGTAAGTGTGGTGTTAAAGTCCCTCACTATTATTGTGTTACTGTTGATTTCCTCTTTTATAGCTGCTAGCATTTGCCTTATGTGTTAAGGTGCTCCTATGTTGGGTGCACATATATTTATAATTGTTATATCTCTTCTTGGATTGATCCCTTGATCATTATGTAGTGTCCTTCCTTGTCTCTTGTAACACTCTTTAAAGTCTATTTTATCTGATATGAGTATTGCTACTCCAGCTTTCATTTCATTTCCATTTGCATGGAATATCTTTTTCCATTCCCTCACTTTCAGTCTGTATGTGTCCCTAGGTCTGAAGTGGGTCTCTTTTAGACAGCATATAAACGGGTCTTCTTTTCCTATCCATTCAGCAAGCCTGTGTCTCTTGGTTGGAGCACTTAATCCATTCACATTGAAGGTAATTATTGATATGTATGTTCCTATTACCATTTTCTTAATTGTTTTGGGTTTGTTTTTGTAGGTCCTTTTCTTCCCTTGTGTTTCCCACTTAGAGAAGTTCCTTTAGCAGTTGTTGTAGAGCTGGTTTGGCGGTGCTGAATTCTCCTAGCTTTTGCTTGTCTGTAAAGCTTTTATCTGTTGAATCTAAATGGGATCCTTACTGGGTAGATTAATCTTGGTTGTAGGTTCTTCCCTTTCATCACTTTAAATATATCATGCCACTCCCTTCTGGCTTGTAGAGTTTCTGCTGAGAAATCAGCTGTTAACCTTATGGGACTTCCCTTGTATGTTATTTGTCATTTTTCCCTTGTTGCTTTTAATAATTTTTCTTTGTGTTTAATTTTTGTCAATTGATTACTATGTGTCTTAGCGAGTTTCTCCTTGGTTTTATCCTGCCTGGGACTCTCTGTGCTTCCTAGACTTGGGTGGCTATTTCCTTTCCCATGTTAGGGAAGTTTTTGACTATAAACTCTTCAAATATTTTCTTGCATCCTTTCTCTCTCTCTTCGCCTCCTGTGACCCCTATCTAACTGTGCTTTTAAATTTTTTTTTTTTTTTTAAGGAGATGGCTGAGCAGGCAAACCCAAAGCATTCACTCTATAAATTTCTGTAAAGTACTATGGAATTTAAGATGTGGTAGTATATTGTGAAAATAGAAATTTAATATAATCAAAACCTTATTATAAGTAATGTGTTGGAGTGTTACTGTTAAGCATATCATTGCAGCTATATTAATATATTAATATTTTCATTTCTGTGTTTACACAGTAGTCAGCACACACTTGGCCTATCAAAAATACGAAAAATTTTTTCTACCATCTTTAGTATGGGAAGAATAATCTTACTAAATGGGTTTGATATAAATTGGAGTTATAAGATGTGGGGAAGAAAGGATGCTTTGAAGATATAACATAATTATTATTTTAAAAATGGGTATAATTTCTATGTCTCTACTTATCAGGTTTAATTACTTACTATGCTCTCTAATATGTGGTTTAAACTATGTATGATGTCTGTGAAGACAGTAACTTTTTTCCAAAATGTTTTCAAATTTTATCCCAATGAGAATAAACAGAATTTGGAGGTAGAACAGCATGAGGGAGGGGATATTAACCATAGAAAGGGGTTTGCCTTTAAAGTCAAAACAGCTATTTTGCCAACAAACATAAACAGGACAATTTCTTAGTCATGTGTTGCTAATGAAAACTAACCAGAAAAGCTAAGCCTGAGGTTGACATACTGTGTCTTATACTAATTTATTATTCATCCATTTATCATTAATTACTTATGCTAAAGTGTCATACAATCCTTCATTCAGCTACTCTCATTGAGATGTGCTTTGTGTGCCAGGCACTGTACTAGTGCTAGCTCCTCCATCAACAAATATGAATAAGGTCTACCCTCTCCCTCAAGAAGTTTACAGTCTAGTAGGAAAGCAGACATATGAATATCCCGGTACTGTTTATATGTGATTAATAGAGAAGAATTTAAAAGGAGCCAAGCTTTTTCTTCTAGGCAATAAATATGTGAACGTTTCTCATGGCACCATTTGTTATCGTAAAACTTCTGTAAAACACACACATTTCTGGGACTTCCCTGGTAGTCTAGTGGGTGAGACACCGAGCTCCCAGTGCAGGGGGATCAGGTTCAATCCCTGGTCAGGGAACTAGATCCTGCATGCATGCTGCAACTAAGAATCCACATGCCACAACTAAAGATCCTGTGTGCCGCAAATAAGACCCAGAGCAGCCAAAATAAATAAATAAAATAAATAATAAATAAATAATTAAACACACACACACACACACACACACACACACACATTTCTATGCATATTAGCATTGATTTCTATAATGTAATGTTCAGGCAAATAATCAAGGTTTAACGCAAGGATTAAACAGAATTAGAGTGTTTTGGGGTGAGGGAGGGGGGCAGAAAGTGAAGGTTATTCTTAGGCAGGGCATTTTTTTTGGTAAAACTTAAAGTACTGGTACTCACATCTTCCTGTGCTGTGCTCATTTCTTGATGGATTTTTAAAGCCTACTTCTCTACTGCCGCTATGCTGTGTCCCCTCCTTCCAAAGGGTGTAAACTGGATGTGCTTACAAATGAATCAGTCAAAGAAAACCCAGTAATTTATTTGAGAAAAACTATAGCAATAATACTGTAAAGGAAAATCGCTGGAACTCAGGAAGAGGGTATAAAACTACAACAAAAGAGAAGCTACTGTTAATAGGGTAATAATCTCTCCTTAAGCTGGAATATGAGGCACAGACTTCCTAATTACTACAAGGATCAAAGTTTTATCCGACTAAATAGTATGTTAAACATATACTTTAATTGTCCACAGTCTAATAATCTTTTCTACACTTAAAAACTGAATGTTAGCTTTGTGATAAACTACTTCATATAAACTGATACAGGATCAAAGCAATGACTTTTTATACCCAAATTATCTTATTCTGAAAAATACCAGCAAAGTATGTCAAAAAACAATCTGTGATCATTTTAGTTGGAGTTTAATGTCAATTCCCATTCTTAGTTGAAACAGAATTAAAATAGTCTGTAGTTTTCATTTGCATTTTGATGTAAACTTGGCCATTTCTCTCACTTTGTGCAAGTTTAAAGATTAAATAATTTTTAGTTGTCAAAATCACAAATAAAATGAATACAGAACAAAGGGACCACCCAGAGTGAGCAAAAATATCTCACAAATTTATTCCCATGACAGGAATTAGAAGTTGTTAGACGTTCAATCCATAAATATATGCAAAATGAAAATGACTGCTTCTGTTAAAGGATTATGTTTTATGGTTTCATCACATGAAATGTGAGCTTAAAGAGTTTTTAAATGTTTCTAGCAATTCTAGAGTGAAGACTTCTAAAAAAGGGACTGGAATAAAATCCTTTAGTTACAATAGAAGAAGGAAATATCTGTTAATTTTTCCAAAAGCAACTATAGTAGCATTCTCCCTCCATCCCCACTCTCCCCACCCCCACTCCCATACTCAGAAAGCTGAACAGTTCCTGGTTAAATGGGCACGGATGGTGAGATCTAGGTAGAAAAGTTCCGATGGACAAGATGTTGTCTGATCAGTCCTGAGAAACACTGGGATAATTCTTACGCCTGAGGGCACTCTGCTGTAGTATTCTGAAATAGGACTTGATTGTTTTTTATACCTATTCCTATTGTGATGGTCAATTTTCTGTGGCAGCTTTGTTGGGCTATGATATGTGGTCAAATATAATTCTGGATGTGTCTGTGAGGTGTTTTTGGATGAGGTTAACATTTATCTGGTGAACTTTGAGTAAAGTAGATGGCCCTCCATAATGTGAGTAGGCCTCATTCAATTAACTGAAGGCCTGAAGAGAACAAAAGACTGACCTCCCTTGACCAAAAGGGAATTCTGCCAGCAGATGGCCTTCAAACTTGAATTATAACATTGGTTCCTTGGTTGTCCAGCCTCATGGCCCACCATGCAGATCCTGGACTTGGCAGCCTCCATAATTGTGTAAGCCAATTCCTTAAACTAAAATGTATTTCTATACATGCACATACCCTATTGTACCTCGATCTGTTTCTTTGGAGAATCCTAATACACTTGTTTAGATAAAAATTTAAAATCAAATTCTGGAAGATGACAGACATGACATATATACATCCTGGCACCAGAGTGAGACAATGTCAGAAATTCTTTCTAAAAGTACTAGATAAATGGGTGAACAAATTAACTTATGGTCTATTCCTCCTTTTATTACAGAGTATGGTTAGTGCTGAGAATGGGAAATGCAAAACACTCCCAGGTAGCCTAACCAGTAGGTAAGAGGTAGAGGGTCCACCCTCTAGTGGCCTAATAGTGTGTGACCTGTGATGTGTGGTAAACTGGACAATTACTAAATCCAGTCGAATTTGCTTTCTCTTCCTCTTCCTCGTTCTCATTTTTAGTCTCATTCTTATTCTTCATAAATTAATACTCCATGGGTCAAATACAAAAATGACCACATTAAGTTATCAATTTTCAACTCCAAATAAATTTGAACTTGAAATTTCAGAGGAGCTTGACCTCACAGATATTGACAGAGGACAGATACAGAACAACATAAGGGCATACTTTGTTGAGAAGTAACAAATCTAATAGTGGGTGGGGGACAGGGGTGGGTAGCATTGTAGATTGGTACTGTGAAGGCAGAAGCATTATAAGGACCAGAAGGGGTGAGGAGGAGACACAAAAAGATCACACAGGAGTGATATTATAACCGTAATGCTTGAGTTGGAAGGTTCTATAGGTTTGAAAACAAAATTTCCCCCAGGGATTCCCTGGTGGTCCAGTGGTTAGGACTCCGAGCCTCCACTGCTGAGGGCCTGGGTTTGACCCCTGGTAGGGGAACTACGATGATCCCACAAACCGTGCTGTGTGGCCCAAAAGGGAAGGAAAAACAAGAAAGAAAGAAAACAAAGTTCCCCAAAGATGGTTACTTTCCCAAGTTCACAGCTAGCTCTTTGTTTGTTTGTTTGTTTAAGTACATTAGACAATAGGAGAGCCACCTAGGACACATGCAGAATTTAATTTCCTATAAGGAAAGAATTAAGTAAAATTGCAGCCCTTATTAAACCATACGTTCCCTGAGAACTTATTTACCTAAATCTAATATCTTTATCACAGTGCTTTGTACAAAGTAGGTGCTTGATAAACATTAGTTGTTTCAAACAGAACTTGATAATGAATAAGGAGTCAGCCTTGTCTCAAAGGCCTCCTCAGTCCAGGAGCAGAGGAAGGGAAGTACCTGTAAGATACAGGAATAACTCTGGGACATTGAGCCATGAGGTACACCTCCACAATGGGCTCCGTGGCAGGCCTTGACTGAAAAATATCCCTCCCTCCACACCCTGTGTGAGTTTTCTGTCTTTTATTTTTATACAACAACCCCAATTTTCCCAACTGAAGACTCTATTTGGCTGAGGCACCCCCTTTAAAAAAATTAATCTACATTTTTTTAGGGTTAATGTGACATTAGTCTTACAAAGATGAAGCAATTTAAATTAGGTAGCTTTCTCCTACACATTAGCTGAAATCAGCTTTATGTGTAGAGACGGGGAATTTTGTGGTTAGTTTGGGAGTAGCAAATATTTTAAGAGGAGAGACGGCAGGTTGTCACAGTAAATTGAGAGAACAATCAACAAAGGCGGGGACAGGGCAGAGGAATTGCAAGTACAGAAGTCTTATGACTAGTTAAGGTAATCTAAGATCTTGTCACTCAAAGCATGGTCTGAGGACTGGCACTATGGCATCACCAGAAAGCTTGTTAGAAATGCGGAATCTCAGGCTCCTCCTTGAGCCTACAGAAGCAGAATCTGCATTTTAACAAACACTCAGGTGTTTTGATGCTAATTAGAGTTTGAGAAACCCTGCTGTAAAATTTTATTTCTTATTTCCAAATATTATCCTAATGGAGGTCTTATGGAAGTCGGGAAATGCCTCTGTTCTTCCTTCTGCTCCAAATGACTCCTTGCTTCCAGGAGCCAGGATTTAAACCTGTGCTGTTACTGATGTATTTTAGTTATTACATTGAGTTAAGTAGGCTTTGAAACTAGCCTAAGAGTCAAACCAAGTCATGCAATAAAGCACCCATAGGGAAATGTGTTCTGATTTCAACTAACTTATAAATAAGCTATTAGAACACAATTCCCTTATACATTTGAGTTGTCTTCAGTTATCCATAGAAAAGGCTTATTCTGAGTTCAGAAAACAAAACAGAATTTTCATGCACCTATCTATAAACATCAGAGTTAATTAATATTAGAATTTTCATGTTCAGGTATCTGTGACAGGGACAGAAAAGTAAATATTTAAACAAACAAACAAGAAATCCCTCAATATCATAAATTTACATATAACAAATCATGCTAAAATATTTAAATTTTCCATTGAATGAAAAATTCAAAAAACAATCAATGAATAGGAAAATAGAATTTTTCCCAGATTGCTGTGGCTTGAAGACAGAGCCGTATTTTATTCACCTATCCCTAGCCTGGAACAAAGAAAAGTCTCATTAGGTTGTGAATGAATTAATGAATGAGTGAATCAATACCTGGTACAATGCCATGTTTAAAGTAGGTTCTAAGAACATATTTGTCAAATCAACAAAAATGTATAAGAATGTACTAAATCAAAAAAATTATTTAGTTAATAGAAGACCATGAGTCAAGGTGACTAGCACATATATGCTAAATGAAAATGGCATGTTTTATATCAGTGAGGATAGAACGTTAAAAAAAAATTTTTTTTACAACTGCATATTTTTGTTTAGATACAATGAAATAGTCTTTATCAGCAAAGGAAATAAAATTTCTAAAGGATTACTAAAATGAATTAATTTTCTTTGAAGACTTTCAAAACCAGATAATCACTCATTTGTGGAGTTGCCATCCATGTTCACTGTCAAAAATTCATCCTCTAAAAATACAAGATAATAATTTGCTGATTAATATGTATTTTAAGTAATTTGTTCTAAGTCATACGCTCCAAGATGTAACTATAGAATTAATTTTTTAAGACAAAGTTAACTTAAGAGTTCTATATCCTAACACAAGCCTTTTAAAGAGTTCTACTGAATTATTCTTCCATGGCAAATCAACTAAATGCCTGAAATGTGAAAATTTTCATAAACCTCTTCATTTTAATCCAATTCAGATGAACTCAGAAATCTGTTATTTCATTTTATGAATGGAGTGAAAGCTTAATATACTTCAGCTGTAACAAATACCTAAGGACAAAGGAATTTTTCAGGTTGACTTTTCCTAAAACTGAATTGAGGATTGGAGTTTACCTTTCACTTATCTGTACATAGCAAGCATTTATTTGCAAAAAAGAATCCAGCACCTAAATCATTCCAGTGTTTACTTTCAATGGCAGCAGAGGTCATCACACAAAGGCTACATCTCCAAGAAACTGACCACTTGAATCTATGTGCTCAGATTGCTTTTTGAGTAAAAGTAGTCAACATTTTTTTTATTAGTCATTATTTTTGTCTTAAAGCTACCACTTTTGAGAAGTGCTCCTCTTAAGTTTAATACACCGCAATTGTGTGAACAGAGTTAGGGTCACCTTCACATTAAGCACACTTTATACAAGTTGTTTATATCCCACTGCAGGTATACCTTTCCAGAATAGATCACCATACTTTTGTGACTCTGCCTGTGCTTCATTTTATATAAATACACTAATTAAAACATGTTTACTGATTGTCTACTGTGAGATAGGCACTTTGTGAGCTGCCATATAGCTGTGAACAAGACAGGCAAGGTACATTGCCTATCAGGAAATGTACATTCCACAGGGGCAACCAAGAAACAAAGAAGGAAATACCAGTTAATGAGAAGTGTTGTGATAACAATAAAATAAACTGATACATGGTACCTGGTGGGTAGCTTTTGATTGTGCTCTCAGAAGAGGTCTCTCTAAGGAGATTATGTTTAAGTTGAAATGCAAAGAAGGTGGCAGGCATGTAAGTATCTGGGGTAAGGGCATTCTAGGCAGGGAGAGAACGTCTAATTCAAAAACCTTAAAATGAGGAGAAGCTGCACATACTTATAAAACAGAGAAAAGTGGGCACAGAAGATACTGACGGGAAATGAGGTCAAAGTGGTAGGCAGGAACTAGATCACATAGGACCTTTGAGACAAAGGTCAGGAACCTTAATTTTTTTCCTAATTGAAAACAGGAAATCTTTGATACATTTTAAACACAGGAATGCCATGATCAAATTTAGGACTTAAAAAAGATCACCTTGGGCCTCCCTGGTGGCGCAGTGGTTGAGAGTCCGCCTGCCGATGCAGGGGATACGGGTTCGTGCCCCGGTCTGGGAGGATCCCATATGCCGCGGAGCGGCTGGGCCCGTGAGCCATGGCCGCTGGGCCTGCGCGTCCGGAGCCTGTGCTCCGCAACGGGAGAGGCCACAACAGTGAGAGGCCCGCATACCGCAAAAAGAAAAAAAAAAAAAAAAAAAAAAAAAGATCACCTTGGCTACTCTGTGAAGGATGGAGTCTAGAGGGGCAAGGTAGGAAGCCAATGGCTACTGCGGTCCAGACAGGAGATGAGAAGGACCTGGACACTGTGGTAGGAGTAGACATGAAGTGGATTTTTTTTTAATGATTTGGAAGTAAAGGCAATAGAGACACGTACAAAATGTAAAGATTCTATAGCTTTTTACAAGGATATGTTTTCCTGTTTTATTTCTAATGCCACAATTAATATTATTAGAATTCTGAATTAGAATTCTGTTGACCTTCGTGGACCAAACTAGTTGATAGGATCAATGTCTTCATGGAACAGTCTATGTGGACTCCTAAGGTTCCTTCTCCCTATGCCTCTGGGAAATGAGACAACTCATAACCTACCACCTCTTTGAGCATTTTGGAATATTTTTACAAAATGCATGATTTACTGTTTGCCTCTGAGGTCTTTAAGGACAGGGACTGTGTTAAATTTATCTTTTTATCACCTGAGAATGCACAATAGATTCCTGATATGCAATAAATGAATAAGTGCTGACATGTGAAATTTCATTTCCCCCTGTTCTACTTATATAAACTTTATAAGGGCTCCTTAAAATGAATCCCATTTGCTATTCTGCCACTTGAGAAAAATTCTTTTTTTTTCAGGATAATTCATGTTAACTTCTACATTGGGGCTGTTTGATGATGGAAATTTTTATTTTAAAAATAATTAAATTGATGTCAGTAGCAATACATGGATAGTTACGTTTACATTTTGTATTATTTTGCTAGAGCTGCCATAATAAATACCATGGAGTGGGTGGCTTAAACAACATAAATTTATTTTCTCACAGTTCTGGAGGCTAGAAGTCCAAGAGCAATGTCAGCTAGTTTGGTTTCTCTTGAGGTCTCTGGCTTTAACTTGCAGATAGCAAGTCTTCTCACTGTGTCCTCACATGGCCTTTCCCCTGTGTACCCACGCCCTTGGTATCTCTCTGTGTCCAAATTTCCTCTTTTTATAAGGACACCAGTTAGAGTGGACTAGGGCTCACCCCAAAGGCCTCATTTTGACTTGATCACCTCTTAAAAAGGCCCTATCTCCAAATAGAGTCACATTTTGGGGTACTGGGGGTTAGGACTTTGGGGGAACACAACTTACCCTATAACATTATTTCTTTGTTAGAAATGCTAACTCATTAACAATAAGAAAATAGAGACATTTTGCAGTGATGACTATATGCCACTCATTGAAACACACACACACACACACACACACACACTCTCTCTCTCTCTCTCCTGTAAGCGTGCATGTGTTGGCCCCATAAGGTAAGCAGTACCATTTACTGATGAAGAAACTGAGGCTCAGAGAAGACAATTCGGCAAAAATCCCAGAGACAGTGTGGTGGGACTAGGATTTAAACCCAGATCTTCGTGACTTCGAGGCCTGTTCTTTTAACTCTATACTGTTGCCATCCCTAATAGCATGATTGTGAATATATTTAATAAAATAGTGCATGTAAAGTACACGGTACACTGCCTGACACAAAATGACTCAACAAATGTCAGTTTACTTCCCCTAACACTACAGGCTTAAAGGACACTAGCAATTAAATCACCCCTTTTGGGCTCTCCTAGCTTTTCTGGAATGCCAATTTGGAATATGCTTCTCTAAAAGATTGGCCATAATGGTTATTTCTCTTGACTGAGCGTCAAAGCTTGTTCACTATTTTGGTAGATGCCTCTGTGTACATATGAATTCATAAGAGCTAGATAATGAAAATGCTTTTAAATTTAAAAATAGTTTTCACAATTCTAATGCTTAGCAACTAGCATTAAAAAGGGAAAGAAAAGCATAATAACATTCCTTTTCCTTTAAAGACCATTTTGTTTTTATAAAACCATCTCTAGCTGTGAGTACTTTAAATCAGCAGGAATTAGGGCAAAATATAATGAACTCCAAGTTTAACATCGCAGTAAATTAACTACTCAAGATCTCTACCATGAATAGTGTCTACCAATTCATACAGGTAAAGGCCCATGGTATAATGGAATATATATGGTGAAATGAAAATTAACTCTCCAAACTAAGAAAACTCCCATTTAGAAATGCTATCAAAGAGAATTCTAAACAGAATTTCTCCTTTTGTTATTTCACCTGTTACTGCTATAAATGCTCTCTCAAAATGTCTAATAATAATAATCAAGGCTTGGTTATAAGATCTGTGATCCCTTTAAAAATGTTCTAGCTTAGACAGTATAATATCACATATGTGTCTAATAGTTTCAGTTTTAACCCAAGGGGCAGTCAGTTGCTTTAATGGAGATTCAGAAATGGGTAGCAAGCAATTTATCAGAAAATGCCATTTTTCAGAAGTAACTACTACAAGTGATTCGGCTCGCTGCATCTCAACATCTGAGACTTGGCTAATTAGCATACTAAATGTCAGACATGGTTTTTATCTGGGAAATTTATGGTTTATTTATAGGCATGATGAATGTTAGAAATGGGCCATTATTGGTGTCATTAAAGGTACTCATAGATTGGTGAGGTATTTTAGAAACACCTCTACTTTTGTGTGAATCTGGTGAACCCTGAAACTTGGACCAGCAGGGAGGGGACTCGAGTCGGGACCCCCAGAAGCTCTTGTGTTCGTTCACTGGATCTGAGGCAAGATCCAAGGCAGACTATACAGGACAGAATCCTGCCTGTGGGTTATTGTTTCTCCTATGTCGAGTAAACTTTCATGCAGAATACCTAAAGAACAGAGAGCACATCTTCAAGTTTCCAGATCAGGTTGTAAGAACTGTTTTTGAATCTGCTTGTTAATGTGTTTGTTAATTAAATGTCTATATGGATGGCAAAATTGGGTCTGAGATTTATTTTCATTATAAGATGGTAGCCAGTTTGTTGGGGAAGAGCCAAAACTTTCCCACCCAAGGTCTTTCGGGGTCAGATAGGATTCGAGAGCAGCATTTTACGGAATTCTTTTTCTTCAATTTTAATCTTTAATTTTCTGTGGGAATGTTAAGATGACTCATAGGAATAAAATATATTAAGCTTTTTAATCATGCAATTTAAAACAGACTCTCAATAATACTAAACATGAGATCATTTAAATGAGTATTTTCCTCATTTCTTAGTTTTCAATTAACATTCTTTTACATCTTTCTAGACCACAGGGGAAAAATGACAAAAAGTTGCCTTGAGAATTTAAATATTAAAAATTAAGAAAAGCTTTGTCCTCAAGGAGGACAAAGAATTCAGAGAGGAAAAAAAAAGCAGGAACTAGTGCTTTAAGCCTTAGTTAAATTTCATAAACCATTTTGTTCTGGGTTTGGCAGAACACAAAATGCCTTTGCCAAATTTTTCCCTCATTATTTAAAGCCACATGTTGTATGAAGGGGACTTAATGCATGTCAGAAATATTTTTATAAATACATTTTACTAGTAGAGATTACTGAACTAAGGTAACCAAGCCTAACATTAGCCCAGTATAGCACAAACCATGGGATTGTTTTAATTAATCACTTTCCTAAGGTATGATGGAATGGAATTTACCTACAGAGGAAGTGGATTTTAGTTGAACCATGAGGAATTGAGGTTGAATACATTTAATCACCAGTGAGATTTATTAAACCTTGTAATATATGAAAGGCTTAGGAATGTACCATAGATTCACTAGACAAATAAAAATTAAGAGTTGAAAGGGGATTTTGGCAAGTTGCAACCTTACTTGACCTCAGTTTCTGCTTCTGTAAAATTTAAGAGTCGGTGTATGCTGTTGAATCCCAATCTATTCATATTAAGGACAGCCTTTATTATTCATTCACTCAACATGGGGCCTATACTTTGAAATTTTGCTAACCAAACTGAATCTGATGACTAGTAAAACCTTTCTCAGATTTTTATTAATGAAACATATTAATCACTGTTTCTGATCGGTGTAAGATACCCAGGATTACTACACTGGGTGCATATACTGCTGGCCAAAGCCAAAGAAAATGTGATATTTTAGTTAACCTGGGCAGGTTGACTGTGGTGAAATTTATTATTTCCATCAGACATTTTAAAATATAGGCAGTGCCGGTTATACGAGGATAATTGGTTCCAGAAAAGGGCCGTTTTTAAAGTGAGTCCATGTGAAACAGGGGTCACTCTGCCTTGAAACTTGAAGCTTAAAATTATGAAAATAGGTTTATTTTATTTCAGTTATACTTGCAGTGAAGGGTATAATTGTATCTAAAGATATCATAGAATAATGAGAGCAACAAGAATGTGGTTTGTCTTATTTTGATGCAAAATTTTTTCCAACAAGCTTTCACACCTCGCATTTAACTTTCTTGCAGCTTGCAAGAAGGGTCAGAGGGGAGGGGTAGATACGGGAATGCAAAACAGACCAGGCTCAAAGACCTCCTTCGTCTTTTGATATGTAAATCATTCTCTTTTTGCAGCCTCATCATCCTTGTGCCTGATCTTTGACTTCAGTTTGCAGTTGATTTATTTTTCACATATATTTATTTTTTATTGACATATAGTTGATTGCAGTTGATTTTTGTGTTGTACTTGCATTAAATGGTTGAAAGATTACAAGTATCAAGTAATTATCAAAGAGAACATAGATGGTGAAGCCAAAGGTGAGGCTAGATCTAGTGGTAGAAAGCAGGTCTAGAATCTAGGCTCCTGAGGGTTTTTTTTTGGCGGGGGGGACACTTAAGCATGGTATTTTGTAGTTGTAACTGTTTATGATTTTATAATCCAGTTTGTGCCTTGTCTTTAAACTCTAAGATATTATTGATATAACTTGATTAAATAGAAATGCTAAATATTAAAAACAACAACTGTCTCTTCCTCAGGAAAACTCATGGGTTTTAACAGGATATCTTTAAAAAATACGCTATATTCTGTTAATTTTAATTAAATCTTTCTAGTCTGGAGATCAAAATTAAGCTGAAACTTCAGACAGTGGCACTTCGGAACAGTGCAATTTGGTACAACTCAACCAAAGGAATTTCATTTTTTGAAATGTTTTGAAGATTTACTTAGTATCATGTGCCCTATGTCATAACAAGGCCCAATATATTGAACTTTCAAGATGGGTACCTGGGATGAGGGGCAGGAAGAGAATCTTCAGGCTCCTACACTAGAACCAGAAGAGAAGGGAAATTTTGAGTATCAGAATCTGGGGTGAAATTCAGTGTTACTGGTCTTCAACCTTTTTAAACTTACCCAGAGTTTGGATTCACCTAAAATTAAATTATGGGACATTTCCCTTATAAATTGATTGACAGGATTTTTTTTTTTCTTGGACATCTTGAATGGGAACTTCCAAATAGCAAACATGCTATTGCTATTCTTCCTAATCTTCTTCCCTCAGGAGCTATACAGAAAAATGGGAGAAAAGAACCTTATCTTACTTTGGGACGCATTTGAACAGTGTCACAGGAGGATCATATATGCAAGTTCTAATCAGCTATTCATGATGAAATTTTGATAATCTCTCTTGAAAAGTATCAGGATTTTTTTCCTTTCCTTTTGCTTTTCCAAAATTCATGGAAAGCTTATCTTGCCACTAATCATTTAACCATCTATCATATGATAAACTAGGTCATGGAATGTTTCTTGATTTACACTGATGAAAAAGATGGCTAGTAAAAGAGAGGAGATTTAGAAATATTTGAGTTACTACTTGCTTAATGGTGATACTGTTTAAATTTAGGATATGCATATAATACAATTGTTGCAAATCTTGTGGAAATTCAGAAAGGTTTTTAAATAAAAATCACTAATAGATATACTAATAGCTTTTAACTTTTGCAGATTGCAGCAGGAAAGAGAGTGGTTAGGCGAATGCACCTGAAGCCAGACGGCTTGTTCCCCACCACTCACCAGCTGATGACCTAGGGCAAGCTTCTTAATCTCAATGGGCCTCTGTTTCTAGCTTTCTAGAATGGGGATGACAATAATACCTACTCACTGGGTTGTTGTGAGGATTTCAATGAGTTAACGTACATGAGGTTCTTAAAACCATGTCTGGCACATGTTAACTTCTATAGTAGTGTTAGTGTTATTATAAATGTATTCTTGTAAATCCCTGATAGACATGTAGACAGATAACTTCACATATTCTATTTTATAATTAGAGAGACTGAGAAATCACCAATAGTATGTAAAGGAGCAAGGCTAATCTGTAGGTTTGTATCTGCACAATCTGGTGCCATTTAAAAAAAAAAGGCACAACTATAAATTTCTTTTAACATGTGAAGAACAAGAACACCAAATGTGAAAAAGGATCTGGTGAGGCTGGTGGAGAAAGTTCAGAGCTAATTAGTGGTTAAGAAATGGGTATTGCAATTATCTGGGAGATTTCACCACAGATGAAACCCCTTACTTTGGTAGTCTGATGGGAGAGAGCAATGGTGCTCAAAGCTGGGTCCCTAGACCATCAGCATCACCCAAGAACTAGTTAGGAATGCAGAGTCTCAGGTCCTACTCCAGACTTAGAAACTCTGGGGGGGGGGGTCTAGCAATCTATGTTTTTACAAAGCCTCCACACTAAAGTATGTAAGCACAGGAATAGAGAGATCATGTGAAGATTGAAATTCTGGAATTCTAATTCTGACATATTCATGTTGACTTCCCCTAAAAGGTAAAGAACTGCTGCAGAGATGAAAACCGCCTTTAATTAAAGAAAAATGAAATAAATTTTGAAAAAAAATGTGTCAAGGAGGCAAGAGGGTTTTAAAACATTATTATTTATGGGCAAAAGGCCCCTGTTGTCTTGATTATTAAATCTGAATTCAAAATCATCCAGCTCTGCCTAAAAGAAACTAAAATGTTTGAAAAATCAAGTGCTGTTCTCTGAAGGGCTTTTGTGACTCTATGGTTCTACTTTCTGAGCTGAACTGAAAGTATCTCCTTTTCTTTCTGCATTACCTACTTGCCTGCAAGCTCCAGAACATTTTCCATGTCTTGGGTGTCTATATATTTTTGATGCTGATCTAATGTAAGCACTGATAAATGTTTCTCAAAATGACTAATTAATTAATGGAGCCAAATGCTTGTTACTTAGAGAAAGTTAGTTGCTGAAAAAACAAAGGCATGGTGAAAGTAACATTTTAATTTCCATGTACAGTTTTAAAAGAAATTTTATAAAGCTGCAAAAGGAGTTGTGTTTTTTAGTGGCATATTCTTCTGAAATGGGGGGGGAATAAAGTGTCTGTTAAAGAAACATTATCAGATTTTTATTTTTAAAGAGACAGTTGAAATTGACTACTTTCAAAGTATGTAAGTCATAATTCTTAGCAGAATTGATTATATTTCCATGATGTGACACAGCAAATCACACAGAAAATACAAACATAGCTCACCTTCAGTCTGAAAATATTTCCTCTAATTAATGGGACATTGTATTGTTTTATTGATGGATGTAAACTATTATGTTAAAGGCTAGGAGAATGAGAGTACTGGGGGAAAAAACAACTTTAGACTCACTTGAGTCACTGGGCTCGAATCCTGGAGAAATGCTAAGCTCACAGCCTTCCAAGGAGAAGACTGGCATTCGCACTTGTGGGTTCTCAGAAGTGCACAGCTGATGGCCAGATGGTGACAGTCTGGGGAGAAGCAGGGCTGTCAGCACCAAGAACATTCAGATTGCATACAGGTGTTCTATGTGGGCTGGGACAGGGGGAAGCCTTGCTTGAACAAAGACAGAACCTTTGTGAAGGAATTATTTAGGAACAAGTTGCCTAAAATAACGGGAAAAATAGAAAAGTGTCCCAGAATATTGAAGGTATTCGTTATAAAGTATAAAAAACGATGTCTGAGATCTTTAGGTCATACTTCTTAAAATTCTCCTAAATGCAGTAAAGAAAATGTTGCTTTAGTCAGCTGACTGGAATGTATAGCAGAAAGCCTTGGGACTCTTACAGGTTAAAAACAACAATAGAAGATATGCTGTACTCCCAGCTTCACTGGATTCCAGCCTGTAATTCTGCTGATGGGCTTCCACGCCCTAGCTAGTGATATAATCACCTTAAGAAACAAGTACACTTGTTGCAATAGTGGTTTCCAGAGTCAGTATCCTTCTATCAGGTACTACATGCTACATGACTAACTTGCTGCTGTCCTTAAACCTTGCTCTTTTCACAGAGGCTGCAGAGTCTACAACAGTAGTCCCCCCCTTATCCACAGTTTCAATTTTCACAGTTTCAGTTACCTACAGTAAAATGAGGTCCAAATATGTCAAATTAAAAATTCCGGAAAAAAACTTCATAAGTTTTAAATTGCGCATCATTCTGAGTAGCGTGATGAAATCTCACCCCGTCCCACCCTGTCCCCAGGATGTGAATCATCCCTTTGTCCAGCTATCCTGTCAGTTAGTCACTTAGTAGCTATCTGGGTTATCAGATCGACTATCACGGTATCACAGTTTCACAGTACTTGTATTCAAGTCACCCTTATTTTCCTCAATAATGGCCCCAAAGCACGAGAGTAGTGATGCTGGAAATTTGGATATGCCAAAAAGGAGCTGTAAAGTACATTTTTAAAGTGAAAATGTAAATGGTTTTCAACTTAATAAGAAAAAAAATCATATACTGAGGTTGCTAAGACCTATGGTAAGAAGGAATCTTCTATGCATGAAATTGTGAAGAAAGAAGAAGAAATGTGTGCTAGTTTTGCTGTTGCACCTCAAACTGCAAAAGTTTTGGCCACAGTGCATGATAAGTGCTTAGTTAAGATAGAGAAGGCATTACATTTGTATAAGATATTTTGAGAGAGAAGAGACATTCACGTAACTTTTATTATAGGATCTTGTTATAATTGTTCTATTTTATTATTAGTTATTGTTGTTAACCTCTAACTGTGCCTTATTTATCGCAGGTATGTATGTCTAGGAAAAGAACATAATATATATAGGGTTCAATACTGTCCGCAGTTTCAAGAATCCACTGGGAGTCTCATCCTCTGCAGATAAGTGGGGATTACCGTATTCAAGCTGAAGTGTGCGGAGGAAAAGGAGGCTGAGAGACAGAAAGAGGGCAGTGAGAGCAAATGGAGGGTAGTGGTGACTGAATCAGGAAATATAAACCTAAAAGGAACCAATGGCTGGAAGGAAATCCCAGGAAATTCCCGTTCAGTCTGGCTTGTCTCAGCTCAAAGCACCATTTGAATGATGCTCTGTTTATATGGTTAAATTAGTAAAAGTCTACAGGCCTAAAATGGTCATCAATTCTATTATGATTTGTAAGTGTGAATGCCAACTTTCAGTCATACAGCAGAATAACGTCTGTGCTATCCAGACTCTGCGGAGGGCCGTGAATACACCCACTGAGCCTCAAAAAACAGGGTAGCTTTCAGTCTTCTCTGTAGGTAGCCTTAGGGATCTGGTCTTTGCAATTTTATGACCACTGACGAAATGGTTTCATTCATTGCACCAGCCTCTGAAGTACTGTCTCTCTTAGCTCCAGAGGGGTATGAAATTGGTGTGATTGTGGGGTGTGCGCTCTAGCTAGGAGTGTGTGCCCTCCTCTGCTCGCATCCATGCTTGGGGATGATGGGAGGAAAACTTGCTTGCCTAGAAGTATATTTATATGTTCCTTGTTTTTGGATACAACTTGTAGGTAAAGAGCCTTATATAGATCTATAATTTTGTTGACTCCTGGCCATGAATAAAAAAGAAACTTAGTGGCTAGCATAGATGAGAAAACTGAAGCCAAGCAGCTATTTCCTGACAGACTTCAGAAAGAAAAGCAAAGACTTCTGACCACAGTGGTTTCTGAGGCTAGGCATGTCCAGGACTTTGGAGTTTGGAGGGCCTGTAGGGATTTGACTTTAGCTCCACTAACTTTGCTTTTGGTTCAGAACATGTATATAACCAGTTTTCAATATTCTCATCCTGGGAGACAGGAATGGGGCTATTCCTCCCCAGCCTAAGAGACTGAGAGTTAAGGGAGGAAATCAAAGCGCTCTTATCCAAGGAAGAGCGTACGGCTGCTAAGGAAATACAGCAGGGCACTACAGTCGTTAGTTGATTTCCTCCAATGAAGTTTTGGATTTAAAAGCTTTAAAAATTACACTTTTACTTTGGTATGCTTAAACTTCTCAAAATCCTTTCCCATAGATTGCCTAATTTTAACCTCACTATTAGCACTCTACTTGAAGAGACTGTACTGAGCACAGATGCTGTGGCCAATGATTAAACCTTGTTAAGCTGTCTGACCCTTGGGGAATTACTCAGCCTTCATATACCACAGTTTTCTCATATGCAAAACAACAATTATATTAGCAACCTCTTCATAGGTTGGTTGAGAGGGCTATATAAATTAATACACGTAAAACGTACAATGGTACCTGGCTCATACTACACTATCAACAAGTGTTAGCTATTATGAGGAAACTGGGGCTCTGAGAGGTGAAATGATTTAGAGACGCTAAATTCTACCCCAATCTCAAGGTTACAAGACTAGTAACCAGTGTCAGGACTTGCATGCTGGTTTAATTATATCAACTCTAGTACAGCTGCTCAACAATAGAACACAGCTGAATATTTAAATACAGAAAGAGAGAGAGGAGAGAGGCCCATTGAATCTGTACAAAATCATAATGTATCTCATTGTGTTATATTGTATTTATATATATATATACACACATATATATATGGTGTGAATATTTTTCTATATGATCATGAACTTTTGGGGGACAGGAACTCTGTCATTCTTTTTTCATTTTACTGGAACCAGGTACATAAAATGCCCACCCATGTGTATAAATGTTATGGAATGAAAGAACAGAAGGACAAGTGAATGAATGAATGAGTGAATGAACATGCACGGTTAGCTATTAAAGAAATACTCTAAGTCTCATACGTTAAAGCAAGTAGTTTGGAGAGACTCGTGTAATAATAAACCCCAAACCATGTCACCATGATACTAGTAGAAAAGCACTTGACGCACATGATGTCTACCATCAACACAGCCTCCAGTGGTGTTCTAAGAGCACTTAGTCTTAGAAAATGATGTTGAAGGGGACTAAAATGCTCAGCTGTTGTATAACATTGGAAATCAGTGTTTCTACAGCATAGTGCTCTCCGCCGCATAGTTTTAAAGGGCCAGATCTCCTTTCCGCTGTTAAGATTTTCCTTTTTAACCGCAATCTTCGTTGATGATGAGAAGATTCGGTGATGAAGAGCTGTGAAACCTATACTTTAACAATCATCTCACTTTTGCATCCAGTTTTTTGACTCCCTGATCCCTCAGATCTCTATTTCTGCCCATTAACATATAATAAAGGCTTCCCACCCCCCCAAATAAAGCTATTTCCTGTCATTCCATGGCTGGCTACTTGATAGGCTAATCACTAGTAGCACATACAGACTGGAACTTTATGTAAATGAACAGTCTAAAAATATAAGTCTGTATGCACCCTATGGAATTCCCTAAGCCATCCATCCCCTTAACTCCATTTTTGTTGAAATTATACCCTATCCTAAGGGGCATTTCAATACAAAGAGATAGTATGGAGCCCTGTAGCATCCCACTTATGTATGTTACTTTACTAAGATTTGTAGATCTGCTTGATTTCTTCTAATTTGGGGTTTCCAAATTAATTTAATTAGTTCTCCCCATAAAACCATGATAACTAAATTTCTGCAGCAATCTGCTTCAGAGATGCATAGTACATTTCCCCTCCCTTATCTTCTCCTGCCCCAACTCCTCCACGGCTTAATTTCTGCCCTCCTCTTCAGCACTTACCGCTTGAGAAAGTTAGATTTTAAAATATCAGGATCTTCATTTTCACTCATATTTAAATAGCTTAGTCTATAGGAAACATTTGCAAGATTCATAGTAATGAATATATAAGTGAACTTTTTAATGCTAAACTTTAAAAGTTGGTTCAAAATGTGCTGCCAACAGCTGGAGTAGCAGCTACTATTTATAGGTACAACTCTACATGAAGCTACTGATGACCTTTGGATATCCTCTCCTTTATAGTAATTCCATAATTTCATCTGCTTTTCCCATTGCTAACTATCATTTAGAAGGCTGCGTGAATTAGTCTGACAGTAAGAACTCAGAGTAAGTATTAAGAGACATAATTTTAATTTCTGGTTTTATTGTTGATTCATGTTTTGGCTTAAGGCAACCAAGCCATCCCTATTCATAAGGGGAGGGTGGACACCTACAAAGTGTACTTTTGGGGGGGTATTAGTACTATTTTCATACAAATGCCATAGTGTGTGATGTTCTATTATTGAAGGTCAATTCATTTGTGTTTAAGGCTTTCTTTCTCTTTTAAAAAGCAAAGGACCATGCTGTATTAAGACGCTAATAATCTGCTATGATTTAATATTCAGTTTACTATATTACTGGGCTTTTAGCCTTATGACAGCAATGTGTTTATATATGTGTGTGTATGGAGGCTATGGTTAGGCACGTGAGTTAAGTCAGGGGAAGGTGAGAGGACAAACGTACAGAAAGGGTTGTTTTGGAACACTGAAGACAAATTGTCTTTTTCAGTTTCTTAAAACTATAAAACAGGAGAAAATCCCTGAATCTATTACAATTATTTGAAGATTTGTCAGCTAATGGTTGATAATGTGCCTAAGCAAAAACTTGAGACAAATAAAAGGTATCAGTCACCTAACGGAGAATTTCTGACACCCTCAGTGACATGCTACCCTTAACCTTTAATACCTGATAGTGAATAGAGCTGTTAGGAAACACACACACAAACACATACACACACCACCAATGCTGTTACATAATACCTTTCATATTGAGCAATGTAAGCTACCAGGTAATCATGGCAGTTAAAATAACACTTTTTTAAGAAAAACAGACGTTGTTTCTCCTCTCTAGATTTATATTTTTGATAAAAGGCTCTTCTATTTTTCAGTCCTTCCTTTATGATGTAGAAGGTAATCACACGTTGCAATCTTAAATCCCTTTAGTTTTCTTTCCTCTGAATAATCCTATTTGACAGGCTCCCTTCCGCCCCTTTTCTTGTCATTAAGAACAGCTTCAGTTTGGTCTGAGTAAAAAGAAGATTGATTATATAGCTCTAGGAACACTACTACCATACTCTGAGAGGTAAAGAAGGGAACTTCAAAAATGAATCTGTCTTTATCAGGAAGAAATAGACTTAACACCTCTGAGCTATAATAGTCACTTATATTAGTGGAGTATTACATTTTGTGACTTCATTTATAGTTTAAAATACAGCAAGATATTGATCAAATCTTTTGGTCAGGATGTTAGAAGTATTCCCAGAATTCTATTTTGCCTTATCTTTTGGGAAGCTAATAGAGCAGTAAATATCATCTTGAAAAGCTGCCATTTTAATGAAGCACTTACTTTGCAATTGATAAATATTTTAAAAGTTAACACAGTTTATGGTGTGTTCATTCTCAATAGATATCAAAGAAGCCCATTTCTCCTTTGGAAAGATATATATTTTTCCATTTCAAAAGGAATGGAAAAAAATAATTTTGATATGAATTAGCTGATAAGGGCATGTATTTTAACCATTTCCTCCAAAAAGCTCCAATCAAGTGAACCCAGCATTTCAAGAAGTTAGGAGGTGGTATGTATTACTCCTGGTGAAAAAAAACTATCATGGGCATCTAAATGTTAAGTAGCTTGCCAAGTTCACTAAGTCAAGCACTGGGGTTGAGGATAAAACTATAGGTTTCCTGTCTTCCAGATGGTAGTAGAGTGGAATGAGACCTATACATCAGATGTTTCTAAACAGAAGGAAGGTAGAGATAATCCTTCACAAGCAAGGTCCCCCAGCACCCCCTTTTCACAGGGCGGCTGAATGTTGTAGGCTTGTCTGGGTCCAAGAATGACGGGGAGATTTCTGATTTAAACAGTGAGACTACTTGTTGGAAAATGGCCTGTGATTTACTTCTCGGATAGGCGTTGCCCAGAGCAGCTTCTACTGCCTCTGCAGTGCTGTCTGCAAAGCTTAGGGGCTGAGTGGAGAAACAAGAGACCTTTTTGCTGCCCTCCCTCTGCCTTGCAGATTGAATACTAATACGCTGTAACTTCTCACCAACCTCCTTTCCTTTTAGGAAAAGATGGTGGTGATCTAGGGTGCAACAGAGTTTATCACAAACGCACAGAAAGAATCAATGCCCCCTAGGCAGCCATGGAGGGGTGGGGAAGGGAGTGGGCTGTATTTCCAGCACAGTGATCCTCAGGCAGGCACAGCCCTCCAGGCCCTGTACACTCAGTGAGTCAGGGGCAGTCACTAAATCACTATCTCACTGAAACTTGTGGTAATAGACCACCTGGGGCAAGTAGTTGTTCTAGGAGAGAAAGATACAGGACAATGAGGAGGGAAGAAATGTGCTGAAAGGGACAAACAACTGAAGCTTGGTTCTTGTGGTGATAATCCCATTTTCCCACCTTAGAAACTGCATATCTAAATAGAAATGCAATGACTAGATTCCATTTGACCACATCTGGTTTGTAGACATTGCATAGGTAATTTAGGAGATATGAGGTATCTTTCTAAGGTTTGCTGGAAAATACAATGCTGGTTATGCTTTCATTCAGAGGCTTCTTGTTACCCATGTTGTAACAACACTGTCTATAGGAAGAAGCCACCTGGAGAAAGTTTAAAGCCTTTAACAGTCCATCCCCCTCCCTCTTTAGGTATTTCTCTAATCACCTCTCTGCCACCCCTGCCGCTTACTTCCTGCACACTCAGACACACTCTCCACTCCAAATTATCTGCAGTTTCCCAAACCCACCAGCCCCCCTTACTTACTACACCCCTTTCTTTCTGAGGTTATCTTCCCTAGTCTCTCCTTATCTGCCTGCAAATATCAACAAGTTTATCTTTCAAAATGCACCTCAAGCTTCACCTCCTGTGTAAAGCCTAAACTGCCCTCCCCCACCCCATAAAACTGACCATTCTACTTTTACACCTCCATATAGCTCACTTGATTATACCTATTTGTTTACAAGTCTATCTTCTCTGGCTAGATTGTGAGCATCCCTGGAGTGGAATCTGTATCTTATCTTGCAGTCTCCTGAAGCAAATGCAGTGTCCCAGCACTTAAATATGTTTGTTGAATGAATAATGATCAGTGTTCTCTGCTCTGTTCTATCTATCCCCTTGGATAGAACAACCCACAGTTGCAGTTATTTAAGCAGTGAGGAATTTGGGAGAATAGGGTGGAAGGATTCTAGAAAATCAAAGTCCAACTCTAGTTTTCAGACAAGATTGTTCACAGTGGAACAAATTCTCCCTCTGAGAAAATTCAGTGAAAAATTCTCTCTACTGATTACGATAAACTACATTTAAATCAAGTCCTAGCTGTGCCAAATACTGTTTGGAAGGAATTCATTCTCTTTTTTTTTTTTTTGACTATTTCCATCCCCGGATAAATATAATCCAGGGAATTTTTGAAACAGTACTGATGCCTGGGTCATGCCTTGGATATTCTGGTAAAATGGGCCTAGAGTAGGGCCTGGCTTTGGAATTTTTAAGCTCACCAGGTGATTCTAATGTACAACCAGGATTGAGACCCACTGCTTTAAGAGAATTTATCCAGGACTGGGTTTTACATAGCCTCTGTATGTTGATGAGCTACCAACTTTGCAGGTCCAATTTAAACTGAGCAGGCATCTCCAGTTTAACATGTCCAAAAGCAACCATGCCCCAAGTACCAAAGTTAAGTAGCAACTCCATCCTCCCCCGTGGCTCACAACAAAATCCTTGCAGCTGAGGATAAAACGAGTAAACTGAATGGTGGGGGAAGAAGCCAGATAAAGTGGTTTAAGAATAAGGTGGTGACAGGGAAATAGACTGTAAATTTATTTATAATTTATTTATTTATAAATTATAAATTATAAAATTTATAAAATTATAAATTTATAATTTATAAATTATAAAATTTATAAATTATAAAATTTATTTATAAATTGACTGTAAAAGGAGAAGAAACTTGGGGAGCTAGTTATAAGTGGAATTAAAATTAAGGAACCTATTTATAATTTGTTTTATAAATTTGAAGAAAGATTGGCCTCATTTAAAAGGTAATGGGGGCTTCCCTGGGGGTGCGGTGGTTGGGGGTCCGCCTGCCGATGCAGGGGGCGCGGGTTCGTGCCCCGGTCCGGGGGGATCCCACGTGCCGCGGAGCGGCTGGGACCGTGAGCCGTGGCCGCTGGGCCTGCGCGTCCGGAGCCTGTGCTCCGCAGTGGGAGGGGCCGCAGCGGTGAGAGGCCCGAGTATCGCAAAAAAAAAAAAAAAAAAAAAGGTAATGGGAAAACCCAGTAAAGAAGTGCATTGAGCGAATTGCCTACTTTCTCTGAGTCGCTTGGTTAGCCTATGTTTATTAAGAGTGCATAGGTGATACGGCTGATGAAACAACATAGAAGAACTGGAGAGATAGTTAGAAGGTGCACTTGCAGAATTTGTAGTTGGATGTGGGGTGAAGTAAAGGGACGAGTCAAGAATGACATCCAGGGATTTGCTGGCTCAAGGGTGGCTGGTGGTGCCCTTCACTGAGCTAGAGAGCAGAGAAGGAGGAGATTTCAGGGAGAAAAGGAAAAAAACTATTTTTCTTTTTAACTGGATGCTTTATTTAACGTTATAATTTTGGTTGAGCATATCCCTCACCTTTAAGGAGCAAAACAAAACATAAGCCTCAGATTAGGTCCAGGCACAAGTTATTCTTCCAATGATTCTAGAGTCAAACTGTAAAATGCAAATATTACTGCCTCTGATTTCCCATGAGGATTAAATAAAACCACACAAATAAGAGTGCCTAGCACAGTGCCTGAAGTAAACAGATGCTCAATAACATTCACTGCTCTTTCCTTGGCTTGAAGCCATGTGATTAATGAGGAAATAATAGGCTTAGGAATTAGATAGGTTTAAATTCTCACTATACCATCTGCTAGCTGTGTGACTTAAGGCAAATTATTTAACTCCATCTGTAAAATGGAACTAACAATACCCACTTTACAGGGTTAATGTGAAAAGTCATTAAAGAATAATGCATACAAAGTCATTCAACCCAAAAAAGACTTAATAAATATCCAACCCTCCTCCTTCAAGATAACCTACTCATAACTCTACCAAAAGTATAGATTCATAGGTCGATGAATTTAAACATATCCATCAGAATCCCTAACTTGTGGTAAGAATTACACCAGTGCAGTACCTTCACACAGTACCTGGCACAGAGTACCTACATAAATGTTTATTGAACTCAGGTGAATTACTATGTCCAATGTCACTTGGCTAACTGTGGCAGCATGGGCTAGCCTGGGGTGGGACTAGGTCTTTCTGTTACTCAAACAAGGGCTCTTGCCATTATCCTGTGTACTCCCCCAAGGTTAAGTCATCTACTTGCTGATAAAATTATATGCTTATTTAGAGCAGTACAAATTAATTTAAGGGTCATACATAATAAGGTGTTACCATAATTTGAGTTTTTCAGGTTTCTATGGCTAAGGAAGTCATTACTCTGTTAAAATACTTTTACATAAAATAAATTTTACAAGAAACACAAGTTTTTTAACACAGCTTAAATTAAGAAAAGTTTCCTTCCTTTTCTTTTGCCTAACTACCACAGGAAAGTCATCTATGTTTATGATTTCCTAGATGTAAACTGTGTAGGAATGCTTTTAGAATAGTAATAACTTCAGAGAGGTATAACCAATTCAATGGAAAGCATTGGACTCTAGTGGAATAAAGAGTTGGGGGGAAGTGGGAAAGCCGGTCCATTCTTGTGAAACTCAAGGCTGAATACACATGAAGTAAAATACTATGCACTGAACATACAAATGCAAGTACAACTGTATGTGGTGAGGTGAACTGCCCATGAAGCAACAATTAAGACGCGTCCGCTCACGACCTCTGGATGACAAGTAGAAAACAGGTTTTTAAGTGTCTGAAAACCGCAACTTCAGTGCTTTTGCAATACCTGCTTTTAGGATTTGTCACGTGAAGCAAACAGGTGTAACCCAACAGCACTATTAGGGCCACACAACCATTCCACCCACAGGCTGGTCTCATAAACATCATCAAGGAAAAGCAGGCAAACCAGCAGAGAAGGCCTTCACCTACTTTCTTCCAGATTGCAAACGCTGTATGGAGACGGCGGCGCGCAAGTAACCAACCCCAAATAAATAAAGGAATACCTAGGCATTTTGACACCCCCAAAGGTCCTCCATAACATTTACGGAGTCTCATCCCATGAAATACGGTTAGTCTGCACAGAATCCCGCGTCCCCTCCTACAAGGGGCAGCACTGGTCACCTCCTTCCATGGATGGCCCCCTTTAAGCCAGCTTCACGGACCCCCCCCAAACCAGTGACTCGATTAACTGCCACAATGTAGACTCCATTACCTCTGTTACGTTTCTAGAACACGTGATTTGGGGGTGCACACTTGCTAAAAACAGATCAAACAACACTTTCACACATTTCTGAGTCCTGCCATACTTGGATCCAGACTATTCCAAGGAAGGGGCCGAACATCACCAATCCCGGACGACACTCGTTCAAACCGCCCTCAAGAGGGGAGTGAGTCCCCCTTAGCTGGCCGCCAGCAGCTCTTACCTTTCTGTCACCGGGGACCTGGGCGAGGGACGCAGGGATCTGGTACAGGTCCAAGCTGAGGTGCTCCAGGCTCAGCCTCTCCTGCAGGAAGTGGCCCGGGTACCACTGTAGCAGGTACCGACAGGGTCTTCTTGATGGACCCTTGAAAACGTCCAAGGTATGATGGGGGCTGGCAACTGGGTCGGCAGGGCCTCCGGCCGGGGGTCCCAGCTCTGGCTCCAGGCCATGGCGGGGCCCAAGCCCGGGGAGGCCCCTCTATGCCCGCTTGGCGCGGCGCCGGCGCCGGCTGTCTCCCAGGGCGACCCCGCCGCCTACGCCACGCCCAATCGCACTAGGGCTGGCGGGAAACCAGCCGCGGAGTAGTGCCCATTGCCTCAAGCCCAGGGGCTTCTGAGGGGCTCGTAATCCGCACAGAGAGCGTGTGAGAGAGCCTGCGGGGAAGCCGCAGGGCCCCAGGCCCGGCCTGAGGTGGACTGAGAAACTGTGTTTTCCATATGGTATATTCTAGGTAGTATTTCTTTTCCTTTCTTTTTTCTACCAGCAAAAGCAAGTTTATTCAGGAATAGCCAGAGAAGGAGCCAACCTACGTTTCTGAACTATGGCAGATCCTAGTTAAAACCAGAACTTGCTTTTATAGGGAAAAGGAGGTAGCTGGGCAGGGCTGTAATAACAAAAGAGTTCATTGGTGGAAGCTGGGAGTCCAAAGTATGGAGGCTTCTCATTGGTTGGGCTACCATGAGGCAGTGTTTCTTATTCAAAATCAGAAATCTATATTCGGAAGCTCTGAATCTCTGCTACACTGAATGTTTGCTAGGGATATAAAGATATGAGTAATGAATAAATCCAAGTTCCTGTTTTTGAGAAGCTTGCAAACTTTTCATGAGGACAGGAAAAGAGCCACAATAAAAGAAGGTAAGTGCCAGAAGAATTATGCAAAAATCTAAAAGCATTCAAAGACGAGGGAGATTTTTCTTCACGTGTGAGAGGTCGCTGGAGATAAGATTCAGCAAAGACTTCAAGGAGGGGGTGATGTTTGAGATTCATCCTGAAGAACTAACATTTCTATAGGCAGTAGGATTGGGGAGAACATTCCAGGTGGAAAAACTCCGCCACAACAGCACGGAACTGTGATAGGGCTAGGGATGATTGCAAACTACCCGCAGGCTAGTGTTAATTTAGGCTACGTATGTCCTAGTGGTCAGAAACAAATCTAGACCAGCAGGCTGGACTTTGGAGTTAAGCAGGCCCGAGCTGGGACACTGGTGCCACCAACCTAGGGAAAGTTATTTAACCTCCTTCAGCTTCGGTTTTCTCCCTTCTAAAATTAACCTAATCATACATTTACCAGGATCGTTTTGAGATGTCTGTGCTATAATAGGTGTTTAATAAATGATAGGTATTATTACTTTGCAGAGGTCTTGAATACCAGGGTGAAGAGTTTATGTTTTCTTAGCCAGCTTATGGAAGGGTTTGCACAAGGTAACTACAGCTGGAATAATCTGCCCCCAATTTATACGCTTGAGGGAAGCAGGGAAGAGAAGAGACTGGGAGACAAGTTAAGAGACTACTTGGTAGTCAGCTAGTAGATCAATAAGTAATCCTCAGGGTGATGCTACTTCAGTCAATCAATAATATCAAAGTTTTATTTTTGAGTTTTCAAAATATACAGATCTTTTGTTTTCTTCCGTTTCCCTCCTGCTGTTTTGCCATTGGACTGTTCTGCCAGCAGGCAAAAAGAAAAATCAGTGAAACTTCAATCAGCCAGTGTCGCCATAAACAAAAGAGGAACTTAAATATCTGTGGTTACTGTGTGAATGTAAGCATCTTTGAAAGATTTGGTTGGAGCAGGCTGAAATTAACCACTTGAATTTAACATTTTATGTAGAATATATATGCCAATAATTCTTAACCTCCCTTTGTTCCACCGATACAGCTGAGTCACTATAGCGTGGGAAGAACCTCTATACTATAAATAATCTTCTGTCAGTTAATTTAAAAAGGCAGTAGGGCAGGACTTATTCAAAGTCAGTGGTCATGTACCACTGACCAACCACATAGAACCTTGGACAAGTCATTTAATAATCCTGAATTGAAGATCACATATCTGTAATTTGGGGGAGATAATTTATTTTTTGCCTTATTCTTAAGGTTGTTGTGAGGATTGAATGAGGTAATTGATATAAAAATGCTTATGTTTTATAAGCCACAAATGCAAAAGATTATCTGGACAAAACCTCCATCCACATAAATAAGGCACAATCATTATGAACTGTATAAGAAGTTTTCCCACTTTTTTTCTTCCTTCTCTCTGAAGATCTGCTTGATTTGTCTTTTTTTTTTTTTTTTTCCAGTTGGCGAGCACTTTACCTTCATATGTTGACCACAGTTAACCTCTCATTTTGGGTGAGATTTCCCAAGTATGATTTCCAACTAAGTAGCCATTTTGTCATTTTGAAATTGTGTTGTTTGCCCTTCCCTGTGTTTTGGGATAAGTATAGGAGGGCTTGGCTTCAGACTTAAATTATTTCACTAAGGGCACTTTTGGAGGAGGAAAAGTTATTTTTCACCCACTTAATAAAACAACTTCTTGTACAGCAAACTCTGTCTCATTAAGGGCTGTGCCGGAGACTTCAGGGATTATTTAAGAGACTGAGTCAGCATCTTTATCTTGTGATGTATTGAAAGATGTGTTAGTTCCCCTAGGGAAGAAGAAGGGAAATTGAAAATAAAATCTTTTTTCACCCTTTTTGGTTAATTTTCAACAAAATGAAGCAGTTACTTCTGAAATATAGACACACAGGTGAGAAAATGTGTGTAATTACTTAATAAGAAAGGGACTTGCATAATTAAACTGAAATTCAATGCATTTTAAGGAAAGGGAAAGCATCCCAGCTAAGTTTCTGGCAGATAATGATGAAGAAAAGAAATTGAAAACAGTTGAGGCTCCGAAATCACACTTCTGTTGATACATATGGCGTTAATGGATTTTGAGCTCCTGGGCCTCCTGGTAAGCAGATGGTTTTATACTTGTGCTTAAACTAGAGGTTAGATGGCTTGGTGGAAAAAAGCAGTGACCTTTCATCTCAAGTTTAGTTCTGGACCTAATGATTTGTGTATTCAAACTTTTCAAACACATATTGTCACGCTTAACACCCTTTAAGATACTCGAACATTGACTGGGCCTGGTAAATAAATCGTAGTTGATCTTCAGAGAGATTCTTTTTTTTTCCCCGGCTGAAGCCAAGTTTTATAACAGTTACCTCTCTTCTTCTGGGCAAAAAGTTAAATCAGGGAGTCAGTATCTCTCATTGGATTGTCTGTTCAAGTATACGAAGTAAAACAACTAAAAATATACACTAGTTTCTGTTAGGTTAACTAGAAAGGAGTATTCCTGAAAATAATTATGCTTCTGTGGAACTACAGTAATAAGCTCCCTGCCCCCCAAACCCACATTTAATTAGAAAAATACTGGTCCCATTCCAAATCCTAACTAATTTAATTTAAAACCGTATGTTTTATACAGTAATTGCCTATTTTTTTAGTTAACTAACCATTGTACCATCAGCTTAGACATTTTATGAGTGGAGACAGCACTCCTAATTGATAAGCATGGCATGCTTATAAATGAAGTTAAAACACCAGTGACGCTTTGGGAAACAAATGTTGCCATTTGACTGCTTCCCAAACGTAGCTTGTTTAGCAGAGATCCAAGAAAGTTGCAGATCTCTGCATTCAGGATTCATGACTGGAAACTGAAATGTACTTGAAAGTCAAGAAGGTGGATTGCTGCTTTTCCTTTTGGTCAGACAGAGGTGCTAGGAGTTAAATGAGCTGGGGTGTGGCGCATGGGCTAGAGCCTTGAGAATCACATCAATAAACACCTTCTCACCTGGGCTCCCTGGGTCCCAGGATGCCAAGACTCTTTCAACACCAAACACAGTAGTTGCCAGATAATTCCACAAGAAGAAGGAACTTTCACCTTCTTTACAGTTTGGTGATTACAAAGCACTTTGAAGAGAATATATGTGAGTATATCACACACTAATTGAGTGAGTGATGTTATTTGGATCAAGAAATGATTGGATGGAAAACTGTCTATGATATATTAAGAGGAAAAAGCAGGTTACAAAACAGTGTGTACAGTACAATTCATTTTTGTGTGAAAAATAATTCTATAAATGTGCAACAGAAAGACTGCAGTGAGACATAGCAAACAAACAAGCAATGGGGTAGAGGGAATACAGATGATTTTCGTTTTCTTCTGACTTATCTGTATCTTCACACAGTAATGTTATTTTCAGAATAAGAAAAAAGTTCTTTAAAAAGACTCTAGGGAAGGAAACATTCAAGTTACGAAAACATGGGACAGTAATTATTACTTAGACTAGTAAATCTCTATATTTAAGGGAATAGAAAGCGATTAAAATACAGACATATGGGCTTCCCTGGTGGCGCAGTGGTTGAGAGTCCGCCTGCCGATGCAGGGGACACGGGTTCGCGCCCCGATCCCGGAAGATCCCACGTGCCGCGGAGCGGCTGGGCCCGCGAGCCATGGCCGCGGAGCCTGTGTGTCCGGAGCCTGTGCTCCGCAACGGGAGAGGCCACAGCAGTGAGAGGCCCGCGTACAGCAAAAAAAAAAAAAATAAATAAAATAAAATAAAATAAAATACAGACATAAAGAACACAGTATTTGTACTTTCTTTCACACCCTGGAACAATACATTTTTGAGAAGTGAGATATCTAGCTAGGTCAGGCTGTACACATTCAAGAAATCCTATATCATGATGTCTGTTAGCATTTAAGAAGCGTTAGTAACTGCAGAGTAATACATTAAACAAAACATCTGGTGCATACAGATACCATATTATATAAAGGTAACTTAGCTTTAAAAAGAAAAACTGGTCCTTGTCTCTCTGAAATAATTCAAGATTTGAATTGAGAAATATTGCTATTAATAGCGCTAAAACACCGAGATCAGAAACCATCAGAACTTTAAGGGTTAAAGAAAATTGTAACATGAACTGATGGAGAAGATATTGGAAAACAGGCGCTCTCCCATGCTACTGGTGGAAATATGTTTTCACTACTCTAAAGGACAAGCTGGAAATAGTCATCCAAAGTCTTAACATCATGGATATCTTTAAAACCAGCATTTCCATTTCTAGGAACTTATCCTACAGACTGTATAAGAATGTGAACAAATCAATAAGGATGCTCATAGCAACATTGTTTATGACGGTGAGAAATTCACAGTGTCTTAAATGTCCCATAGAAGAGCTTTCATGCTGAAGTCAATCATAGTAATCCATTAAATAGTATACTGTGCAGCCACTAAGAAGAGTTTGTGCGTGAATGTATCTGATAAACACAAAGGTGAACAAAGGAAGCCTGACACAAAAGAGTATATACTATATGTCATTTATATCTAGTGAAAATGAGGCAAAAATCACTAATGGATAACTTTGGGAGTGCCTCATGACTGGAGATGGGCACAGAGCATGCGCGGAGTGCCTCTGGAGTTCTGTTCGTGTTCTTTTCTTGGTCTCAGACTGATACATGGGGGTGTTCACTTTGTGAATGTTCATCAAACTGTACACTGATGTTTGTTTACTTTTCTGCATGTCTGCTGTACTTCAGTAACATTTATCAGAAGAAAGGTCGTTAAGAAGTATTCATAACATAGAATTTCAGCATATATTTTTAATATAAAAATATTAAAAATCCTTTTCCGTCTTAAAGGATTTTATAAAAAAATAAATGGATGGATGTTCACAGAGTGGCATTGGTAGACGTCTCTGGGTAATAGGTTGATAGGTTATTTTTATTTGTAATATTTTTATTTTAAATATTTTCTAAAATTGTCACAATTAGTTTTATAAGAAGAAAAAGTCAAAATAATATCATTATAAAAATGAGAATGGTATATGTAAGTTTGTTAAAACAGAGAAAAGAGTTTAATAAGAATGTGCTAATAGTAAGAAAAAAAGTTCACCAAGATCAGTTAGGATTAAATAACCTGGCATTTTACAAAGCTTTGATTAAAAACTAGAACACTTTTTATTCTAATAGTACATAACATGTGGCTTTAAAATGAAGGAAGGTTGTTAAAATTCCAAAAGAAGTGTATAACAGACTCTGGCCCACTAGCTTGCTAGGTGATGCAAGCAGTCTGGACCTCAGTTGTCCTGCCTGTAGAATGGGTTTAATAATACCTTGCCTGCATCCTCCCAGAGGTATTTTGAGAATAAGTGATATAAAAATATAGGAGTAGCTTTTAACTTTTCAGAGATGTTGATTCTAGGTATTATTACAAAGGCGGTTTATGAAAAAATATGAAATTTGATGACACTTGAAAATTTTGTGAATCTTGTGAAACTATACCCTTAAGAAGCACCTATACATTAAGAAGAATTGGGATAACACTTCATTTTTTCAAACTTTTATACAAGAACATTTTTACAAGGAAAAATTGAGCAGAAAATAACTTTCTCTTTTCAGCTTGAGAAAAATGGAACAATTGTACAGATTCAGATTGTTTTTGAAAATTGGATGATAGCACTAATCTATAATTCTTATGATCTATGGAATATTTCCCACTAGAGAGAGATAAAGAAATGCATCCTTGTTTACCTCAGCTCATGTTAGAATTGTATCTCCTCACTGTCAGTTGTCTTTCCTTTCAGCTGCATGGTCTTCTGGGATTGGTTAAAAAATACTGAAGAGCTGACATTTAAAACAGTCTTAAACCTACAAATATTCCTCTCCATCTGCCACCTCCACCCCACCTACATTCTATGATCTTTATTTCATTACCCTAGGGACTTGGTATTAAGATGCATTTAATAGTTTACAACAAATGTTTTGAACTAGTACTTTTATTTTTCCGAAGAGTGTATCCAAGGATTGTTTGTCCATATCCACTTTACCCAGAGGACAAAACCATATTCATGGCATTCATTCAATGCTGTGGCCCTTTGAAATGGACCTCACTGGATGGTCATAATAACCCCAACAAATATATCTCTAGCATTTCCTAGATCAGTGGTTCCAAAGTGTCTTTGGACCAGTAGCATGAGCATCATCTGAGAACTTGCTAGACAGACAAATTACTGGGCCCCACTCTAGATCTACTGAATCAAAACTCTAGAGATGCTGCCCAGCAATCAGTATTTTAATAAGCCCTCCAGGTGATTTTGATGCATGCAAAAGTTTGAGAACTACTGCCCTAGAGGGACCATAGGTGAGTTTTCTAGAAGCACAGTATGCTCCCTTAAGGGATATATGAAAATTATCAGTATGAATGAGCTTACTTTGAAAACAACGTTGAAATCTTGACAGTAGTCATCATAAAAAACATATGGTAGCACTAGCAGCTTCACTTTGCAGCCATTTGACCATTTTCAGGCCACCACTATGGTAAATTAGAAGCATTCCTAATTTATAGACAAGAAAATAAAATTAGATAAGGCAGGGGAAGGCACTCTTAGAAACTGGTGTAGCTTTTTACCTCATCTGAAAGTTTCTCTAATGTTAACTGCAGTAGAGATGGTTGTTACATTGCCTTTCAAAGCCTTTCTCCATGGTAAAGCTGAGACTGAAAACCAGAATATTGGTCTTGTTTCCACCTGTAAATCATCCTGGCCTTAAAGTGAGACTCAAATACAAGAAACCCCTGAAGGACGAGAGATCTTTACTGTGGAATCATCAGCCCCTGTTCAATTTCTCAGCCTAACCACATCCATCTGTGTAAGAGATTTGGTATTATGACCAGCCGGGGAGATCTGTTTCAATGGACCACTGCATTGAATGAATGCTGTGGTTATGGTTTTGTCCTCTGGGCAAAGTGGATATGGACAAACAATCCTTGGATACCCTCTTCGGAAAAATAAAAGCAGTAGTTCAAAACACAATTCATTGTAAACTATTAAATGCATATTTTATATTTTATATTTTATTTATTTATTTTTGGCTGTGTTGGGTCTTTGTTGCTGCACGTGGACTTTCTCTAGTTGTGGTGAGCGGGGGCTACTCTTCGTTGCGGTGAGTGGGCTTCTTATTGCAGTGGCTTCTCTTGTTGAGGAGCACGGGCTCTAGGCCTGTGGGCTTCAGTAGTTGTGGCTCACAGACTCTAGAGCACAGGCTCAGTAGTTGTGGCACACACGCTTAGTTGCTCCGCGGCATGTGGGATCTTCCCGGACCAGGGCTCGAACCCATGTCCCCTGCTTGGCAGGCAGATTCTTATCCACTGCGCCACCAGGGAAACCCTTAAATGCATATTAACACCAACTCCCTAGGGTAGTGAAAGGCCTCATCTCTAAAGTAAAGTCAGTTTACATATTACAAGACTGCTCTTTTTCTTACAAAGAAAGTATGAGGTAAAACCAGGAAAGAGAACAGGAGCAACACTATTATTACTACTGAAATTTCTTTATATCTCTTCACCAACTTTAACTTACAAGTTCATTTCGTATAAAGGTTCTGATGCCCTAGAGGCCCCCTCCCAATACGGTGGATTTGATTATCTAAACATATTTAAACACAATTGTGTAAACGGAGCCATAAGAGAGGCTCTAAAAGGATTAATCCACTACTATGACTTTATAAACAATTTGTGAACAAAATTATTATCTTTAATTTTGGTTAAGAACCAGAATGGTAACTGTTTTCTTGACAAAAAAATATACAGAGGTAACAGCTTTATATTTTTAATGCTGAATTAATTCCAGAAAGTCACATATAGAAGTAAGGCTTCAGGACAGTTGCTTAATTGCTCTAAACCTCAGTTTTATTGCCTGTAAGAAGGTGTAACAGGATGGTTGTGAGAATAAATGAGTTAATTCATGTGAATTGCTTAGGACAGTGCCTAGCACTTAGCAAGCACACAGAATGTTAGCTAAATTATTATTTTTGTAACTGCAAATGTTACTCTGTTTTCAGGTTAAATTAACTAGAGAATGCTGAAGTCAATACGAACAGACTAACTAATATTGAACAGATTAGTAACAGAAAAGTTTTCAAGATAATGGATATTGTTGCCTTATCCAAAGCTAATACCATTTACTCAAGGAATTCAGATCATAAGATATGTAGTCCCTTAATCATCATACTTTGAAAACAACCAACCTAGCTAAGTTTCTGATGTGGAATTTGATTTACCTTTTATAAAAACAGAAACTATACTTAGGCCTCCGAATAGTAATTTTTAATTCACAGACACTTATAGGTCCTATTTAAAACAGAAAAGCTGGGGCAGGATTACTTTGTAGAGTATTTGGCATTCATCCAGTTGGCCCCTGATGTGGAGAACTCTTGCTGGTCTGGGAGACATGCAGCAGGAGGATAATGGTCTTGGACAGAGCAGTGTCAAAATCTGTTTTTCCAAATTCAGTGTAATTCTGTAATCAGGTCCCTGTTACTGAAACAGTGCACAGATCTATTTCAGTTTGGATAGTCTTAAAATGCACACATCAAAAAGGAAAACAAAAAGACGGAAAGAGGTCCCCCTTTTAATGGCTTGTCTCAGCTGATCCTTATAATAATATTGAAGTGTATTGCACGTGTGTGTGTATGTGTGCATGTATAGTTTTATAGGTGGAAAAACTGGAGCACAGACAGTTTAGAGTCAGGGAGGGGTTAGAAACCCTACTGAGAACTCAGTAGAAGTCTTGAAAATAAGATCATGCCCTTTAGAACGTGAAATGCTCAGTGCGTGGAACAATTTAACGTTACACAGGCAATAAAGTGTTCTTTCTTAATTTTCCTTTTTCTTTCTTTCTTCCTTTCTCCCTCTCTCCTTCCCTCCCTCCCTCCCTCTCTCTTTCTCCCCTCCTTCCATTCCCCCTCTCTCTTTTTCTTTCTTTTTTAAATAGATGATAAGCCAAACTTTAAAACCTACTATTCAGAGCTCCTTGCCGGCATATAACACATTGGTGTAGAAAATTAATGAATAGCAATCTCAGATAAAGAGTGGAATGACCAGAAGGGGGAGCTCTTATGTAGCAATAGCAGAGCTCAACTGGAAGAAGAAAGTCTCCTCTTTCCTGGCAAGGACTTAGCCAATGAAAACCCATGGCCTCTTTGTTTACAATAGCCCTCCCAACTTCTTTTTCCTCTCTATGAAAAGAGTTCTTCCCTTGACTTGCAAGGACTTGCACGTGGCTCACCATGATTGCAGACCCTGAAATATAATTCTTTGTTGATCCCACATGAACCCAGTTTTGCTGGAGAATAACTGACAATCTATTTGTTTTAGGTCAGCATTGGTCTCTAGACTTAACTTTATTGATTTTCACTTCTAGAAAGGCCTTAAGGTAATATACACTTCTGAACTTTGAACACTGAGGTAAACACGTTGGCCTTGGCATATTCTAACTTGAAGTCCATGTTCATGGATCCAAGTCATGGCTTTCCTGACTGGGCACTGAATTATTTGTGCCTATCTCAAAGTATTAATGTGAGAGTCCAATGATTAGGTGGGAAGGAAAACACTCTAAATTGCAAATTACTGGATAAATGTTAATTTTTGTTGTTATACTTTACAACCTTGAATTCTCAGTAAGTAATACTAGTTAATCTCCAAAAGAGAAACCTTGTAAAGGTGCTGTTATGTAGACCTTGGGTATGTCAGATGTTACACAATTTCAGTCATCTCCATTTATCAGCAATACACGTTCAGTAAAAATACCACATGACTGCTCTACATCCTTCAGTGTAATTACCAAGCAAATATGTATTCAGCCTGTCAGAAGCCTAATACAGAGTCTCAGCCTTAGTTGTAGCCTAAAACTAACGATGGTAACTATAAACAGTGACAGATTGGATTGGCAGTCCCTGTACAGTCCCAATTTGCAATTTTGTGTTTGGCAGAACTCATAGATTTTATTACCAACAATATATTGCAGTCCAAAGGAAAAATGGAAGCATTCTGAGCCATTTTCAAGGGCTGTCTCACAAAATACATACTGTAATTACTGAACTGTAGAGAACAATTCCTGATGTGGCATGGTGAAGGCTGTTGTTTCTGTTTTGGCCATTATTATTTTAAAGACAAGGAGTGTGTATAATACTACATCTTTCAAAAGGGACCAACGTGAAAGCTTTGGGTTTGTATGTAGCCAAAATGCCTAATCCCATTCAGAATGAATAATAGACAACCCAAGAAAGAAATTCTATTTTAAGCAGTGACTCAAGTGGCAAATGTTTAACCAAGGTGTAGTTTTGATTTGAAACATGGTTTGAGGAAATAGTGATAGAAAACAACTGCAGATAAGAAAAATCACAGTGGACTTATTTTCAGTTTTTCAAGTTTAAACTGTGTAATAAATAGTTTAAAACTTTTAATTGAACTATGGAAATGTGCAAATTTACTCTTCCTTTTTTTTTTTTTGCATTACGTGGGCCTCTCACTGTTGTGGCCTCTCCCGTTGCGGAGCACAGGCTCCGGACGCGCAGGCCCAGCGGCCATGGCTCAGGGGCCCAGCCGCTCCGTGGCACACGGGATCCTTCTGGACCGGGGCACGAATCCGCGTCCCCTGCATCAGCATGCGAACTCTCAACCACTGCGCCACCAGGGAAGCCCTACTTTTCCATATTTTAATCATTCAAGCTGTAAATTTGTGAGTTATTAAAACATCACTAGTTTCATCTTCATTTTTTATTTTCTGATAGGATTATAGTGATATTCAAGAATTAGTTCAGACTTATAAGTAAAATTAAGCAATATCTACACAAAAATAACCATTCCCTTATTTTACTTCCAATTAATTATTCTTAGTCTTTCAGTTAAATTGATGAGGTTGGGAATACCACTATTCAGAAACATTTCCATGAAAAATTCACCGACTGATAGAAAACATCACAGAGATAAAATTTCCCCAAATTGCAGGTCTGACATCATTTGGAAGGGAAAAAAATAGACTGATTGACATTTTTACATTACAGGTACAAAATATGAAAAGCCAAAAAGAGAATTTTAAAGTTTGATGGAAAGTTAGTTTCAGGTAAAACTTAAAGACAACTCAGAGAGTGAAATATGCTTTCTTTTGTAACCAAAACCCTTAACTAATCTCAGCTCCAAATGATTAATTTTACATCCTACATTTTTTGGGGTAACTTATTATTAATGAAAATAACCCCACCATCTACTCACTCTCTACCAAAACACCTTGTTTTATTTTCTTCATAGCACTTATCACTATCTGAAATTATCTCTGTGATATATCTTTACTTATTAATTAGCAAGTGACCTGATCAAGTGTGTTCAAGATTACCAGCACCTAGCACATTAACTGGTACATAGGGTCTCAAAAATATTATAACATTAAAGTTATAATTTAAAAAATTAGGGGGTCATTATGTTTAGATCTCTGTTCTCAAAATTTTATAGATTCCATTCTTTCTTTTTTTTTTAACTTCTTTCTTTTTCTTGCTGTCTCTCTATTTGGGAAGGAACAGAAACATTTTCTAATGAATGACAAAAAGTATTCCCTGACCTAAAAATAATAAGGCCATAGAAACATGGGCTTTTATTATAGATTTTAAAGCCTATGAAAAGATGCATATTGATAAATTCTCTCTAGAAAAAAACTTAGCCAACTCTCTATTTAACCAGGCCACAGAGGAGGAAAGTTTAGTTTCCTCCTTAAAAATTTGAAATCCAATTGCAGGTATGGATTCTGATTGAATACACATTTCATAAAATAAACAGTGTTGTAGTCTTGCTGCTGTCTTTTAAATGGTAGTCTAGTGAAGTGGCTAAAAATATGGGCTCTGGAGCCAGGATGCTAGAATTTGACTTCTGACTCTTCTATTTAATAGCTATTTAATTCTAGGGAAGTTAAACAACCTCTTTGTGCTTAAGTTTCCTCATCTGTAAAATGGGGATCATAATGGAAGCTTCTTTTTAAGGTTGTAAAGAATGAGTTGTATAGCACAGGGAATTTTACCCAGTATCTTGTAATAACCTATAATGGATTATAACCTGAAAAAAAAAAAGACTCACTATGCTGTACACCTGAAACTAACACAATTTTGTAAATCAATTATACTTCATTAAAAAAAAGAATCAGTTAATACATCTGAAGTCCTTGGAAAAGTATGTGACATATAGAAAGGGCTCAAAAAATGTTCTCTATTATTGTCTATTCTAAGAAAAATGTCCAAAGTGATACTGTTAGTACAAAATTACCTACCATAACAAGTATCAAGTTGTCTTCGTAGAGAAACTTCAGACCAAATGTACTTGAGAGATATGCTTTTAACACACATTGAAGGTTCATAAGCTATAGGCCTGTAGACCCAAGTTTCACAAACTGAAACTTGTTGACTCATTCAGTCACTTAAATAAATAATATTTATTGGATGATAAACTACAGTATTTCCAACTTCCTTTAGATGCCAGGAAGAAGTCTTAGAAGGATAATTTTAAAAAGGAAGAGCTTGAACAACAAACTGAGATTTGTTTAATCTCCCTTTCTGGCTACTATCTTCTAAGAGAGATCAGAGCAAACAGAAAAATTCTCTTCTACACCATCAAGTACCCATGCTGAGGTATCACATGCCCTTCCAAGTAAAGAACCATTAAACTGTGCTGCAATCTGAATATACTAATATGTGGATCCTGAATTTTTTCTAATTCATCAAATACTTAAAAGTGGCTATGTTGTGTGTTAGATTTAGTACTAGGCTCTGGTTCTAGAACTGGAAACAAATAAAACAAAACAAACCCAAACACCAAACCTCCCTACTACTTTTAAACTGCTTAGAATGTAGTAGATAGAGATGAGCTGCTGAGGGCACATATTAGGGAAAAGAAATCCAGCCCCGGGAATTTTGATTTCAGAAATAAGGAAGGGTAGGGTTAGCTTAGTAAAGAAACAAAGAGAAAACTGTTGTAAGCAGAAGGAAGAACACATAGAAAGCCTAGAGGGCAGATGTAGCACGGTGGGTCCTGGACTGGGAGCAGTTCAGTCCTGACTCACTGTACAACTGAATCTCCTCAGGAGTTGTTTTCCTCCCCTCCTCTTTCATCCGCTTCCCTTCTCTTTTTTAATGCTAGAACCCCACCCCTTTTGATTCTCTCCTCTTTTCCCTCAGAGATTTTAAAGTAACTGGTTGAGGGGTGGTATCCAATGCATCAGTATGTTAAAAAGCCTCTAGTGATGCTCTGATGAACATAGATGCAAAAATCCTCAACAAAATACTAGCAAACAGAATCCAATGGCACATTAAAAAGGATGATACACCATGATCAAGTGGGGTTTGTCCCAGGAATGCAAGGATTCTTCAATATATGCCAATCAATGTGATACATCATGTTAATAAATTGAAGGAGAAAAACCATATGACCATCTCAATAGATGCAGAAAAAGCTTTTGACAAAATTCAACACCCATTTATGATAAAAACCCTCCAGAAAGTAGGCATAGAGGGAACTTACCTCAACATAATAAAGGCCATATATGACAAACAGCCAACATTGTCCTCAATGGTGAAAAACTGAAAGCGTTTCCACTAAGATCAGGAACAAGACAAGGTTGCCCACTCTCACCACTATTATTCAACATAGTTTTGGAAGTTTTAGCCACAACAATCAGAGAAGAAAAAGAAATAAAAAGAATCCAAATCAGAAAAGAAGAAGTAAAGCTGTCACTGTTTGCATATGACATGATACTATACCTAGAGATTCCTAAAGATGCTACCAGAAAACTACTAGAGCTAATCAATGAATTTGGTAAAGTTGCAGGATACAAAATTAATGCACAGAAATCTCTTGCATTCCTGTACACTAATGATGAAAAATCTGAAAGAGAAATTAAGGAAACACTCCCATTTACCATTGCAACAAAAAGAATAAAATACCTAGGAATAAACCTACTAAGGAGACAAAAGACCTGTATGCAGAAAATTATAAGACACTGATGAAAGAAATTAAAGATGATACAAACAGATGGAGAGGTATACCATGTTCTTGGATTGGAAGAATCAACATTGTGAAAATGACTCTACTAGCCAAAGCAATCTACAGATTCAATGCAATCCCTATCAAACTACCACTGGCATTTTTCACAGAACTAGAACAAAAAATTTCACAATTTGTATGGAAACACAGAAGACCCCGAATAGCCAAAGCAATCTTGAGAAAGAAAAATGGAGCTGGAGGAATCAGACTTCCTGAGTTCAGACTATACTACAGAGCTACAGTAATCAAGACAGTATGGTACTGGCACAAAAACAGAAATATAGATCAATGGAACAGGATAGAAAGCCCAGAGATAAGCCCACGCACATATGGTCACCTTATTTTTGATAAAGGAGGCAAGAATATGCAATGGAGAAAAGACAGCCTCTTCAATAAGTGGTTCTGGGAAAACTGTACAGCTACATGTAAAAGAATGAAATTAGAACACTTCCTAATGCCATACACTAAAATAAACTCAAAATGGATTAAAGACCTAAATGTAAGGCCAGACACTATAAAACTCTTAGAGGAAAACATAGGTGGAACATTCTATGACATAAATCATAGCAAGATCCTTTTTGACCCACCTCCTAGAGAAATGGAAATAAAAATAAACAAATGGGACCTAATGAAACTTAAAAGCTTTTGCACAGCAAAGGAAACCATAGACAAGAGGAAAAGACAACCCTCAGAATGGGAGAAAATGTTTGCAAATGAAGCAACTGACAAAGGATTAATCTCTGAAATTTACAAGCAGCTCATGCAGCTCAATATCAAAAAAACAAACAACCCAATCCAAAAATGGGAAGAAGACCTAAATAGACATTTCTCCAAAGAAGATATAAAGATTGTCAACAAACACAGGAAAAGTTGCTCAGCAACACTAATCATTAGAGAAATGCAAATCAAAACTACAATAATGTATCACCTCACACCAGTCAGAATGGCCATCATCAAAAAAATCTACAAACAGTAAATGCTGGAGAGGGTGTGGAGAAAAGGGAACCCTCTTGCACTGTTGGTGGGAATGTACATTGATACAGCCACTATGGAGAACAGTATGGAGTTTCCTTAAAAAACTAAAAATAGAACTACCATATGACCCAGCAATCCCACTACTGGGCATATACCCTGAGAAAACCATAATTCAAAAAGAGTCATGTACCACAATGTTCATTGCAGCTCTATTTACAATAGCCAGGACATGGAAGCAACCTAAGTGTCCATCAACAGATGAGTGTATAAAGAAGATGTGGCACATATATAAATGGAATATTTCTCAGCCATAAAAAGAAGTGAAATTGAGTTATTTGTAGTGAGGTGGATGGACCTAGAGTCTGTCATACAGAGTCAGAAAGAGAAAAATACCATATGCTAACACATATATATGGAATAAAAAAGTGGTTCTGAAAAACATAGGGGCAGGACAGGAATAAAGATGCAGATGTAGAGAATGGACTTGAGGACACGGGGAGGGTGAAGGGTAAGCTGGGACAAAGTGAGAGAGTGGCATGGACGTATATGCACTACCAAATGTAAAATAGATAGCTAGTGGGAAGCAGCTGCATGGCACAGGGAGATCAGCTTGGTGCTTTTCGACCACCTAGAGGGGTGGGATAGGGAGGGTGGGAGAGAGACACAGGAGGGAGGGGATATGTGGATATACGTATGCATATAGCTGATTCACTTTGTTATACAGCAGAAACTAACACAACACTGTACAGCAATTATACTCCAATAAAGATGTTTTAAAAAATGAAACATTTATAAATAAATAAATAGCAAGCATCTAGTGATGCTGAAGGGCAAGGCAATGAGAACAATTGAAGGTGGTACCTCACCCTTCACTATTACAGCAAGTAACCTAGGGTGGTACCCTAGGGCAAAAGGATGCCCTTGAAGTGTTTTATACATGGGCAGCTTATAGTCAGGCTCACTTTGGAACTATTCCTCTGGGCTGACCTGTGGAGAATGGATTGAAGGGGAAAAGACTGGAGGCAGAGAGACCACTTAAGAGGCTCTTGTAGTGTGTGCAAAAAAGCCTGTGGCTTTCCTCGTTGTTTCCTAAACCTGGTCCCTTACGTGTAGCATCTTTCTTTCAAGAAACACACAGGCTATCATTAAGTGCTATAACTTGAGGGGGAGTTACTGAACTATTAACTCTCACAAACCACAAGTGCAAGCATTCAAACAGGCGTTCTTCTCCCAAGATGGATTTAAGCAATCTATAGACACCCTAAAATTGCGTGTAAAGTTTTTACCTTTCTAGGCATGTGTGTTTTTCTAGAGTAGGGGTCAACATTTTTCTCAGCTCAACAAAATGCTGTATGACCTCTAAAGGTCAATGGCACATAAGGCCTTGCAATGAATGAAATCTAGTGACATATTTGGAAATTGAGACATGTTTAGTATATTCAATAGCGCTAAAAAATACAAGGGTATTTTAAAAACTTTCCCTTAACTTGAATTCTCCTGCGGGTTCTAAGCCTGACAAAGCATCAGAATAATCTAAGGAGATTGTGAGAAGTAGAGTTCCATACCTCACCTCAGAACTGTTGAGTCAGGATGTCTAGGGAAGGTTCAAACTGATTGTAGTTGCCAGTCAGGTTTGGTGACCACTGAGATACTTCTTTACTTGTGGGAAAAGTATTTACTTCATTACTTATGCAGAAAAGCTGAACCAAGAGCTTTCTTTTAAAGTAACATGACATTACTAATGCTGTATCTCCCCCAAGGCGGGGGGTCATATTCATAATCCGATTTATAATTCTAGAGAATTTTGGGGGTTGGAAGGGTTACATTTTTTTGTATGTATCTCTGCTCCTTTCTGTCCCTACTAAGAATTGCCATTCAGTTCTCTTCTAAGAGTGCTGTTTCTGCTGAAGATTTTTGTGCCAAGGTGAAAATCATTCTAAATTGTCTTATCTCAGCACTTAAAATGAATGGATACCCTCTTTCTTTTCTTTTCTTTTCTTTTTTTTTTTTAAAGAAAGAGGCTTCCTGGTTTGAGGAAATTATTTTCACTCTCAGATGAATCTTGCCCTCTCATGAATATCCTTCTTATTTTCCCCTATTTATGCTATCTGCTCCATATCTCTATCCAGTACAAGGCAGAAACAGCATGTTATCAACCACAAGAAGAAAGAAACATAAAACTCTTAGAAATCTTGGTTCTCATTTATTGTCCTATTGAAGGCGCACTCTGGTGTATCTGAAAAGCTATAGATGATTAAAAATGTAAGACTGTGTTGTCCTAGACAATTACAAAGGCTAAAGGGAAACCTTTTGTATATTGCTGGGCTGCAGCTTTCTCCAAGGACAGCTTGGAATAGCAGCAGCACATTAGGATATTCAGAAGGACTGATTATATAGGATTGATACAGTATTTGGTATTGTTTCTTGTTCTATCAGATTTAATAATGTGAATTTGACATAGTTAAGTATTCTAAATGACAGCAACACAATTGCTGTTTTGATGTAAGACTTTCTGAAAGAGAAACATTTTACATTAGTTCCCCCCAAAAGAATCCATGCTGAGAAAGTCTAATTAAAAAAAAAATACATTTTGTTGAGGACTGGGGCTAGAATTCTCTGGCAAGTTTTTTCTTTATACCTACTCCCTTTTCATTTTTTTTTCTTTCGCTTCCTCTCGTTTCTTTTTTCCGTATTTCTACATCTCACTGTTATCCTTTTTCTCTTCTGTCATTTCATCCAGCTTCTGCCTTAAGAGTTCCGCACCCATGGCACTGAGGAGTTTGGCAGACGTTGTCAGGAGAGAAAACATCGTACGCTCCTTCTGTAAGGACGTCCAAGAAAAAGGAAAGCCCAGGAATTTGAAGGGGACCTAGTATGTGTGAGTTTTCAATCCCTTTATTTTCCATACTCCCTTTGGTTATCCCCTTGTATTACAGGAGTTATCTTCATATTATAGGAGTTATCTTCCCAGTTATTTGTTTTTCTTATTTAATGTATATTTCTTATTCTTGTGATAGTAACAAGGTATCGGACCCTTTTAGGTTTGGTCTTTACTCTCAACCCAGAACACCTATTAGGTAAGCATTAGAGTCTGTTCTGTAGAACTGACAATTTTTTGATTTGCCTGAAAAGAGGTACTCCAAATCCCAAGCACACATCACATCTTATGTCCAATCTTTCCCCTCCCTGCATTGAGGACCGCACTGTGAGGGAAAATAGTTTCAGGACAGCCCAGTGCAAAAAGGCTCACCTCTATAGCAGTGGCTGTCAATGGATTGATTTTGCACCCCCTTCCCTGGGACCTTTGACGATATCTGGAGACATTTTTAGCTTTTGAAACTGAAGGGATGCTACTGGCATCTAGCAGGTTAGAAGGATGCTGCTAAACATCCTACAATGCACCCTCGCTTCTCCCTACTTCGCCCTCTGCCGCTTAAACAAAGCATTATCCAGCCAAAATGTGAGTGGTGCCGAGGTTGTGAAACCAACCCTGTACGAGACATCAGACGTGCCCTGCTACGTGAGTTGCTTGGTCCATGCGCAACAGCAGGGAAATGTGTCCGTGAGACTCAATGGTGACTCGCAGACGGCAATTGTGCCACCTTTGGGAAAACTGGCTATGCTTGTTAGACCCGATGGGTGTTTATGTGTCTGCCAGACACTTGGTTTGTAAGGGAAAGTGAAGTGGAGTCTGCTAAGCAGGGGCCGGGGGATTGGGGAGCACAATCTATTTAAAGAGCACTAACTGGGCATTGGCAGACCTGGCTCTGCTTTCAGCTGGTTCCAGGGCTTGGGCAAGTCACCTCGCTACTCGCCACTCTGGGCCTCTGTCTCTCTATCAAACAAGAATTTGAATGAGCTCATCTCTTCCTGTTCCAAAATTGTGTAATGAATGAAAAAATTACCTCACAGTTAAGTGGAACTGTTTGACATAGCTTAGACTGGGCATCTTTTTAATCACTAGCTTCCTAAAATTTTAAGAGCCATCTTTAAATATCTGCATTCGAAATGTATTGTCTTGAATAAGTTTGACATCCCAGGAAAACAGAATATCCATTGGTGTGTAAATGTTGCCCCTCTGTGATGTCCTTCTTAGAAAAATCCAGTTTGTCTAGCTACTTGTTTTACCACTTACCTTGAGGAGCTGTCAGTGTTTTTCTACCAGACATACGTCAACCTGGCTGGCCGCTAATGCTACCTGGGAAAGTTAGTAGGGTAGGGTCAGGTCTAAGGAGAGGCATTGGGAACTGTGGCCTTGGTAATGACTTCACTCCTTATCCCACACCACTCCCTTCTCTGAAAACACCCTGGATCGATGGAGCATTCAGTGTTCTGACACATCAGTACCCAGAAGTTTGCGAGGAGAGAGGAAAAGAAAAGGAAACAGGATTAAATAGTTCCTGAATACTCAGCACGTACGACATGCTTTACAGATGTTATCTGATTCAATCATCACAAATACCTAATGAGATGGGTAATATTAACATCCCTTTACTGATTAAAAAGAAGAACAACAACCAAAAAAATTGAGGCTCAGAAAAGTTATCTACAAGCTGTTGAAAATGTGATTAAAGGGGATTTAAATAATAAAATAAATTTAATGGATCACATAACTGAGGAGTCAAGCTTGGTCCAAAGCCTTAACACATATCAGCATTTTTCCAATTTCTATTTCTCTTTTCTGAAGTGTTGCTTTTGGCTTTAGGCCACATTAGGCCTCCCAGAAGCTATTGGCTCTTCCTCAGGACCTCACCTCTCCTTGCTTTAGAGTAGCCTGTGGTCCCCACCCAAGCCGTAGGATTCATTCTCTCACGGGCTCTTGTTGAGTCACATGTGTTTTCCCTGAAGTAACCACTCTGTGATGATGGGGGTGAGTTGGGTCAAAGGTACAAGTTAGAAATCGATTGAGTTCCTTAAAGGAATATCTGGGTACTGTTGGAGAGAAAATTTGAAGGACTAGATATTGAGGTGGTAACTCAACAGTTCACCAGTAGGTTAGGAAATGACCAAAGTGCCTAGAGTTTCTACTACAAAAATACTTTTTAAACAAATCTAAAACAAACTTTAAATTTAAATGTCCAAGAAACAGAAAGATCAATGCCAGAATCTGGGCTACTAATCCTTAATTCCCAAGCAAGTTCTAGAAATTGTGGAGATTTTATATGAGTAATTTAGAGTTTATTATGCAATGATATTTTGAAGCTGGTCAAGATAAGGCATGGAGACTAAACAACAGTTCCACTAACTATGTTGTTTTTCATTGCTCATATTACTGGACACATTTTTCTCACTGATCGGTGGAAATTCTCATGAAAAAGTAACCAGGACAGATTGGTTCCCTGCATCCAACCCTCTGATCATCTTGGAATAGGACCATGAGAAAGAATCTGAACGATTTCTAGATCCATACCAGTGTCTTTTTTTTTTTCTTCAAACATCTCACCAGTCTCCAAAGATGACCGCATTTGTTTTTCAGCTATGAAGTATTTCTTCATCATTAATAATGTGACAATTTCTAGAGACTTGAGTCAACTCCATATGATTTAAAATTAAAGAAGCTAAAACTTTTAAAAGGAAGTTTTAAATAACTAGTTTTAATAGGCATTATTATGCCTATTAAAGAGGTTTTTCTTTCCATAATCTAAAACACAAACATTTTTAATTAAGAGAATTCACATGGGCTCAGGGAAACTCTGGGCAGCAACCACTTACCCTGTAGAAGCAAAAACCATGAAATGTGGACATTAAGCTTATTTATCCTCAAGAAGTAAAGGGAGCTCAAAATTAAACCTGAAATGGTAGGATTCATATTAGTTGGATATTGCATCATTTCTCTGTACAGGTGGATATCAGGTTAAGAGTGAAAACAGGTTTCTGATCCACCACATAACTGCCAATATACCCAAATAGTCTTTGATTAACAGTATCCCATCTGGATGGGAAATGTATCCCCTCTTTTAAAAGATTATACACTTTGGTCTGAAACCTAAGTTTGAACAAAAAATTGCTTGTGAAGAAATTAGCATAAAAATTTCAAATATTAATTTTTTGGTTTACCCCAGGCTATCTTTAAACCACAAAGATAGAAATAATTGAAAAACAAATTTTTAAAAAGCCTCCTTTATAATGTTAGCTTTTAAAACAGAAAACAGACTACAACACTAATATGACAATGAATCATCTATGTGGACCTATTTAGAAGCACTTATTGCCTGTGGGCAGAAGTCAGAATGGGCCTCCGACTCTGCCTGGTGTTCTCTCTCTCTCTCTCTCTCTCTCTCTCTCTCTCTCTCTCTCTCATTCTCTCTCATTCTCTCTCTCTCTCTCTCTCTCTCTCTCTCGGGTACAGTTCAGCACATCACAGTTTGAGTGACCAATACATCAGTTGCATATTCAGAGAGGAGTGACTTCAGTGGTGAAAAGACTTCAAAATGAGGTCATGTCCACTGTCTGGATGTGTTGAAGGAATTTGGATTTTAACCTAGGAAATAATGACTTCATTTCTTTTTCCAAATAACCAAAAAGTTAACTTGACCTAGAGAACTAAGTGTTTAATTCATTAACCTCTTAAGAAAAACCAGAAGCAGTGAACAGAGGCTCAAGAAATTGGCTAAGTACACAAATGATGGAGTTGGAAAGTCAGGGGTTCAAATACCTGTTCCACCACATACTAATTGTATAAGTTTGGCAACATATTTAACCACGCTGAGCCTCAATTTCCTTGTCTGATAAATAGGGAAAATAACAACTAACCTGCAGGGTTGTCATAATGATCAAATGAGTCAACAGTGTTATTTGAAGTGCTCCATGGAGCCACTGGCATCTGTAAGGATTCAACAAATGGTCTTTCAACAGTTGCTTTATAAATCAGCATCAGACTGTTACTATTATCTGTCAGAAGTATGCCATGAAAAAATTCTTGCCTTTGGAAGTAGTAGTTTCAACCATCAGTTGAGGTGTTCAAGTAGCTTCTTATGGTGTAAGGAGTATGGGCTTGATGTCATCAGGTCTGGATTTGAATTTCAGTTCTAACACTTGCCAGCTCTGTTTAACTTGGACATGATATTTAATTTGTACGAGCCTCAGTTTTCTTTTCTTAAATTAGGATAATAATATCTTTTTCACAAGTTTGTTTTTTCCTGAGTAGTAAATAACATAATCAGAACAAGAATATCATTTTTTGCTCATATACAGATCTTCCTTGACTTACAATGGGATTATGACCCAAGAAACCCATCGTAAGTTGAAAATATCATTAAGTCAAAATGAATTTAATACAACTAACTTACCAAACATCAGAGCTCAGCCTAGCCTACCATAAATGTGCTCAGAACACTTACATTAGCCCACACTTGGGCAAAATCATCTAACACAAAGTCTATTTTATAATAACGTGTTGAATATCTCATGTAATTTATTGACTAGTGTACTGAGAATGAAAAACGAAATGGTCGTATGGATGCAGAATGGTTGTAAGTGTATCAGTTATTTACTCTCTTGATCGCAGAGCTGACTGAGAACTACGGCTTGCTGCCACTGCCCAGCATCACATGAGTATCATACTGCATTATCACTAGCCTGGGAAAAGATCAAAATTCAAAGTACGGTTTCTGTTGAATGCATATCGCTTTCACACCATGTAAATCAAAAAATTGTAAGCTGAACCATTGTTAAGTCAGGGACTGTACTCAGTGCCATGCACTATGCTAAATGCTTTACATGCATCCACTTATTCAGTCCTTATAACAAAACTGGGAGGAGGTTATTACTATTATCTCCATTTTACAGATAAGGAAACTGAGACAGACAAAATTAAGTAGTTTGCCCAAGGTCACACAGTTAATAAGGGGCCGAGGAGGAATCATAAGTACAAGATGTCAGGCTCCTGGAGCCATGCTCACGAGCATTTCCAACATAGGGCTTGACACTGAACACTTTCTCATTCCTTCCCTGTGCACCAGAGGACGACTTAGCCACCATAGCCATACAGTGAGAGCAAAACAAAGATGCAAACTTGCCAGGGTAGTAAGTCAAGAGTCCAGACTTACCTTTCTTGAATGCCAATCCATGAACTAGGGTCAGATTGCCTGCAGTTAAATAAAAGAAGGCTTTGAAAAGTACAAGTTCCTGGGCCCACCTCTGGAAATCATGAGTCAGTAATTTGAGGTGGAGCTCGAAATGTATAACTCCCTAGGGATCCTGTTGCACAGCCAGGGTTGATAACCAATCTATACATGACTCTGTGTGTCTTCCAACTAGGAGTTTCTACAGTCTTTTAAATTTTCTGAATAAAAACAGGCCCTTGATTGTTTGATTCTAAATTTTCCATTTGTAGTCAGGGGCATTTCCTCCTTCTAACCGATTAGGGAAAAAGACATAAAGTGGCAGAATCCATTGTGTTTTCTCCATAGAAAAGCTTCACACCTCCATTTCTAAAGGGTGTGTCTTTTTTTTTTTTTTTAGGTTTGTGTTGTTTTAGTTATTCTTTCATTTTTTTCTTTTAACATCTTTATTGGAGTATAATTGCTTTACTATGGTGTGTTAGTTTCTGCTTTATAACAAAGTGAATCAGCTATACATATACATATATCCCCATATCCCCTCCCTCTTGCGTCTCCCTCCCTCCCACCCTCCCTATCCCACCCCTCTAGGTGGTCACAAAGCACCGAGCTGATCTCCCTGTGCTATGTGGCTGCTTCCCACTAGCTATCTATTTTACGTTTGATAGTGTATATATGTCCATGCCACTCTCTCACTTTGTCACAGCTTACCCTTCCCCCTCCCCATATCCTTAAGTCCATTCTCTAGTAGGTCTGTGTCTTTATTCCTGTCTTACCCCTAGGTTCTTTATGACCTTTTTTTTTTCCTTAGATTCCATATATATGTGTTAGCATATGGTATTTGTTTTTCTCTTTCTGACTTACTTCACTCTGTATGACAGACTTGTAGTGAGGTGGATGGACCTAAAGGGTGTGTCTTAATTGAACATTGCCGTCACCTCCCTGGTCACCTAATACCTTCTACAATAAATGGAGATGAAGAAACCAAACGAACAATTTCAAAACCTGAGTACAAGCCAGTTCCTCAGTCTCTAGGAGATGTTATGGATAACATAAATAAATAAAGAGCTAAAATGTAGGGCACACTGAGTTTGTAAAATAAATGGGTATGAAACTCTACCTCCGCCTCAGGCATGCAAAACAGTGTAATTTAGAAGGACCAGGAGGGTGACTTCCCTGGCGGTCTAGTGGGTAACACTCCACGCTCTCAATGCAGGGGGCCTGAGTTCGATCCTTGGTCGGGGAACTAGATCCTGCATGCATGCCACAACTAAGGGTCCACATGCTGCAACTAAAAAGACCCCACATGGCTCAGTAAAGATCCCACGTGCCACAAGTAAGACCTGGCACAGCCAAAATAAATAAAATAAATAATTATTTTTAAAAAAGAAGCAGGAGGAACATCTGGGTCCAAGGAAGATTTTGTCTGTGAAAAGCATCCTTAATTATGGTCCATATACAAGAGGGAAATGGTGAACTTTCAGCTAAGGGCATAATCCTTAGGCAAGAAAAACAACCAGTTAGGAAAATGGATCCAAGACCCTGATTCAAGTGTGTAAAGTGAGGTCCCATGAAGAGCTCTGTTCCTATAGTTGAGTGACTGTGATACTGGCTGGAGGTGACAAAGAGAAAGATTTTGTGTGTGTGTGTGTGTGTAAATATACATGCATTCACACACCAATGCACATTTCAAAATTATACCTACAAACATAATTTCAATAAATCATCAGTTACTCCTTGACTAATTATCTGGACAGAGGAGTTTCCCCAAGTTTTAGTAGAGAATACAGAGGAGAAAAAAAAAAAGGTTTTGTAATTCTTTGGTTGGAATTTGATTCACAGCCAAATTAATTTCTCTTTCCAGTGTGTTGTTTTTTGTTTCTTCCCTTCCCTAGACAGGGCTTGGGAAATGATAATCATTTTTTCATGAGAGCAAACATACGTATTTTGGTTCCCTGGATCTTATCATGGTATAAACACCTAAAAAAAGTTATAAATGTTGTAAAAACTCCAAAATAGCTGGAAGGCAGAAGTGCAGTGGGGAATTTTCCAGAATATACTTTGAAGAAAGTCGTGGCAGAGTGTTAGGCAGGGAATACAGGAGTGACATTTGGTAACTCTTAATTCTTGAGAGAATATAATAACCCAGTTGTTTCTAAAGAAGCAGAGTAGTGTATGTCTCAATAAGAAAAGGGCAAAATAAATAATTACTGTTGTATAAGATAAAGGAATAGAAATGACTTACTGTGAAGGAAAGGGCTTTGCAAAATTGTAGTGGACCTCAAAAGACTATTTTTAAAATTCACCGTGAGTGCCAAGTGATAAGGAAAAACATCTGTGCATCTTTGCCCAAATAACAGATAAATAAAATAGAAACTAAACAGTCAGCAGAGACCTTGTCCGTTTTACATTGAAGAGTTGCTGTTTTAGCTGTACTTTTTTTCCAGTCAATTGTAGGGAAATCGATTCTTTGGGCGCCATCTAGTGATGAAGTGGAGGAAGGCAGCTAAAAGAGTTGGAATTTTGTTTTATTTTTGGTATTTGGTACATAGGAAAAATGAGTGTAATGAAACAGTTGAGTTTCAGGGATACGGCATTAATTTGAAACTTTTAAATGAAATCAATACTCATTGGTATAAACAAGAATTTGGAGGTGATTTGGAGAAGGCAGGGAACTTTGCCTCTCCGTTTTTGTTTTAACTCCCAGCATCTAGAATGATATCTAGCATACTGTATAAACGTTATGTGAATCTGTTGTAAATAAGATGAATAAATGGTGACAAAAATTACAGGATTTAAGAGACTGTCTATCTCTTGTTCTGCATATATATTGCATCTACCTACATTTTTAAAACAGATGGTGCAACTTTTATAAGTGATTTTAAATAACAAAATTAAAATTCTTTACACTAAAGCATTGTCATTGCTGTAGATTCTTCAAAATCATGTTAGGAGTTCCTTGCCAAGTTTGAAATGGAATATCAGAAAATCTAGGCTATTCAAGCTCTAAAATTCATATTATTTAGCCTTATCTGTGAATTAATTTATTTATTTTTATTTTGCACATTTGCAGGGAAAGGAGGAGATTAACATATATTGTATCTCTCTCATGAGCTAGGTGTCTTATTTATATATTAATTTCAAAGAAGGCAATTGGGTGGGTTAAAAAAAAGATACTCACAAAGAAGGCAATTCGGTGGGTTTTAAAAAAAACCCCACCAAAGCTCAGAGGTTTAGTTTATATAGTCATAAAGCTCACCCAAGTCTTTTTGGCTTTCAAGCCCTTAATAATGTGTTAGACATGAGTGGTTTTTATTTGTTTGTTTTTTTAGGGTTTTTTTTTTTCGCGGCTTTTCTCTAGTCTGATGTTCTCCATCCCTCTTTCATAATTACCTAAGCTTGTCATTTTGATACCATTGTCTGGGACCAAGGGATTGGTTTAGTTTTGGGCATGGTAACCCATTTATGGCCAATGAGACAGAGAAGAGGTCTTCTAGAAAAGTTTCTCATCCTGGATAAAAAAAAACACAAGAGAGAAATGTTCCTTTTCTGGCTTTTGACATTGGTTTCTGAAAATGTTATGCCTGGCACTATTGCAGTCATCTTGTGACCATGAGGGGAATGAGTTCACATATCAGAAATGACAAAGTGAACAAATGGGAAGATGGGCATTTATGACATTGTGGAGCCACTAAGATAACCAACCAGGGGCTGCCCTGCCTTGAACTTTGTGTTATATGAATAATAAAGAACCTCCTTTTATAAGTCATTTAGAGATGATTTTTCTGTTACTTATAGTTGAAAACATCTTAATTAAAACATGTAAGTGAAATATAAGAAAGAAATAATAAGAAATAGTTTGTTTAAACCCTATTGGGAAAAAGAATTAATGTGAAAATGAGTGTTATTTTAATAAATCAGAGAAGTAATCTTACATTTTAAAAAATCAACAAATGGCCTATTAAAAAAAATATATCTAGCAAAGTGTGTTTGGTGAACTTCAAATTGAGACAAGGAGGAGCTAAATTCTATAGAACAATCAATTAAAAGGACAAGAAAACTGAAAATCTGCTTACCACTTTATGGGTGCCACAATTTAATAGACTGTTAAGACTATGCTTTAATAACTTTCTCAAATCCTGTAGCACGCCAAGGGAAAACTGGGTAAGCCGAATTTCAGCACACACGATCCCTGTTGTACTGAGTTTAGCTGTCCTCTAAAAGTGGTGCTCTCATACTTCTAATATGAGAATTAATATCTTAACTTTCTTGGAAGCCAAACCAAAATAAGGAAAACAGCAAACAACAATAACACTCCCCCCCACCGGAGCAGAGGACACTTCAAATTGAAGTGGAATTAAAAAATAAAAGTTTATTTAAAAAATTCAAATAAAAGATGAGAGTAGAAACATTTTCAAAGTTAATTGGGGTGGTGATTTTCGTAAATATAAAATTATTTTTATTAAATTTATATAGCAAGATGTAAACATTATACTTATTTGCATTGTATTCTGTTTTGGCAAACACACACACACTCACTATCATTTCCTTTGAAATGATTTTTTTTGATAGAAGATTTAAAAAGTCAACACTTTATTCTTTTGCCTCTCTTTAGAAGTAGTAACTGGTGGCAGGTGGAACCGGTCTTCTGATGCACCATCAGCATCTTGCCATCTTTTCTTGCTTCCATTTGCTCCCGAGAGCCATCTGATTTCCCATCCAATCAACTTTCAGTAAAATCGAACTTCTCCATACCTCAGGCTTATGAAAGTGTGCTTTATAATTTGGAGAACTAGCTCTATTACTTTCCTACATTTCAAAACATAGTTATTTTGCCACTATTTCACTGTGGGTCAACAATGTAATAAATTTTGAGTCTGAAAGGATTTCTGTGTAAAATCATCATCATATCACAGCTTAGAGACATTCTCAGAATATTTTCCTTACACAGACATTGTAAAAAGTAGCATAATAAAATAGGTGGTGTTTCTCATTAATCTCATATATACCTCTTTACAACTATATTAATTACACCATAAATAATAACTCAAACAATAATAATTATTATTATATCTTCATAGCATGCCTGTGAGATAGGTGTATTATTATTACCATTCTACAGATGGAGAAACTGAGGCTGAGTGGAAGAATAACTTATCTGCGATAACGTAGCTATCAAGTGGCAGAGCCAGGACTTGAACCCAGGCGGACTGAGAATAAAAACTCGGGCAACAGGAAATAGTCTTAATTCCATTGCTCTGATGAGACAATTAGCTTGTTAAAATTATGTCAGAAAGGATCATGCATACCTTGCTGTTGGGAATGTAGAACAGCAAACACTCTTGCAAACAGTTTGGCAATTTCTTATAAAACTAAACGTGCAATTACCATATGGCCAGACTACTGCACTCTTCTTGGGCATTTAGCCCAGAGAAATGAAAACTTGTATACATGTGTTCACTGTGGCTTTATTTCTAATAGCATCCAACGGAAACAACCCAGATGTCCTTCAGCAGGTGAATGGTTAAACAAACTGTGGTATATCCATACCATGGAATACTACTCAGCAATAAAAAGGAATGAACTGTTCATATACACAACTTGGATAGATCTCAAATAATTTATGCTGAGTGGAGAAAGCCATTTTTAAAAGGTTAGGCACAGGTTTTAGTTATATAACATGTTTGAAATGGCAAAATTATGGAAAGCAGATTAGTGTTGGTTATTGGTCCGGAATAGGGCAACTGGGTGGCAAGGCAGTAGATGTGGTTAAAACGGCAATGCCAGGGATCCTTGTGGTGAGAGGGCTATTTTGTGTCACTACTGTGGTGGTAGATACACAGTCTACACCAGGTAATAAAATTACATGGAACTGAGTATACATATACCCCAACACAACTATAAGTAAAACCAGGGAAAATCTGGATAAGATCTGTGGTTTACGTCAGGGTCAGTGTCTGCTTGTGAACTGCATTATATTTTTGCAAGATGTTATCACTAGAGGAAACCTAGTAAAGGGTACATGGGATCTCTATTAGTTTTTACCTCTATTGCCAACCTAAATGATCTCAAAATTTTTTAAGTATTTAAAAATTATTGTAAATAATCCTATTATTTTAATTAGAATTATTTTCCCACGCACATAAAAAAAGTGAACTAAAATTTTTATACATATTTTTAGCCACAAAGTAGATATTAAAATAAGGTTTCATTCAGCAAATAAAGCTACCGCCCTCCATTGGTGCACTGCTTTTACTGTTAGAATCCACTAACAAGTGATTCAGTAATACCTCATTTCTTTGCTATATAGACGTGCATCATACGGTGTTTTTTTTGAAATGTGAAAGGAAATTCCTTAATGGTACAGCTTTCCTTTTGCATTAATTCATTATCCGAGCCTGGACATCTTTGTCTGTTTTCATTCTCTGTGTGTGACTCTTGTCAAACACATTGATTTTTTAAAAATATTTTTAAATTTATCAATACCCACTGATTTTAAAAATATACAGAATTCAAGTCATTTATTTTTCTTTAAAAATGGCATAATAGTTTGTCTCACCTTTGATTTGAACAGGATAGAGGGAAAATATCTTTGAAAACAACAGGTTTTAAAGTCTGATTTCTTCAAATGCAGTACTAATGAATCAAGGCAGTGTAAAGTCACACAGCTTCCAGTTTAGGCTGTCATTTTCTTTACTCACCTTCTCTCCAAATCCCCCAGCTTCTGCTCCCCTGCCATTTTTGTTCAACCTGCTCCAGCTGTTATTGGTGTTGCTATAATACACACAAAGCGAAATTTGCCTTTATGGTTGCCATGGAGACACTGCTTATTAAAAAAAAAGAAAAAAAAAAGTCTTTCTCTTCTGAACTGTGATGTTATATGTTCGCCCAGGTCTGTGAGCAAGTTTTCTACCTTCTGAAATTACATAAGTAGCTCTGCAAAAGTAACCTCTGGCATTTACTGTCTATATAAGCGACCTTGTTACTATTTCACAAGATATACGCTATTTCCCCTAAGTTGCGACCACATCCCTCTGGCCACAGGGAACTAAATAAACAAAACAGCTAATAATTCTCCCCTTTCCTTCACCACTCTCCTCCCAATTTTATTTATTTATTTATTTATTTATTATAATTTTTTTGTGTGTGATACGTGGGCCTCTCACTGTTGTGGCCTCTCCCGTTGCAGAGCACAGGCTCCAGACGCACAGGCCCAGCAGCCATGGCTCACGGGCCCAGCCGCTCCGCGGCATGTGGGATCCTCCCGGACCAGGGCACGAACCCGTGTCCCCTGCATCGGCAGGCGGACTCTCAACCACTGCGCCACCAGGGAAGCCCTTCTCCCAAGTTTAAAACCGATAGCAATTAGTTACATTTCTCCCGGCTCTATCCTCCATTCAAACTTATGGTTGGACATACTGTGTACATTTATCAAATACCATGACTTATAGTTGGTATTATCCCGTTGAGAAATGTTTTGTATATTGTCTTTTAATTTTTTTTTTAATTTTTAATTTTTTATACAATTTTTAAAGGTTAACTCCATTTACAGTTATTATAAAATATTGGCTATATTCCCTGTGTTGTACTATATGTCTTTGTAGCCTATATTGCACCCATAGTTTGTACATCCCACTCCTCATCCCTATATCGCCCCTCTTCCCCACTGGTGACCACTAGTTTGTTCTCTATATCTGTGAATCTGCTTCTTGTTTGCTATATTCAGGAGGTTGTTGTATTTTTCAGATTCCACATATAAGTGATATCATACAGTATTTGTCTTTCTCTGGCTGACTTATTTCACTCAGCATAATGCCTTCCAAGTCCATACATGTTGCTGCAAATGGCAAAATTTCATTCTTTTTTTATGACTGAGTAGTGTTCCTTTGTATATATGTACCACATCTTCTTTATCCATTCATCTGTCAGTGGACACTTAGGTTGCTTCCATATCTTGGCTATTGTAAACAGTGCTACAGTGAACATTGGGGTGCATGTATCTTTTCGACTTAGTATTTTTTTGTTTTTTTTTCAGATACATACCCAAGAGTGGAATAGCTGGGTCATATGGTAGTGCTATTTTTAGTTTTTTGAGAAACCTCCATACTATTTTCCACAGTGGCTGCACCAATTTATGTTCCCACGAACAGTGTGTGAGTGTTCCCTCATATATTGTCTTATGCTGTGTGTTGTGTCATGTATATTCACACTGTCACTTTCACGAGACTGTCCAGTGCTAACTTGACATTCCTCTCTTCCTTCCCTCTTCTTTGCCTCAGTAATTTAGGGATGGACAGCAAATCACTCTATTGACACATGTTCATTAAGCTCCTACTGTGTGTCTAGTACATTCTAGGAGATGGAGATACAGCAGTGAATAAGGCAAGTCCCTGGATTTTAATTACATTTGGAGAAAAGTTGATTTACTATAGGTATAAATAATCTTTTACTTTTGCCCTTTTTAATTAAACAAACTACAACAAAAACTCTTGATGGTACTGTTCATCATTGAGATCTTTAGTCCCTTATACTCTGAATCATAAAAATGACAGTTATAATAAAAATAGAAAAGTTAAAAGATACAGCATTGCTCAGAAACAGTATCAGTAACTTTGGTGGTAAGGAAGTGGGATAGAAATTGGCCCACTGAGCTCTGGGAACAGAAGCTGAAGAGATGGCTGTAATTTTAGCTCCTACAGTCTAAGAAGAACAGGGGACCATAACCTGAGCCATTGCTTGAAATAAAGGTCTGGGATAGTATGCTCCAGCCTGTGAAAGGAAGGAAAAAAAAAAAAGCCTTTTGACCAACAACTAGTGTTTTAGCTTATAATAACATTGCTTAACAAGGATGAGGGGGGCAGTAAAAACTTCCTTGTATCCAGGACTTGTGCCAAGCTGCCCACTGACACAGTGCCTGGATCTGCATTTGCCTCCAGTATCATCCCTGAGTAAGCTCAGAGTCACCTACACAGACCTTGTTCTAGTCCCCAGTGGTCCAGGTAATGCATCACTTGGAGAGATAATTATAAAGCGAGAGCATAAAAAACAAGCAAAGAACATGAGAGATAAAAACTCCCATCTAAATGAGCTTGAAAACCAAAAATATCAAAGTACATCAGAATTATTATAATTGAAAAGATAACCAAGAAAATTAAAGATTGGTATATAATCACTCTGGATGGAATGAAAATAATAGAGCAATCTGAAAAATGAAAACAAGTGTGTTTGAGATTTTAACAAGATTTTGCAGAGAGATGAAAGAATAACAATCTTGAGAATATGAAAATTATGAAAAACCAAAGCAGTAGCATATGAAAAAAAATCAAGTAAAAACCTTGGAAATGAAAAGCACTATTATAGAAAAAAATAAACAGGATTAACTCAAAACTAAATGCAGTTAAAGAGGAAATTTTAAAATGATAGGAAAAAGGTACTGGGAAATATACACAGAATCTAGCCCTAGGAGGTAAGACACTGAAAAATCTATATGAAATAGCAGTTAGACATGGATATGCTATAGAAAGACTCCAAAACTGTTTACTAGGAGTTTTAGAAAAAGACAATAGAAGAAATAGCTGAGAAGCAATAGCTAAAGATAGTTTAGTATTATATAGAACTGAAAAGAATAAAATTTCATATTGAAATACCACACAGTATGTAACAGGATGTATTTTATTTATTTTTTATTTTTTATTGAAGTATAGTTGATTTACAATGTTGTGTTAATTACTGCTGTACAGAAAAGTGACTCAGTTATACATATATATATATATATATATATACACTCTTTTTCATATTCTTTTCTATTATGGTTTATCACAGGATATTGAATATAGTTCCCTGTGCTATACAGTGGGGCCTTGCTGTTTATCCATCCTATACATAGTACTTTGCATCTGCTAATCCCAGACTCCCAATCCATCCCTCACCCACTCCCCATCACCCCTTGGCAACCACCAGTCTATTCTCTATGTCCAACAAGATGTATTTTATTTATTTATTTATTTATTTATTTATTTATTTATTTAAAGGAATTTTGCTTTTTTAAAAAATTTTTATTTATTTATTTATTTATGGCTGTGTTGGCTCTTCGTTTCTGTGTGAGGGCTTTCTCTAGTTGCGGCAAGTGGGGGCCACTCCTCATCGCGGTGCACGGGCCTCTCACTATCGCGGCCTCTCGTTGCGGAGCACAGGCTCCAGACGCGCAGGCTCAGTATTTGTGGCTCACGGGGCCAGCCACTCCGCGGCATGCGGGATCCTCCCAGACCAGGGCTCGAACCCCTGTCCCCTGCATTGGCAGGCAGACTCTCAACCACTGTGCCACCAGGGAAGCCCCAACAAGATGTATTTTAAAGTAGACTTGTTGTTTATTCCAGTGAGAAGTCTTTTGTCCACTGGGAAAATGTAAACGTTAAAGGATGTTGATGAAGCAATGACTTGTCTACTTATAGAATTTATTACTTTAGCTACACATATATTTAAATTACATTTTATCTAAGTAGAGTAATTCAGAAACATTGTTTTTTTCCCTCAGTCACCCTTAAAAAATACCCAACCTCTTTAGATGCATCTTTGACATCAGTGTCTTTGTCATCACCAGAGTATTTTTAAATTATCATAGCAGCATCACTTATATCTCAGTTGTTTTGAGATACAGCATTATGTGATTATGTGTGTGATCTGGACACTGAAGTTTCCCGTTCACACACATTAGTACAATTTCATTTTCATTTTTATTCTTCCTCTAGGTTTATATTCCTAAACTTCATAATGTAATAACCTTTATTGCTTTTTAAAGTAATCTTTAAAAGCATTGTTTGTAATGGTCTCCAACCCTTGCAAACATAATGTCAAAACCCAGGAATAAATACTGAAATTGTTAACCTTCTTTGCCTTCTCTTATACTGATTTTAACAGATTATCTTTGTAAACATGAAAACTAGCATTAATTTTAGAAAAAAGAATCGTTGGGTCTTTTCTGTCTAATGTTCTAAGCAGTATTTTATGGCTTATGATAGTGTCCATAACATGGGAGACTGTATAAGGACTCAAATATATGTATGGTTATTTTCTTTTCTAGAAAATTTTGGGGGAAAACTTCCCTTATATTTGGGTTATATAAGGCTTTTACTGACCTCTTACTCCGTATCAGGTGTTAGTGCTAGGTATATAGCAGTGAACAAGATGGATAATGGTCCTGATCTCCTGGAGTCCACATTCTAGTTTGGTGATATAAACAATAAGCAAACAAGTAAGAAAATATCATGTAGTGATAAATGATATATAGAAAATTTTTTTAAATTTCAAGAAATTGGATGAAGTTTATAAGGGTCTGGAGGGCTTCCAAGGAATCTGAATATTCGGTTGAAGCGCCTGTGAGACCAGGTAGACTTTAAGACTCCTTTATGGACCAACCCAGGTCTAGAATTCCCATACCCTGAATCTAAATCCACTAATTTACCTATAGACCATTCACCTTTTTGTTTAAAACTTTCTGACCTCACATAAAAAAAAGTGTATGATATAGGAGGATGTTATAAAGCTAGAAAAAGTAGAAAGGAGAAGAAAATTGTAGAAAATCAAAAGCAAACAAAACAAAACAAAAAAACCTCTGATTTACTGGCAGGCAGAAAGGCACGAGTCTTGGTCATGTACAGAATTTTTTGCCCACTTGAAATCTACCCTATGGGGAGGATATGTGTACTTTTGCTTGCCTACCTTGCTTTCTTCTTTTCTCTCTTTCTTTCTTCCTAAAATTCTGTATTTTCTAAAATAAGCCTGCATTGCATATATAATCTGGGAAAAACCCATGCTTTTAAATTGGAACCATTAGCTTTCACTTAACATTTCAGACATCATCATCTTTTTAATTTGAAGTGATTGAAATAGTATTTTTAAACCTTAAATCTGACACTTCTATAAATACATTCTAATGGGTATGTTGCCTTGTTGATTTTATGTCAATTAGTATGTAACAATGTGAGAATATATAGAATGTAACTCAAAAACACTGATTTTACATGGCTTCTGAGAGAAGGATGGTTTGCTTATCTGCAAAAGTTTCCTAAAAAGATAAAGTGTATTCTATTCATTACTTTCAACTGAGTGAAACCCAAGCCATTTAGCACTAGCTACTCTCTCATGATATATTTTATATTGTCAGGTTGATCATAGGATGTTGAATTACTAATGCTATGAGATGATATCTAGGTCTTGAAAAGAGATACTCACTCCTTCTTGAAACTCATTTAATGTAGAAAATATATATTACCCTTCTAACTTTATTGCTTTTGTGTACTTGAAAGTATCCAATTGAAAATACTGCTAGATAATAGATTCGTAATCATCCCAGATAAAAATCTTTGCTTTACTTCCCTGTGCTCACATTATCCTGTTTCAGGTAATAGAATCACTCAGAGTAATTTTGATTCTTTATAAGGTCAAAGTGTCTTTTGCTTGGACAGTTTTTCTGACGTAACTGGTATTGACTCAATAACTTCTCAGTATCTTCTGTACAGTCAAGTCACATTCGGTTTTAGAATTGTCATTTTTTTCCCTATACTGTGACCCTCAAAAGACATGTGTATTATATCCCTTAACTCTACTTTCATTTGTCATGATACATTGTAGACTCTCACATATTTACGTTTAATTGAACTGTTAAGGACATTTGAAAATTTCTCACAATACTTCCATAAAAAATAAAATTTTTTTCTGCAATCAAATACAACTTTTAAAAGCATCTAAAATTAAAGGGGTAAAATGAAGCTTGCTAGGTTTTCTTTCAGCTCAGAAAGTACATAATTTAGTAAAATAATCTTTTTAGGTCTTAAAATTTTTTGTCAAGAGTGGGATATCAGATTGCATCAGCATCAAATAGCTGATAGACATTTTTAATTGCTTTGAAAAGTATATGCGTTACATCATCCAATAAGGATACATTATAAACATTTACAGAAAAATGTCTAAACAGCTTAGGTCATGACAAGTCTCGAAGGCATTTCTCTAATACATACCACACACACACACACACACACACACACACCTGTTGTGTACTTCCTGGAGCAGGTCCAGGCAGCTGCTGGGGTGGGTGGAATAAGACAGCTGATGTTGCCTGTCTGTCTCACAGAACAGCCGGTGGTGGAAGGAGACACGTTGGCAATGATGCAGGTGAAGAATCCAGTTCTTCCGGCCAAGCTTTCTCTTGAAAATAGTGGTAAGGGCACCAAATATGCACCACTTGAACTATATGAAAAAGGTGAATATGGGGAGAGCACCCAAAGCTTGAACTAGGACTAAAGTGACACGTAAGAGGCACCTAGGATGCAAAATTTAAGGTGGGTGCTGACCCTGTACCTGTATGACCTGAGAGTGAATGTCACCTTAAATTTTGTGCCTGCATTGTTTCACTCTAGTCCATGCCAACTTTGTCCTGCAATTTTTAGTATCTCTGGGTTATAAGCCACCAGAACCAGGTATAAGTCAGGTGACAAGAAAAACCTATAACAAGTGTAGTTTTCTTCCATTGAAGCATCTGGGAGATATTTGATAATGACTTAGAATAAGAACCTAGTTGAGAGTTCTGAATATCAGGGCTCTTTTAGGTTAATTAACTTAAGTGTGTTTTAAACACGTATTTTAACTATACACAAGCTCCCTTTCATGAACAGAAGAGAAATGTCTCACTTGATCAAACTATGTATTCTACCCTCTCATTTGTTCTTTGTTCTAGATTTATATACTCAACTCATCCCCGCTAGGCTGCTTTTTTATGTCATTGACTTAATCACTAGTTATAGAGAATTCTCTCTCCATCAGCAGTTACTCAGAATTAGGCTCTAGGGCTTCCCTGGTGGTGCAGTGGTTGAGAGTCCGCCTGCTGATGCAGGGGACATGGGTTCGTGCCCCGGTCCCGGAGGATCCCACATGCCGCGGAGCGGCTGGGCCTGTGAGCCATGGCTGCTGAGCCTGTGCGTCCGGAGCCTGTGCTCCGCAACGGGAGAGGCCACAACAGTGAGAGGCCCGCGTACCGCAAAAAAAAAAAAAAAAGAATTAGGCTCTAAGTGATGTTGGTCTATGGCTACAGCTACCTGTGCTCAGAATTACACAAAGCTTAATGAAGTTCTTTCTGCTCCCAGCATTATTAACAAAATGCTCACCCTAGCTACTTATTCTCCTGAAATGATGTCTCTGTGTTAGTGCAGTATTCCAGAACTCTGGTTGGCTCTTCATTGGGAATGTCTCATCCTGTTCTGAATTTGGGCAGAGCAACTTCTGGATTTGCTGTACCCTGAGTAACACCCCCACTGCAGAAACATTGTACTCCCTGTTGCTTACTGAGTTACACGACAGAGAAACCCCTAGTTAGGGTCTAATAGTTAACTGTTGCGTGTTCATTATGGCATAGGTTTCCCATACTACACGTGCGTTTTTCTGTGAAAAATGAGTGAGACTTAACGTTTCTCTGATGATTAGCCATGCTGAGCATCTTTTCATGTGCCTGTTGGATATCTGCATTTCCTGTTTGAAAAAATGTCTATTTAGTTCTTCTGCCCATTTTTTTTTTCGTTTTATCATACAGGTGTTTTTTTTTTATTGGGGTATAATTGCTTTACAATGTTGTGTTTCTGCTGTACAGTGAAGTGAATCAGCCATATGTATACATATATCCCCTCCCTCTTGGACCTCCCTCCCTCCCATCCCATCCTACCCATCTAGGTCATCACAGAGCACCCAGCTGATCTCCCTGTGCCATGCAGCAAGTTCCCACTAGCTATATGTTTTACACACGGTAGTGTATTTATGTCAAACCTAATCTCCCAATTCATCCCACCCTCCCCTTCCTCCCCCTGTGTCCACACGCCCGTTCTCTATGTCTGCCTTTCTATTCCTGCCCTGCACATAGGTTCATCTGTACCATTTTTCTAGATTCCACATATATGCGTTAATATACGATATTTTTCTTTCTCTTTCTGACTTACTTCACCCTGTATGACAGACTCTAGGTCCATCCACCTCACTACAAATAACTCAATTTCATTCCTTTTTATGGCTGAGTAATATTCCATTATATATATGTACCACATCTTCTTTATCCATTCATCTGTCGATGGACACTTAGGTTGCTTCCATGTCCTGGCTACTGTAAATAGAGCTGCAGTGAACATTGGGTGCATGTGTCTTTTTGAATTATGGTTTTCTCAGGGTATATGCCCAAGAGTGGGATTGCTGGGACATGTGGTAGTTCTATTTTTAGTTTTTTAAGGAACCTCCATACTGTTCTCCATAGTGGCTGTATCAATTTACATTCCCACCAACAGTGTAAGAGGGTTCCCTTTTCTCCACACCCTCTCCAGCATTTATTGTTTGTAGATTTGCTGATGTAGATTTTTAAAATCAGGTTGTTTTTTTGTTTGTTTGTTTTTTGATGCTGAGTTGTATGAGCTGTTTATATATGTTGGATATTAATTCCTTATTGGCCATATCATTTGCAAATATTTTTTTTCCATTCAGTAGGTGTTTTCATTTTGTCAGTGGTTTCCTTTGCTGTGCAAAAGCTTTTAAGTTTAGGTCCCATTAGTTTATTTTTGATTTTATTTCCTTTGCTTTATGATATCACTTATATATGGAATCTAAAAAATACAACAAACTAGTGAATATAACAAAAAAGAAGCAGACTCACAGATATAGAGAATAAACTAGCAGTTACCGGTAGGGAGAGGGAAGGGGGGAGGGACAGTATAGGAGTAGGAGGTTTAGAGGTACCGACTATTAGGTATAAAATAAGCTACAAGGATATATTGTCCAATATGGGGAATATAGCCAATATTTTATAATAACTATAAATGGAGTGTAACCTTAAAAATTGTGAATCACTATACTGTACACCTATAACTTGTACAGTATTGTAAAGCAACATACTTCAATTTAAAAACATGAGCGAGTCACAGAAGTATACAGGGGGAAGAATCCTTTATCTCATTTATGCTTCTGACCATGAGATTCTAACGTCCTGTTTAATGCTGTTATAGCCAGGTTAGCCCCCACCTATGAATTAGTTATCCAGGTACAAGACAAACTCACACCTCCTTCTTCCTCTAGATGCACTTGCCCTTCCTGCCCTGCTTCAGAACACCTAAGGCAGGAGTCACAAGCTCAAACACATTGAGTCCAGTCAGAATGTGTGAATGAACAAAGCTGACAAGTAACAGAGAAGAAGGTAGACCTGTGTTAACCTGGTTTCTGGGCCTTCACCAGAGGTCCTGCATGAACCCCAAGTTCAAATCCAGATGTAAATAAGATGGCATATTCCATAGATATGAAATCAACATTCCAAATACAAGGTGCTTACACACGTGTGCATGTGGATGTGTGTGCGTCTGTGTTGTGTTCCGACTAGTACGCAGAAGAGGCTCTGCTCATGTAGGAGTATCGTGTATTACAAAATTTGCACCTAAAACATAAGTCTCTTAAGAAATGAAAATTGGGAGCCAGAAAGAAACCTTTTCACAGTTGATCTAGGAGGCCATGCTGGAGGTAAGCTAAGGAAGTATAAGCCCGCAGTTTTTCCAGGAAGAGAGAAACAGCAGCACTCCAATTTCTAGGAGAAACAAAATGCTAAAAATAAACTCCCAGCAGTAAACCTGGGAGAAAGATTTAACAGCAGTGTCAGAGTCTCAATCCCGCTTTCTGGGGAGATCGATGAGAAAACAAACATCTTTTCTCACAATTAATGGTTGTAGCATTTCAAACTGAAAAAACTCCAGGGTAAACAAAGGCAGCACTGAGGCAGGCCTAAGAGCGAGTGCATTGATGATTCAGCTGCACCTGTATCTTTCCACATTAATTCTTAAATCAATTTATCTGGAACACTTGGGACCTTGAACTATAAAAGCAAATGCCACAAAAAGCATCATTGAAAGCCCCATAAATTTTATTTATTTTGAAAGCAAAACTCAAAAACTGAAGTGTCCTGAAGTCGATCTTCTAAATGAAAACTTAACAAAAAATCAGTCCTTTCTTCTGGTATTCTCTAATAACTAGATTTTTGGCATTGTTTATAAAAAATTCTAGATAGTATACAAACTTAAATGAACAAGGAATAAAAATGTAATTTCAGACAGCAATAAGAATACAGCAAACTGATATGATTGAATGAATATCAACCATGATGAAATAGTCTGAATATTTATTCTTATATGTAATGTATATATTGATATATTCCTCGATTAAAATTATGCCTACCTTTAGCAAGGACACAGGAAGAAAAACAGAAAATGATGATGAGTTTGTTTTATAGTGTTATATTTCTTTGTAAAACAAACAAAAACACAGTTGTTCTAATGGTATTTCTTGAAAACAACTTTCGGAAAGGTGACTCAATACTTGGTAAATAATAGAAATGGTCTGGAGCCACCTAGTGGCAGTCATCTGTAATTAGATGTGGTTTTTAAAATAATGGTTTAGCTATAGTCTAGAATAAATAAAGATGTTTTACAGCTGATAAATCATCTAACTTATTTCAGAATGCTAACCTCTCAAACATAGACAGTGTACTTATGAGGCAGAAGTGCCAGACAAAAACATATTTGTAATAGGAAGTAATAATAACAATTACAGTAACAATCCTTTGTACAGTGTTTCCTGTGTGCGTTCGTTCACTGCATGGGGAAGCCTATAGGGGAGACCAAAGTAGACCAAATCAGCTTTTTGCCCAAGGCCACAGAGATTTAATTATGGGGTGGAGCTGGGATTTGCAAGTCAGATCCTTAGTAACTATTACCCATTTTAAAACGCCTATTATATACCAGGCATCATGTTAGGTACTTTCTGTTTGTTATCTAATTGTGACAACCGTCTTATGAGATAAATATTACTATACCCATTATATAAATAAAGATATTCAGAAAGATTATATAGACGGTCATAAATCATTTAGCTGAAACTGACAAAGCTGGAATTTTAAACTAGGATTATTAAAGACCACACTCTTCAAGAATACAGTGCTTTGTTCTATTATATCAACTATATCATTATACTTTAATTAATTATATATGTATGGATCTATTCATTCATTCACTCACTCATGCTAACACACACGCACACACGCAACACAGGGGTGGGTGGGAGAGAAAGAGAAGGAGATATTAAGTCACAGACTATTAGGTTTCAGGCTCAAGAGTCCATTTGACAGGGTCTAGGAAGAATCTATTTTCTCCAAAACAGGCAAATCTGTTTAATATGGCTTTAAACTAATTGTGAAGAAGACTAAGAAAAAAACCCAGATAGATACATACAACTGGTTATCATGGAGGATGCACTGAATTTCTCTTTCCCTAAGCCACCGCCTCCATCAGTGGACCTCCAGCGTTCCATACAAACCTGTTGTCACATGAATTAAGGTCCCCCAAGAAATCCCAGTATAGATCACAAAAATAAAACCTAGGTACCATAGGTGCAGGATAGAGATGGAAGGGTAAAGTGGCTGCACAGGAAGGGCAAAGGGTCAATTGTATCTGTGGAAGGAGAGGGTTAAAAAGATGTCTCTTAAGGAGATAATATTTGAAATGTAGAGGGACAGAGGGGAAGAGGGACTCCTCATAAGGAATGGGATGTGGCCCTCAAATTGTACTGTACGTGAAAAGTAAACTGCATGGAGAATTTGTTAAAATACAGATTCCTCGGCCGAATGCCGAAGCATTAGATGTCAGTAGAACCCTGGAGTCAACGTTTCTAAAAAGGCCCTCAACTGATTCTAGTGCTGATGGTCTTCAGGTCTCATTTTGGGGAAATGGAAAAGCATGAAAAAGCATGGTGTGTTTGAGACCAGGCCAGAAGTTCATTGTGGCTGGAGATCTGCGATGCAAGGGAAGAATGTTGAAGGTATGGCCTGGAAGTCAGTGGAGGCCAGATTAGGAAGCACCGTGTGAGTCATGCCAAGGAATTTAAATTTTATTCTGTAGTAAGTACTGTGGAGCCACTGATGATTTATAAGGAGGGAACTGGTATGATCACATATGATTTGACTTCACTGTAAGGTATGGAATTCGTGGGAGAGACACAAACGGTGGGGTGTGTCCACCAAACATCTCCTCCATGCATTGCCTCATGAACCTGAGTAGTGTTTTTCAGACCCTTCCAAGTTACCAGACATATTCTTGGGTTCCTTAAATTTTCTATGATGATCTCTTTAGTTTGTATTTTTCTAGCAATGACACTTTTATGTTGATGTAATCTTCCTCCAAGTCATCTCATTGGTTGTCTTATAAGCAATACTACTACACACATCTAGTAGCTTATTCACATTTGTGCTTTTCGCTGCATCATGCTGGGTAGATAAGCAATGCAGTTTAATGTAGTTCTAGGCTTTCTGGATTTAAATCCTTACTTTGTCACTAACTAGCTCTGTGTCCCTGGGCAAGTCCTAAACTTCCTGTGCCTCAGTTTCCTCATCTATGTGATGGGGGTAATAGAATGCCTACCATATAGGGACATTGTGAGGATTAAACATATTAATACTACAAATATAAAATGTTAGAGTAGTGCCTGGCACAACAGAAGGACTATATGAGTTTTAACTGTTTCTGAAAAATTATTGCTTTATCTTAGGTGTCTAACATTTATTATGTTTACATTAGCTTCTCCTAGGCTGTGGGGCTTTGTTTTACTGCTGTAGTTTCAATTAGTCCATAAACTGCTTGACACAACCACCAGCCACTTCCAAAGCATGAGAAATATTTTACAATGACCTTCTGCCTTGGGCTTACTTGAGGCTACTTTATTACTACACTACTGTTGGAGAAGGAGGCTCTCAAAGTCACACCAGATCTTGTAGCTCAGATCTCCACACAGAGAACATACATGTCTATCTTGACCTCGCTTACATGATTAATTTTCCAGGGTCATTGTGCCAGCTGAGATAGCAGGGAGCATGCTTAGCCATCACATTTTATTGTCCTCTTTCCTATATCTGAAGATGTTACATGATTTCTATAACTATCCTTTATTGCCTCTCCTCTTGTATCTGGGATGATGGAAATTTATAGGAATAAGGCATTTGGAGATCTGGGATTTTGTGAGGTTAGCGTGTCAGAGTTTAAGCACTACAAACTTGAGAATCTCCTCCTAAAATTTTCCTTACCCCTCAGTGCTCACTCTGTTTAGCCCAGCACCTTAATGTTCATGGACTAACTAGAAAGGAACAACACCTATGTTATGTTTAACTTCCACTAAAATGGAATAATAACAAACGGGTCTTATCATTAGCAAGTCATGCTCTCACATATAAAACCCTAGAGAATGTTCTACTAGTATGTTACTTAAGGATCAAGGGATATAATAACTCATGCAGAGTTCTCCTGGGGGCAAAGAATTTGGACTGGCTTTTTTTCACCTCTTTTTTTAAAATTGGAGTATAGTTGATTCACAGTGTTGTGTTAGTTTCAGGTGTGCAGCAAAATGATTCAGTTATACATACATATATCTATTCTTTTTCAGATTCTTTTCCCTTATAGGTTATTACAAATGATTGAGTATAGTTCCCTGGGCTATACAGTCGGTCCTTGCTGGTTATCTATTTTATGTATAATAGTGTGACTGGCTTCTTTGTTCTATTCTGCTTGTCCTGGGCACAGGGCTGGTGTCCTGGACTCTTCGCACATCTCTTATGGGGTATTCTTCACCTTTAGGTCAGCAGGGGGCGTCCCTCCTGGAATCTCTCCTTCAAGATTTCTTTCTCTTTCTTCACCCTACCTCCTCCCCTTAGTTTTGTTAACCCCTTTCCCATGTACCCAGAGCTGCATCTCCTAATTCTGCCTGGGTGGGGCAGGACTCACTGGGGCCCACCCTGAAGAGCTGCTTGCTCTTGGCCTGATGGCTGGTCTGTAGATCCTACATGCAAAGTCACTGTTTTTCTATCTTAAGGTATTATGCCAAAGGCTTACAGTAACCAGAAGGAAAACCCCCTCTGAGTTTTTTTTTTTTTTTCCAACCTAGTTCTACATGAAGGGAGGTAGGTAGCTATTTTGTAACCAAAACAGAGAAAAGCAGCAGAGGCTTCTATCCCAAGGCCAAAAAATGGGAGTGAAGAGGAGGCTATTATTGTGATGTCTGGGAAATATGTCTATTCTCTTAGCTCCATTGTTTTTCAGCTCTGGTTGTAAAGCTCCTAGAAAGTTCTACGACCTCTTTGGTAGGGAATTCCCTTGGGAATAACAGGATATTTTATTCCCTAACTGGAACATACTTCAGAGAAACCAGGTCCCAAGATTCCTCCCTTGATGGGAATCGGTTCAAGGGTGAGCCCTGGAATTCTTTTTTTCAATTTTTATTGGAGTATAGTTGATTTTCAATGTGTTAGTTTCAGGTGTACAGCAAAGTGAATCAGATCTATCTATCTACCTATCTATCTATATATATCTCCATTCTTTTTCAGATTCTTTTCCCATATAGGTTGTCACATAATATTGAGTAGAGTTCCCTGTGCTATACAGTAGATCCTTATTAGTTATCTATTTTGTATATAGTAGTGTGTATATGTCAATCCCAAGGGAGCCATCACCATAGACAAGTTGTTTAAATGGAGGTTTCTGGTTCTATTCTGCTTCAGCATAGAATCTGAATCAAATTCAAATAGAGGTTTGCTGGCTTCTGTCAGCCTCTACCAGGCCACCACTGTAATTAAGATTTGCCTCCAAGTACCCTCGTCACAGGGAGGTGATGCAGAAGGGGTGGGGGGGGGGAGTTCTCACGCCTTATATATGACCCTAAACCTACTACTGGCTTCTCTGCAGCCTAAGTAAGGCGTCCTGACTGCCTATTCAGTGTGTAATAATGTACACACTTCCTTTTTTTCTGGATTCTACCAGCATGACAAGTTGTCTGAAATGCAAGTGTGTTGCCAGTGACAAAAATAAATGCCTTATTATGGTCACTTGAATCATCAAGTTCCCTGAGAAAGCCATCCTTCTGGAATGCTTCTGTAAAGGTCACAGTTCCTGAACACCACCCTCCATCTCCCCTCCCCTTGCCCGTTCAGTCCCATTCTGTGCTGCTTTCTTTTGTCCAGCCCTTCTCCTAGCTTGCAGCGTTTGGTTTTATCTTCCCTTCCCCGTCCACACAACTGGACCCAGGTGAGTCAGCCACCACCCTGTCTCCCTTCCAGGTTCTCAGGGAGACCCCTCACCATGGGAACTGTCGTGGGAGTCCGCAGTGGACAAGAGGGGTTTAATGCTTAGAGGGTACTGAAGTGATACTGACTGATATTCATACTGAAGTGATACTGACTGATATTCATACTCCATACTGGACATCTGGGGTCTGAGCTGATTCCACACACAGAGCTCATGACCTCTCTACCATACGGCCTCCTCCAGAAATCCCAGATGACACAATGCATTGCACCTGCCGGGTGCTTCCAGCACGCAAGACCAAGAGGCCTAAGTTCTTGGGCCTTGGAACGGCATGTGGACAATATCTTTCATGAATTTGAAAGGAAGTGACCTTCTGCTGCCTCCTGACATGGCCCTCCATCTATCTGTACTCAATCTCTGCCTGTGGACTAATGGCTTTGGAGGAAGTGGTCTGGCCTTGAGAATGAGTAGCCATTTTCAAGGGAGGAATCAGGAGAACTCATGCAGCCTTGAGCCCAATAACATGCCCAGACCTGTGGCCCAGAGGACTTCCTTCTCTGGCCTTCAGCATGTTATGTGCTACAATAAGAATATTAATAGCTCACACTTAGAGTGCTTACCCTGGGCCAGCTTTGTTCTAAATTCTTCACGTACATGAACTTAGTCCTCTTAACCCAACACTAAAGACAGATTTATGAAGGAGAGAAGCCCCAATTCCATAATCTTACTCATGCCTCATTTGAAAAGCAATTCACCTTTTTTAAAAAAATCGTGCATCAAAGTATGTAGGCTAACATCTCCATTGGTTGTTTTCCTTGGCATTTTGATAGGACAGCTTGGGTCCAAACTGGTCCCACAATTCGCCTCATACTGGCTGCTGAATGTTGACTCAGCTGCAACCCTGGATGCCTCCGCCTCATCCCCTGACCTTGAAGGATACCCAGCACACCTTTCCTGTTCACACTGTGCCCACCTATTCCACAGCTACGTTTGGTCATTAGAGGAGAACATTTGTTGCCTCTGATCTATGTGATGGTGTAACTCAGATAAAGCAGAACACTACCAAAACAGTAACTTTTCAAAATGTAGCTTCAGCATATTGCTTCTGTACTTCATTGCTTAAAAAAATCAGTTTCCTCTCCTCTCCTTGATTGATACTACAAAAGCCCTCTTCTGTTCCTTTAGAACTCCTCCTTACAGCCCTTCGTCCATTCAATCCAAATAGAGCCGTGACAGTATGCTCCATGAAGGCCTCTGTCTCACAGGGCCGGCAGTCTGGATGTCATTTTAAGCTCAGCTGGGACTCTCCATCTACAGAAATATTCAGCAGTTGGCTGAATGAAAATAGTGATGTGTTTGAAATGAAGCTTCATTTTCTTCCTCTGACTGGGTGGCGTATAGCTTACTTACAACATAGCACTTCTGTTCCGCCCCGCTTTGTCCTTACCAACAAGAGCTGCTGCTTTGTGTGCTTCTTCATGCATACTATCGCGGATTTATGGATTTTTGCACGCACAGATACATTTCCTCTTGGTAAACAATACTTATTTGCCTCTGTTTCTTTTGAAGAGGCAATACTGATCCATCATTGTATTAGTTAAGATGCTTTGGGTGTCAACTAACAGAAAACGTAACTCAAACTAGGTTAAGAAATAAACATGATTTAGTGATTCATATAAAATAAAATCAAGAATCGGTGTAAGCCCTAGATAAAGCTTGATCTTGCAGCTCAGCAAGGTAACTTGTGATTTGACTGCGTCGTTATCCTAAAGCATTACAGATGGCTTTCAACTGCTTCTAGTGACCACATTCATACCTAGCAGTGAGATAGAATTCCTCTGTGGATTTCTGGTCAAAACAAAGATGGTCTTTCTTCAAAGGTCCCAATACACATTTTCTTGTGTCTCAGTGACCGTCTGGGTCACACACCCATCTGTAGGCAATCAGTTTTGGCTAGTAGATGATACATGCTGACTGGCTTAAACTAATCAGGGCTCACCCCTGTAATTGGGGGTGGGATTAGCTTTTGCCAAGTACAGGGGCTTTATTGAGAAAGGTATTGTACTTTCCCCAGGAGGAAGTAGGGCTTGGATTCAGCAAACAACCCTGTAAGTACCACATTTCCATGACAAATATAATCCCACTGATATTCAAGGAAACACATTGTTACTTATCAATTTTGTTAGCTCCTGTTTCAAATGCACTTTGTATATTTCCCATGCTCTGTGCTTGGGTATGAACAGATATCTGAGGCCATAAGCACTCTTACTGGATCCTTTCTCAACTAATTTCTTGTGTGAATGACTAGATCCTGAGCCAAGTGCTTTACATGTTTGCACATTAGAATTTCACAGAAGCCCCGTGCAGCAGACACTATCAACTTCTTTTTGCATATGAGGAAACAGTTAACTAGTTTGCTCAGTGTAACACAATTAGTAAATAATGGACTCAGGATTTAAATGGAGGCAATGCATCTGTAAAACCTGGAACCTTAATTATTATGCCATGCCAACTATTGTTTCCCTAATGAGCTGAGGCTTACCAAGTGTCCTAGGACAGCAACATGCACTATTTTAGTTATAGTCAAAAAAATCAAGAGAATAAGGAAGTTATTATCTGTTTCTTGGGACTTTTCTCTACATCCTTGCCAACACTTGTTATTTCTTGTCTTTTTGATAATACCCATTTTAAGGGGCATGAGGTACTATCTCATTGTGGTTTTGATTTGCATTTCTCTAATAATTAGTGATGGTGAACATCTTTACACATGCCTGTCGGCCATCTGTATATCTTCTTGGGAAAAATGTTTATTCAAATGTTCTGCCCATTTTTTAATCAGTTTGTTTTTTGTCGTTGTTGACTTGCATGAGTTACAATACCTTATGATTTTCAGTGCACAGGTCTTTCACCTCCTTGGTTAAATTTATTCCTAGGTATTCTATTCTTTTTGTTGCAGTTGCAAATGAGATTGTTTTCTTAGTTTCTCTTTCTGCTAGTTTATCATTAGTGTATAGAAATGCAACAGATTTTTGTATGTTGATTTTGTACCCTGCAATTTTACTGTTTCTCTTTATTACTTCTAATAGTTTTTGGTGAAGACTTTAGGGTTTTCAATATATAAAATTCATATCATCTGCAAATCATTATTGTTTTAATTCTTCCTTTCTGATTGGATGGCTTTTTTTTTCTTGCCTAATTGCTCTTTCTAGGACTTCCAATACTATGTTGAATAAGAGTTGGCAAGAGTGGGCATCCTTGCATTGTTCCCGATCTTAGAGGGATAGCTTTCAGTTTTTCAGTATGATGTTCGTTGTGGGTTTGTCATTTATAGCCTTATTATGTTGAGGTACATTCCTTCTATATATTCCTTCTATACATTTTATTAAAAGTTCTTAGCATAGATGTTGAATCTTGTCACATGCTTTTTCTAATGAGGTGATCATATGATTTTTTTATCCTTCATTTTGTTAATGTGTCTATCACATTGATTGATTTGTGAATATTGGACCATCCTTGCATCCCTGAGATAAATCTCGTTTGATCATAATGTATGATCCCTTTAATGTATTGTTGAATTTGGTTTGCTCTTCTTTTGTTGAGGATTTTTCCATCTATGTTCATTAGTGACAGTGGCCTGTATTTATTTTTTTAATGGGTGTGGTCCTTGTCTGATTTTGGTATCAGGGTCATGTTGGCCTCGAAAAATTAAGTTAGGAAGTGTTCCTTCCTCTTCAATTTTTAGAACAGTTTAGGAAGGATAGGTATTCAGTCTTCTTTGAGTGTTTGGTAGAATTCATCTGGTCCTGGACTTTTGTTTTTGGGGAGGTTTTTGATTACTGTTTCAATCTCTTTACTAGTCATCAATCTATTCAGACCTTCTATTTCTTTATGATTCAGTCTGGGAAGGTTGCATGATTCTAAGAATTTATCCATTTCTTTAGGGTTGTTCAATTTGTTGGCATATAACTGTTCACAGTATGCTCTTACAATCCTTTGTATTTTGGTGGTATCCACTATAATCTCTCCTCTTTCATTGTTGATTTTATTTATCTGAGCCTTCTTTTTTTTTTTTTAGTGAGTCTAGCTAAAGGTTTGACAATTTTATCATTTCAAAGAACTAGCTCTTAGTTTCATTGATCTTTTTCTTTTCCTTTTTAGTCTCTATTTCAATTTATTTCTGCTCTGATCTTTATTATTTCTTTTCTTCTGCTTACTTTGTTCTTCTTTTTCTAGTTTCTTTATGTGTAAGTTAGATTGTTTGTTTAAGATTTTTTCTTGTTTCTTGAGGTAGGCCTGTATTGCTATAAAATTCCCTTTTAGTAGTGCTTTTGCTTCATCCTGAGGATTTTGGTATGTTGTATCTTCATTTTCATTTGTCTTCAGGTATTTTTAAATTTCTTCTTTGATTTCTTCATTGGCACAACACTTGTTCAGTAGCATGTTGTTTGGTCTCCACATATTTGTGATTTTTCCAGGTTTCTTCTTGTAGTTGATTTCTAGTTTCATACCATTGTGATTGGAAAAATGTTTGATATGATTTCAGTCTTCTTAAATTTATTGAAACTTGTTTTGTGTCTCAACATATGATCCATCCTTGAGAATGTTCCATGTGTACTTGAGAAGAATGTGTATTCTGCAGCATTTGGATGAAATCTACTGTATAAATCTATAAAGTCCATCCGGTATAATGTTTCATTTAAGGCCACTGTTTCCTTGTTTACTTTCTGTCTGGAAGATCAATCCATTGGTGTAAGTGGGGTATTAAAGTCCCCTACTGTTATTGTGTTGCTGTCAGTTTCTCCCTTTAAGTCTGTTAATAATTGCTTTGTATATTTTGGTTCCTATGTTGGGTGCTTATATATTAATAACTATGTCTTTTTTTTTCTTTTTTCAGTTATTTTTATTGTGATTAAAAATATAACATGAAATTTACTATATTAACCATTCTTTTTTTTTTTTTTTTTTTTTTGCGTTACGTGGGCCTCTCACTGTTGTGGCCTCTCCCGTTGCGGAGCACAGGCTCCGGACGCGCAGGCTCAGCGGCCATGGCTCACGGGCCCAGCCGCTCCACGGCATGCGGGATCTTCCCAGACCGGGACACGAACCCGCGTCCCCTGCATCGGCAGGCAGACTCTCAACCACTGCGCCACCAGGGAAGCCCATTAACCATTCTTAAGTGTACAGTTCAGTAGTATTAAATATAATCACATTGTTGTACAACAGATCTCTACAACTTTTTCATCTTACAAAACAAACTCTATACCCATTAAACACTAATTTTCCCTCCTTCCTCCCCACAGCTTTTGGCAACCACCTTTCTACTTTCTGTTTCTATTATTTGACTACTTTAAATATTTTACATGAATAGAAATATCTAAAGGACAGTATCTGTCCTTTTGTTTTGTTTTGTTTTAGCTGCACCACACAGCTTGCAGGATCTTAGTTCCCCGACCAGGGATCAAACCTGGGCCCCCTTCAGTAAAAGCACTGAGTCCTAACTACTAGACTGACAGGGAATTCTCAGTATCTGTCCTTTTGTAACTGGCTTATTTTACTTAGTGTAATGTCCTCAAGGTTCATCCAAAGTTTAGCATGTGACAGGATTCCCTTCTTTTCTGAGGCTGTATAATATTCCATTGTGTGTATATACCACATTTCCTTTTTTCCAGTTTTACTGAAATATAATTGACATATAACATTGTGTGAGTTTAAGGTGTATGTGATGACACATCACATTTATATACTGTGAAATGATTACTGTAGTAGGTTTAGTTAACACCTTCATCATGTCAGATAATTATCACTTCTTTTTTGTGGTGAGAACATTTAAAATCTACTCTCTTAGCAATTTTCAAGTGTATAATACAGTATTGTTAAGTGTAATCACCAGGCTGGAACTTTGTACCCTTTGTCAAAATCTCCCCCCATCTTCCCCACCCTCAGCCCCTGGAAACCACCATTCTACTCTCTCTATGGAACCTCATGATGGAGTCTGAGAAGCAATTAGTAGGATCCACATCCCTCTAATGTCCTTTGAGAGTCCTATCTGCTGCTCTCCCAGACTCTTTCCACCCCCCAGTTATGCAGCTCATGACTCAGTATTCTGGATACTGGGATAAGATAGAAATAGGCCTCTTTGGCAATGTCCCATGTATCTGGGGAAGGCAGGTGCTCACTCATGCTCTCACTTTCCCAAGCAGGAGAAATCATGGGTTGAGAAAGTCTTGCTTGGCACTGAGCTGTGCCACCTTGGTGGAGGGGGTGACAGGGATAAAGTTAAACTGGTCCCCTTACTCTCTCCAGTGGGTCCAAACTCATTTGGTTTCTTTTTGTTTGTTTTTTGGGGGGTTTTGGGGGCTCCAATGGTGTGTTGGAACTTCTTTGATGGAAAGCTTTTCCACAAAAGCTCTCTTGTTTGTGGGTGATTGTCTAAGACAGTGTTCTCCAGGGCCTTCTGTATGGTGACTGAGAGGGGCTGGAGCTGGTTCATGGGTCACTGCAGTGTCCGTAGCCACTACTGAGGTCAATGCACAATTACTCAATGCACAGGTGGGTGAGACTCCTCTCAGTTCCCTTGACGTATGGTGCTGGATCCCACAGTTCCCACAAAGGGACTTTTGTCCATGGATAGGTGCAGAATCGTTGATGTTGGAGAGGGGGGATACAATGTGGGATGTCTTCTTCAGCCGTGTTGCTGACATCACCCCCATAGGAAAGTTTAAAATGAGAAGACCTTCTCAATAAATAGAGAAAATATTTTTGGTAAAATTAAAAACATGTTCCTGACAAAGTTTTTAGCAAATGAGAAATAAAAAGGTACTAACAGATAAAGGATGGCCAACATCACAATTCTTTGTAGAACATTATAATACAGACAGGCCCATTAAATTAAATAGTATTTGAGCAGAAGCCTGAATGAAAGGTTAGAAGAAGCCATCAGAAGTTCTGGGAGAAGAGCATTCCAAGAAGAAAGAGGACAGCCAATGCAATAGCCCTGAGTGTGATCGGAGTAGTTAAGAAAAAGCCAAAAGATCACTGTGGCTAGAGTGTAGTGAGCTAGAAGGGACGGATTTTATTCTGAGAATAATGGGCAGCCATGAAGGGTTTGAGCAGGGAGTAATATATGATCTATATTCAATATATTCTGGTTTTCTTCATTAATTAACAACACTACCATTCTTCTAATTAGCCACAAAGGAAACATCGAAGGCATCTTCAGCAACCCCATGTACATTCCATGTACAATTGATCGGCAAGGTTTGCTGATTCTACTTTTCCAATAACTCTCTTTTTGTTTTGTTTTGTTTTGTTTTGCGGTACGCGGGCCTCTCACTGTTGTGGCCTCTCCCCTTGCGGAGCACAGGCTCCGGACGCGCAGGCTCAGCGGCCATGGCTCACGGGCCCAGCTGCTCCACAGCATGTGGGATCCTCCCGGACCGGGGCACGAACCCGTGTCCCCTGCATCGGCAGGCGGACTCTCAACCACTGCGCCACCAGGGAAGCCCTCCAATAACTCTTTAAAGTGGCCCTTTCTTTTCAGCCCATTGCTACTGCCTAGGTTCATGCCCCATTATCTCTCACGTGGACCACTGTGATTACCTTCTTAATGGGTCTTATGCCACCAATCCAGACATCATGCTGATGAGAGTTATCTTCTTGAAATACATAAGGGATACCCCGTTTCAAAAACTTCAATAATTAATACTTCATAATAAAATCCGAGCTCTTGGGACTTCCCTGGAGGTCCAGTGGTTAAGACTCTGCACTCCCAATGCAGAGGGCACAGGTTCAATCCCTGGTTGGGGAACTAAGATCCTGTATGCTCTTTGACAGTGATTAATGTTGAGGTTGGCATGTGACTCAGTTCTGGCCAGTGAAACATAAGGGAAGTCTGCAGGGGCTGAGAGGGCTGGGTGGGGGGGCAGTGGTTCCAGAAAAAAATTATTTCCTGATTTTTTCTGAGGGTAGAGCAGTTCAGATTCAACTTCTTTCTTCCTGCTTTTGTATGCAGCATGCTGCCACTGAGCTTCTCAGTTCCTTCATCTTTTAAACTTCGTTGACGTTCACTGCTATACATCCACAGCCATCTGCTTCTAGGACTTCACTCAGAAACACTCTGGAACAGACTCATTATCTAGAAAAACGTCGGGAGAAACCACAGCAGGGCCGGCTTCTTAGCACAGGAAGCTTATTCCTCCCTACAGATGGGGCAACAAGTTGTCCTGCAGGTGCAAGGGCGCTTCCTTTGTCCTAAGGAAACTAACTTCTTGTCGCCCTCGCTGTGGACTGGGCGGCGACATTGTGGTAGCTATGTCTTCTTGATGGATTGTCCCCTTTATTATGATATAATGTCCATCTTTGTCTCTTGTTACCTTTTTTGGCTTGAAGTCTATTATAGGTATGACTATACCCACTTATTTTTTTACTGCCATTTGCCTGAATTATCATCTTCCAGCCCTTCACTTTGAACCTATGTTTGTCTTTACAGCTGAGATGAATCTCCTGGAGGCGGCATATATTTGTGTCTTATTTTTTAATCCATCCAACCAATCCGTGGCTTTTGATTGCTGAATTCAATCTATTTACATTAAGGGCGATTATATAAATGAAGACTTGGTATTGCTGTTTTATCTTTTGTTTTCTGGTTGCTCTTTATCTCCATGGTTTCTTTTTCCTTATGTTTCAGTCTGCCATTTTAGTTTAGTGGTTTTCCATGACGTTTTTCTCAGTTTCTCTTTTCTTTATGCTTTGTGTCCCTGCTCTAGATTTGTTTTGTGATTGCCATGAATTTTGTATAAGATGTCTCATAGATAAAATAGTCCTATTCCTTCTGATAGTATCCTATCTTCATTGGCCTACATGAGTTTTGTCCTTTTCCTCTTTCCTTTTTATGTTTTTTTAATCTCAAATTATCCATTTTTATGTTGTGAGTTTGTTAAGAAATTGAAGTAGCTATAGTTATTTTTATTGCTGTGTTCCCATTAACCTTTATGCTATAATTAAGTGTTTAACAATCTATTCTGACATAGAGTTGCAATTTTCTGATTGTTTCTTTCAATTTATCACCTCATTAAAAGTTTTGTATACTTTTGCCTTTTGTTTCAGGTAGAAGAGCTCCTCTTAAAATTTCTTATAAGGAAGGTCTAGGGGTGATGATCTCCCTCAGCTTTTGTTTACCTGGGAAAGCCTTTACTTCTCTCTCATATCTAAAGGGTAGCTTTGCTGGATAGAGTACTCTTGACTGACAGTTTTTATCTTTAGATGTTTTGGTATGTCATTCCATTCTCTCCTAGTCTGTACAGCTTCTGCTGAGAAAGCTGCTGATAATGAAATGGGGGTTCCTTTGTAGGTAACTGTCTTCTCCCCCGCCCCCCAGCTGCCTTTAAAATTCTTTCTTTATCATTGATAGTTTTAATATAATGTGTCTTGGAGAGCGTCCTTTTGTATTGAGATAATTAGGTTTTCTCTTAGCTTCGAGAACTTGTATATCCAGTTCCTTCCCCAGATTTGGGAAGCCCTAAGCTATTATTTCATTAAGTAAACTCTCTGTTCCCTTCTCCCTCTCTTCTAACAATGCGACCTTTTGGTAACTAGAGGTCTTTTTCTTGTTTTTCAGTAGGTGGCGCTATAGCACACGTTTTTGTTTTCTTTCACCTTCAGCTGCCTCTGGCTATATTTGAGAATCTGCACTCTCCACTCTCCACCCTCCACGGCCTCTGCTGTGGGTATTGCTGGTGTCCTCATTGTTGCTGCTTGTGCCTCTGGAGTTGCTGGTGGCTTTCTGCTTTTGGTGTCCCTGATCTTGTTGGCGTTGCCACCAGGGGCATCAGCATGGTGGGCGCCTCTGTTACATCTGGGGTTGTTGGGTATGTGGGTATTGCCACCATGGGCAGGGAGACCAGAATCAAGGGTGCTGCTGTGGCTGAAGGGACCACAGTCACAGTTTCTACTGCTGCTGCTGCCCAGTTCCCTGTGGCAACTGATGCCACTCTAGCTGGGAGGCTTGAGTCGTGTGCTACACCTTCTCTGCTGCTAACAGGTTTTCTGGAGATGCAGGCTCAGCCGCCATGACCAGGGCCTGGATGATGGGCACTGTTTCCACCATTCCCCCACCTCTCTCTGTGTTCCAGTTGCCCACCTTCAGCTGTACAGTTTTATCAATCTCTCTGGCATCCAGGTGTGTTGGGCAGAGAAACATTTGCTGAATATGGTTACTTTACTAGTTATAGATTGAAGGGGAGAGACAAAGGGAGAATCTCAGGCTGCCACAATGCTGATGTCACCCCACAAACTCATGTCCCTTTGCCTAGACAAATTAAATGCTAGGAACTGAGAGAAACAGTGACTGATTCAGACTGCTGAAGCAATGACAGTGATCCATGACAGAACTATTCCTGAAGCCTAGGGACTGGCAAATGTAGTTGAAAAAAAAAATGCAGTTCAATAAATAAATAAATGAATGAATGAATGAAGAGGCAACTTTTGATTGTGAGCAATATCAAAAGTAGTTACCGGGCTTCCCTGGTTGTACAGTGGTTGAGAGTCCGCCTGCCGATGCAGGGGACACGGGTTCATGCCCCAGTCCAGGAGGATTCCACATGCCGGGGAGTGGCTGGGCCCGTGAGCCACGGCTGCTGAGCCTGCGCATCCGGAGCCTGTGCTGCGCAACGGGAGAGGCCACACAGTGAGAGGCCCGCGTACCGGAAAAAAAAAAAAAACAGTAGTTACCAAAAGCGCAGTTTATTAGCACTTAGAAATGGAACCAGGCCCTCCAAATGTAAATGGCAGACTGAAGATAGTTGTTTGTTTCCATATATTTCTTGACTCAGAAATCACAATAAAGGATCTTAAAATGCATAAATCTGAGTATATATGGCAGTCGATGAGAGGAATCCTATTTTTTGAAGCTAAAAATGCGATACACACATAGTTACTGATCTAGAAGTCTACAGAAAGTGAAACCTAAGTTTGTGATAGAATAAAGCAGAAAAGTCAAGGAGATAATTATCGATATGTATGTTCCTATTCCCATTTTCTTAATTGTTTTGGGTTCGTTATTGTAGGTCTTTTCCTTCTGTTGTGTTTCTTGCCAAGAGAAGTTCCTTTAGCATTTGTTGTAAAGCTGGTTTGGCGGTGCCGAACTCTCTCAGCTTTTGCTTGTCTGTAAACGTTTTAATTTCTCCATCAAATCTGAATGAGATCCTTGCTGGGTAGAGTAATCTTGGTTGCAGGTTTTTCTGCTTCATCACTTTAAATATGTCCTGCCAGTCCCTTCTGGCTTGCAGAGTTTCTGCCGAAAGATCAGCTCTTAACCTGATGGGGATTCCCTTGTGTGTTATTTGTTGTTTTTCCCTTGCTGCTTTTAATATGTTTTCTTTGTATTTAATTTTTGACAGTTTATTAATATGTGTCATGGCGTATTTCTCCTTGGATTTATCCTGTATGGGACTCTCTGTGCTTCCTGGACTTGACTATTTCCTTTCCCATATTAGGGAAGTTTTCAACTATAATCTCTTCAAATATTTTCTCAGTCCCTTTCTTTTTCTCTTCTTCTTCTGGAACCCCTATAATTCGAATGTTGGTGCGCTTAATGTTGTCCCAGAGGTCTCTGAGACTGTCCTCAGTTCTTTTCATTCTTTTTTCTTTATTCTGCTCTGCAGTAGTTATTTCCACTGTTTTATCTTCCAGGTCACTTATCCGTTCTTCTGCCTCAGTTATTCTGCTATTGATCCCATCTAGAGTATTTTTTATTTCATTTATTGTGTTGTTCATCATTGCTTGTTTCATCTTTAGTTCTTCTAGGTCCTTGTTAAATGTTTCTTGCATTTTGTCTATTCTATTTCCAAGATTTTGGATCATCTTTACTATCATTATTCTGAATTCTTTTTCAGGTAGACTGCCTATTTCCTCTTCATTTGTTAGGTCTGGTGGGTTTTTGCCTTGCTCCTTCATCTGCTGTGTGTTTTTCTGTCTTCTCATTTTGCTTATCTTACTGTGTTTGGGGTCTCCTTTTTGCAGGCTTCAGGTTCGTAGTTCCTGTTGTTTTTGGTGTCTGTCCCCAGTGGCTAAGGTTGGTTCAGTGGGTTGTGTTGGCTTCCTGGTGGAGGGGACTAGTGCCTGTGTTCTGGTGGATGAGGCTGGATCTTGTCTTTCTGGTGGGCAGGTCCACGTCTGGTGGTGTGTTTTGGGGTGTCTGTGGACTTATTATGATTTTAGGCAGCCTCTCTGCTAATGGGTGGGGTTGTGTGCCTGTCTTGCTAGTTGTTTGGCATAGGATGTTCAGCACCGTAGCTTGCTGGTCGTTGAGTGGAGCTGGGTGTTGGTGTTGAGATGGAGATCTCTGGGAGATTTTCACCGTTTGATATTACATGGAGCTGGGAGGTCTCTTGTGGACCAGTGTCCTGAAGTTGGCTCTCCCACCTCAGAGGCACAGCACTGACTCCTGGCTGCAGCACCAAGAGCCTTTCATCCACACGGCTCAGAATAAAAGGGAGAAAAAGTAGAAAGAAAGAAAGAGAGAGGGAGGGAGGGAAGGAAGGAAGCAAAGCTATACAGACAAAATCTCACACAGAAGCATACACATACACACTCACAAAAAGAGGAAAAGGGGAAAAAATCATAAATTTTGCTCTCAAAGTCCACCTCCTGAATTTGGGATGATTTGTTGTCTATTCAGGTATTCCACAGATGCAGGGTACATCAAGTTGATTGTGGAGCTTTAATCCGCTGCTTCTGAGGCTGCTGGGAGAGATTTCCCTTTCTCTTCTTTGTTCTCAGAGCTCCCGGGGCTCAGCTTTGGATTTGGCCCCGCCTCTGCGTGTAGGTTCCCTGAGGGCGTCTGTTCTTCGCTCAGACAGGACGGGGTTAAAGGAGCAGCTGCTTCGGGGGCTCTGGCTCACTCAGGCGGGGGGGGGGAGGGAGGGGCACGGAGGCGGGGCGAGCCTCCGGCGTCAGAGGCCGGCGTGACGTTGCACCAGCCTGAGGCGCGCCGTGCGTTCTCCCGGGGAAGTTGTTCCAGGATCCCGGGACCCTGGCAGTGGCGGGCTGCACAGGCTTCCCGGAAGGGGGGTGTGGAGAGTGACCTGTGCTCGCACACAGGCCTCTTGGCGGCGGCAGCAGCAGCCCCAGCGTCCCACGCCCGTCTCTGGGGTCCGCAGCTCGCGCTCGTCTCTGGAGCTCCTTTAAGCAGCTCTCTTAATCCCCTCTCCCAGGTACGTGGGGAGTTTCTTGCCTTTTGGGGGGTCTGAGGTCTTCTGCCAGCGTTCAGTAGGTGTTCTGTAGGAGTTGCTCCACGTGTAGATGTATTTCTGGTGTGTCTGTGGGGAGGAAGGTGATCTCCGCGTCTTACTCTTCCGCCATCTTCCCCTCGTCTCAATCTAAAGCTTGATCTTTAACACAGAGGTCTCAAGGAATTGTTGGAATAGAATTAATGCTATTTTTCTTATTATAACTGGTAAGGCTACACAACATTTCTTCCTAGCTACATAACCCCATTGATTTTTCTCAATCATTATGCTTATTTTGAGGATAATTCAATTCCATAAAATTATGTAGGTCTATTAGAAAAAAAGTGGGTATAAATATAATACATGTAAATGAACTGTATTTCATTTAACTGGGAACTTCATGAGGGCAGGAATCATATCTATTGTGTTACTCACTATTTCTCTAACGTCTAATATAATACAGAGTAATACAGAGTCGATGCTTAGTAAATATTTGCTAAATAAGTGAAACACATAATCATGGTAAACATTTCATTATCTCCTCACATATAATTTTTACAATGCTCTTCTAAATTTTGAACCAATTCAATAGTTTCGATTATTGTATGAATTTTTAAAAACCTTCCATAATCAGAACAATGTGGTATTGGTGAAAGAATAGGCAAATCAAGAGAATTTGATTTGAGAGAATTTCAGAATTTGATGAGAGAATCCAGAAATAGACCCACATATATATAGTCAACTGATCTCTGACAAAGGAGCAAAGGCAATAATAATTGTCTTTTCAACAAATGATGCTAGAACTGGACATCCATTTGCACAACAGCAACAAAAAAATGAATCTAGACACAGACCTTATACCCTTCACAAAAATTTACTCAAAATGGATCATAGACCTAAATGTAAAATGCAAAACTATAAAACTTCTAGAACATAACATAAGAGAAAACCTAGATGACCTTGAATGTGGAGATGAGTTAGATACAACATGAAAGGCAGGATCCATGAAAGAAAGTACTGATATACTGGACTTCATTAAAATTATAAATTTCTGCTCTATGGGGAAAAAAAAGGCCAAGAGAATGAAAAGACAAGCCACAGACTGGGAAAAAATATCTTTAAAGGACCCATTTGATAAAGGATTCTTATCCAACATACACAAAGAGCTCTTAAAACTCAACAATAAGAAAATAAACAACCTGATTTAAAAATGTGCCAAAGACCTTAACAGACACCTCACCAAAGAAGGTACACAGATGGCAAATAAGCATATGAAAAGATGCCCCACATCACATGTCATCAGGGAAATGAAAATTAAAGCAATAGTGATATACACTATACACTTACTAGAATGGCCCAAAATCCAGAATACTGACAACACCAAATGTGCTGGCAAGGATATGGAGCAGTGGGAACTCTCATTCATTGCTGGTGGGAACGCAAAATGAAACAGCCACTTTGGAAGACAGTTTGGCAATTTCTTAGAGAACTAAGTATTCTCTTACCATGTAATCCAGCAATTGTGCTTCCTGGTGTTTACCCAGGCGAGTTGGAAATTTATGTCCATATAAAAACCTACACACAAATATTTGCAGTAGCTTTATTTATGACTATCAAAACTTGAAAGCAACCAACATGTACTTCAGAAAGTGGTATATCCAGACAATGGAATATTATTCAGTGCTAGAAAGAAATGAGCTTTCAAGCCATGAAAACACATGGAGAAAATTTAAATGCACAATACTAAGTGAAAGAAGCCAATCATATTGTATGATTCCAACTATGAACATCCTGGAAAAAGCAAAACTGTGGAGGCAATTAAAAGATCAGTGATTGCCAGGAGTTAAGGGAGGAGCACAGAGGATTTCTCGGGCAGTGAAAATTCTCTGTATGATACTATAAAGATAAATATATGTTATTATACATTTGTACAAACCCATAGAATGTACAACAAGCATGACCCCTAATGTGAATAAAACACCTAATTCTCTTTCTGCAGGTCCATTTTTGGACATTCTATTTGTTTAATTTGTCTTTCTGTTTATTCAAGTATGATTGCCATACTATTTATTGAGGCAATATAAGATGTTTTAATTGTCTGACATGGTAATGCTATTTCTCCTGCATTAATTTTCTTTTTTTCAGAGAAATTCTTAGGACTCAGAATTTTTTTTTACAGCTGCCTAGAAATTCATTGTATGGATATACTTACTTTATTCAACCAGTCCCCCTATTACGGGCACTCATTTATGCTTTTTTGATTTTACAGACAACACTGCATGAATATAATTTTACAGATATTCAAGTATTCCCAAAGAATATATTTAAATTGATAATTATTAAGTAAATGTTTATTTTTCCATATAAACTTTAACATCACCTTAAGTAGTTGAAAATATTAGTGTTTTATTGGGATTTTGCTAAGTTTATAAATTACAGAGAATTGACATTTATGATATTGATTCTTCTTATCCAAGAATAGAGCATGCCTTTCCACTTATTTGAATCACTTTTGTATATATGCTTCATAAGTATTTTAAAGTTTCCTTCTCATGACTCACACATTTCTTATCAAGTTTATTCCTAAGCATTTTGTTATTTTGTTATTTTAGTGAGGTCTTTTCTTTCATTATATCTCCTAAGTGGCAGTTGATTATGTTGTTAAAAAAACAAAATTCAACTGAGTAAACCTGAAGATCTAATTTGGTTTTATTCAATGATTCATGAATCAGGCAGCATCCCATCTAGCAAGTAGAAAGGAGCTCCAAAGAGCTGCAGAAAAAGAAAGTTTTTATAGACAGAAGGAGGCAGGGACAAGGAAAAAAGTGAATTATCTCATCTTTCTTTGGGAGGTGGAAGGGGTCTATCAGGCAGATTACCTGAGTACTGCCAACCAGGAAATTCTAGACTGACTGGTTAAGATTGCATTCCCTGGGCGAGATTGAAACTGCAATTAGGTTAGGTATTAAATTTCAGTTTGGTGATGTGGGCTGAGCACAAGTCACTCCATTTTGAACCTATTGTCTTGCTTTCTTTAAACAATTTTAAAAAGCTGCTGATTTTTGTATTTTGTTTATGTACTATGCTTCCTTATGAAATTCTCTTATGTTTATGGGAATTTTCCAATCAATTCTCTTGGGATTTCTAAGAATTCAATCATATCATCAGTAAATAGTTGATAGTTCCTTCTCCTCTCCAGTGTTTATACCTCTAACTTCTTTCCTTTGTCTAATTGCATTGTGTGGTACTTTCAGGACAGTCACACAAATAATAGTGGTGATTGAGGATGTACCTGACTTGAGTAAAGACAGACTTATTTTATCTGCTCATATTTATTCATATCTATTTATATTACTCTATTCATATTCCATAATCCATTTTCATCAGGAATGGCTGTAAACTTTTATTTTAAAATGTCTTTTCAGTGCCTATGGAGATTTTTATATGATTTTGTCCTTAGATGTAATAATATGGAGAATTATATTAATAAATTTCTTAATGTTAAAACATTCTTGCATTTATGTGATAAACTTCTTTTGCACATAATATATTTTTCTTTACTGAGCTGATGGATTCCAGTTTGTAAAATTTTATTTAGGACTTTTTTCATTTTATTCATTAGTGGGCTGAATTTCTTTCTTCCTTTCTCCCTTCTTTCCATCCTTTTCTCCTTCCTTCCTTCTTCTTTCCTTTTTCAGTCTTTTCTCGTTTTGACTTCAATCTTGTTTTCTCAAAAATAATTGGGAATTTTTCCTTCTTTTTCTATGCAACAACATGGATTTATCTGTTATTTAAAACTTTGGTTAAACTATCTGCGTCTTGTGTTTTTGTGGGGAAAGTTAGTGACTTAACTTTATTTCTTCTATGGAAATTTATTTAGATTTTATATATATTCTGGAATCAGTTTTAGTAAATTGTTTTTTCTTAGAATATTGTCTATTTAAGCCAAATTTTGTGAACCTTATTTCCATGGATTAGACCAAATAACTTTCTCTTGGTTTTTAAATTTCCTCTCTTTAACTGGTTATTAATGGGAAGCATATTTTTTTCATTTTTCTTATGTTAGGTTAGCTAATAATTTATATATCTTGTTAGTTTTATCTTTTGCGAAACAATTTTGTGATTTACTTTTTAATTTTATTTATCTTTTGAAAAATTTTCTTACTTTTATTTTACTTATTGTTCTTTTTTCCAAATTCTTGAATTGCTTGCTAAATTTGTTTTATTCCTTCTTACTTATTGGTATGTGTGTATATATATCTATTAACAATCGTTTGTTTTTATGTCTATAATATGCTTCTGTAATTTTCTTCTGAACTCTGCTTTAGTATGTCATCAGTTTAGATATGCAGTGTTTTCATTGTAAGTTCTTTTAGATCACCTTTATTTTTCTTTTTTATTTCTTTTTTACCTAGAGTTATTTTTAAAAGGTGTTTTAATGTTACTGTTTTTGAAAAATTTAATTGCAGTGAGGTCAGAAAGTGCTGCCTGTATCCTGGGTCATTTTTACTTTCTGAAATTTATAGATTTTTTTTTTGAAGCCAATATGTAGCCAATGTCCCTGAAAGTTTCATGAGCACTTCAAAGGAAGATGTATTCTCTATTTTTGGCAGAATTGAAATATAATATTTATATATACTTTATTAATTATGTTATTTAGATCATCTATGTATTTACTTATGTTTGTCCATTTGCTTTGTCATGTTCTGAGAGAGTAAAATTAAAGTCTCAGTAATATTTATTTCTATTTCTCTTTACATTTACTCTGACTTTTCCTATATATATTGATGCTATGTTATTTGGTTCATATTGATTTTTAACTATTTTAAGTATAACGTATTTACAGAAAAGTGTTATTAATCATATGTGTACACCTTGATGAATTATTTCTAAATGAACATACTTGAGTAACCACCACCAAAATAAATATTTAGAATATTTCCAAACAAGGCTGGCTAGCCAATTTTTTTAAAAAATTGAAGTTTAGTAACTTTACTGGGTAGGATATGTTTCAGTGTTGACCATGTAGGAGGTCAGAATACGCCACGCCAAAATATGACTGTAGGAAACCAGAATATGCCTCTTTGGCATAAGGATTACTTTGAGCTGATTATTTTGAAAAAGTGCAGACACAAGAGAAGCTCTGAAAACAGAGTAGGTTACCATTTTTGTAAGGGAAATTTACATTTATAAATTTACGTTCTCCTTTTGTAAGAGTGTCCCTCTCTCTGTACCAGGAAGAGAAGGATGACTTTAAATTACAAGAGACTCGTGTCAGTGGTGAAGGCAAGGACTTAAATCTGCATAATAAGCCTTATTCTGGTTTACCGTGCTTTCCCTGGTCACCTTCCCCTAACTTGCCTCCTCCACACCCTTCTTTCTTTGTTTTTGCTGAGATGGTATTTAAACCCCAATTCTAAGCCACATCTTTGAGTTACTCATTCTCTGGGTTTTCCCATATGTATATATATGAGATATACATGTTAATACCTTTCTGTCTGTTTTTCTCTTGTTAGTTTGCCTGTTACAGGGTCCCCAGCCTAGAACGTAGAAGGGTAGAGGGAAAAGGATTTTTTCCTCCCCTTCAACCATTTTGGCTCAGTGTTCTCTGGCACCTCACTCTTACAATCTCACATCAGAGAACTTGGCTTGAAGTACATCTTTTAAAGTGGCTCTGTTTTTATTCTTTTGTTCTTCTACTTTGGGAAATACAATTACGTATATGTTGGATTTCTTTCTGTCTTCTACATTATTTTCTTTCTACTTCCTTTAAGCTCTCTATTTCCATTTTATTCACCTCATTTTTTTCCATTTCTACCTTTTTGCCCCCTGCTTTGTTTTCTAGATATTTTCCAACTCTTTGCTTTCCTTCTAATTTTGCCTTCATTTCTGTTACAATTGTTTCTTCTTCTTTTCTTAAATCTGTCAGACTATATTTCTAATCCTCTTGTAGTTTTTGTCATTTCTTTTCTGAGTTCTTTTATTTTTTGCTTAAGGCCTTCTTTCATTAGGAATTAATGTATAAGTTTCTAATACAATTTATGGTGAAATATATGATCATAATTTTCATCTGCTTTGTTGATTTTTTTTTTGGTAAATACTTTTTTTTGTTACCAAATTTTGCTGCCATATCCATCATCTCTATCTTAAAGTATCTTTGTGTCAATTTTTTGTTAGTTTCTTCTTAATTCACTCATCGCTGAATAAATTGGGTTGTCATGGTCTGTTCAAGTTACTGTAACAAAAATACAGTAAACTGGGTGGCTTGTAAACTATAGTCATGTATTTCTGGAGGCTCGGAAGTCCTAGATCAAAGTGCTGGCAGATGAGGTCTCATGAGGACTACTTCACAGACAGCTGTCTTTTTGCTATAGCCTCACATGGCAGAGGGATGAGGGAGCTCTGTGGAGTTTCTTTCAAATGAAGGTATTTGTTCCAATTATGAGAGCTCTGCCCTCATTTCCTAAGGTCCCAAAGACCTCACCTCCTATTACCACCACTTTGGGGGGTAAGATTTCTACATAGGAATTTTGGAGGGACACATTCAGTCTATAGCAGAGGTTCTCCCTGGCTCTGCGGAGTATGTTTGGGGATGTAGAGAGGGGAATGCATAATGTTCCAGGTCAGGTGGTTATCAGAGCACAAAGGTTCTGTGGTGCACCATTGCCATGACCATGACTTTTGTGAACAACTGAACTTCAGAACTCAGTGCTAGGGCAGGAAATTATGTTACCTTTTTCCAAGGGCATAAATTTGCAAATTCATTTGTTAGTCTGTCCTCTGCTTTCTCAGTATGTCTTAAAGTATGGAAAAACATGTTTGGTCTCTGTGTGCAACACATAAAAGTGTGTGTGGGTGTTGGTGTGGGTGTAAATGTGGGTATGTGTGTATGTGTGTGTGCACTCATGTACTTCAGCATGTAGTGGCAGGACAGAAAATGCAACTGTGCCAATTTGGTTGGTTAATCCTCTTTACCAATTAGAATGAAACATATAAATAACTGATTGAAATTGAAAAACCGCAGATGCAAAGGCAATATCAGATAAATATCCTCTGTCCTCCCCCATAGCTCATACGTCCGTGGTTGCAGCACTTAAGATGGGCACACTGAGCTTTGAAGTATTTAAATATACAGTACTCACCAGAGAATAATCACAAGTGGCTGGAAGTGAATAAATAGAAGACAGGGGGCTTCCCTGGTGGCGCAGTGGTTGAGAGTCCGCCTGCCGATGCAGGGGACACGGGTTCGTGCCCCGGTCCGGGAAGATCCCACGTGCCGTGGAGCGGCTGGGCCCATGAGCCATGGCCGCTGGGCCTGCGCGTCCAGAGCCTGTGCTCCGCAACGGGAGAGGCCACAACAGTGAGAGGCCCGCGTACCACGCACACACACACATACACACACACACAAAATAGAAGACAGAATAGCTTTATTTATTTCTGACTTAAGTAGTGATACAATGACTATATTTGATTTTAGGGCTAGTGGTTCTAACTAAATTTTTTCTCATTAGATTTCACTAGGAAACCAAAGCAAAGAAAAATCTTACTCAAAACAATAGCTTTTAAAATGTAATACAAATTTTTTGACTAATGCATAACACAGAGTCCAATTTTAGTCAACTAACTTTACTTGAGATTATATTAATTGTTAAACATTGTATGGAGTGGCTTAGGATCACAAATATATAAGTATAGTGTCCTTTCTTCCTGACCTCATAATTTACTAAAGCCCATGAGCTGTAATCTAAAAATAACTTGGTTGAAAGGTGAATATGGGTGAAGGAGAAATTAATCCTGACAAGGGAATCAGAGAAGACTAGTGTTGGGAAATGTGGGTAGCGAAGGTAGGATTTGCAAAGCAGACTTAAAGGGGGAAAGATCTCAAGTGATCCTTGGGTTGGAGTCTGCTGGGGGTCCTGTGAGCACATAGTATGCTCAAAGAACATGTCTTCAGGTGATGGCTTATAGCATGGGGTACATCTTGATAAGCAGATTCAGAATGTTGGAACTTTAAATGATCATAATGCTCATTAAGATTATTTTGCAAATGAAGAAACTAAGTGCAAGAGAAATTAATGGATTCCCTGAATGTCTCAGAGTTATCAGAGACTGTGCTGGGACTGAAACCAAGAACTTCTGCTCAGTGTTTTTCCCAGTATACACACTCCCTCTAGAAGGCAGTGGTCAGACTGGAGATGGCTTCGAATGCCAGGGAAGGAATATGGAAAGGATCTGGGATGATTAGATCTATAATTAGAATATATTGGAGAGAAGAGGAGGTAGATAAAGGAATCAGTTAGGCAAAATCTATGTTATCATAAGAAAAGTGTACCTGAATTCCATTTTGTGGTCTCACACTGCCCTGGGTAGATGGCATATTTGCTAGAATGCTTTCTACCCTTCTGTTTTAAGGAACTGTATGGACATGCAGGATAATAGAAGTATTTATGGCTGTATTTGCTGTGTGGGGCCTTAGCATGAATAAGAGAATGAATACCTGCCCATCTAATATGAAGATATGGCTTTGCCCTCTTGAATTACCTTGACCATGTCATGTATATGGCTTCCACTCTTAGCTCATTTGTCCAGGAGGTCACTCTTCCCAAGGCCACCCTTTTGAAATGAAATAGTAATCTAAAACAAATGAGTATTTTATGCAGGCATAAAATCAACACATATAATTTAATAATCAGACTGAAACTCGTTGCTATGGATTTCATTCAATATCAGCATAAAAGTACAGCCTTTCATATTTTATCACTTTTTTCTCCTCCATCAACAGCTGAATATGTTTCATCTTTTGTACAAGCAATCAATTATCAGAAAAACTAGCTGTCAAGCCTACAGCTTGAAGAAAATAAAAAGAGAAGAATATCAATAAGCTTCCTGCTGCTTTGTCCTTTACAAATGGTCAGATTTATGCTTTGTATGCATGCTACCTATTTTCTGAAGCTAAGCAGTTGGCTTCCAGGAGGGAATAAAAGCCCATGAACCATCCACTTTAAAGATCTTGGCATTTACCTCTAGGACTAGTTAATTAGCTCTTTGGGTTTTCTCGTTTGAATTAAAGACAAATTAGAATAAAGAGGAAAAAATACATTTAATGGCCTTATGTTTCTGATTTTATTATTGCTTCAGTCTTGCTTGGTGTGGTTGGCTTGAAGTCAAACAGCCAGAAAGCAGAATGCACAGTTGAGATGATAGAGTGACCATAAGAAGTATAATTACTTCATAATTGGGTTTTTACATCCACTGCTAATTACCATGCACCAGAATTGCTACGGTTCAAAAGTAGTAAAAATAATGTCCATAGTTAGGAGCTTTTCGATGAAATGCATATGTAATTTTCTAGTGGTGGGAGCTCTGTGGTGATGCCAGCCACAGTGAATTTAGCAATAATTACAGTAACTTTGCATTACAGTCGAACAGTTACCTTTGGGAACTGATGAAAGCCCATAATCCACTTGATTTTTTGTTACAGTCATGCTCTCAGTAAAAGCTTTTAAAGAGTTACCAAGAAATATACTCTCACTGAACGATCAAAATTTTGAGGCTTCACAGAGCATATAGTTTAGTCAACACCTAATCTGAAAGTAAGTAACGTCTTTTTGAAGTTTTATAAGCCTGAAAATGTGAATACCACTTAAGTTATTGATTTCTCAGTAAATTAAATAAAGGAAAACAGAAGATACAGTCACTGCATTATCTTCATCCGGACAGTTTAAGGCAGCAGGTCCCAGCCTTTTTGGCACCAGGGGCTAGTTTTGTGGAAGACAGTTCTTCCACAGACTGCGGTGCGGGGGGTGGCTTTGGGATGATTCAAGCACATTACATTCATTGTGCACTTTATTATTATTACATTGTAATATATAATGAAATAATTATACAACTCACCATAATGAAGAATCATTGGGAACCCTGAGCTTGTTTTTCTGCAACTAGATGGTCCCATCTGGGGGCGATGGGAGACAGTGACATCCATAAGTGTGTTGCTTATGTCCAGTCTGCTCCGTAAGATGCAGCTTAATTGTCACTTGCTACTCACTGATAGTGTTTTGATATGAGCCTGCAAGCAATTGATTTATTATGGTCTCTGTGCAGTCAAACCTCCCTGCTAATGATAATATGTATTTGCAGCCGCTCCCCAGCACTAGCATCACTGTCTCAGCTCCATCTCAGATCATCAGGCATTAGATTCTCATAAGGAGCACGCAACCTAGACCCCTCGCATGCGCAGTTCACAGTAGGGTTCGTGCTCCTATAAGAATCTAATGCCACCGCCGATCTGACAGGAGGCGGAGCTCAGGCGGTAACGCGAGCGATGGGGAGCGGCTGTAAATACAGATGAAGCTTCACTCACTCAACTGCCACTCACCTCCTGCTGTGTGGCCCGGTTCCTAACAGGCCACAGACTGGTACCAGTCCATGGCCCGGGGGTTGGGGACCCCTGGTGTAAGGCATTCAGTATGTAAATCAGATAGCTCCATAGCACCTGTTTGCTGTAGTGGATCACTCATTGAGAAAAGCTCGGGAAATATGCATACTCATACATTGAGAGAGTTCAATACCATCTTTAGCAAGTCAAATACACCTTTCACAATTACTCCTGTTTACTAAGAAAATCATATACTACTTACTCTAAGAAGGTAGATTCTGAGTAGGAAGAATAATGAAAGCCACATGATTGCTTCTCTTTAATTCTCTATTACGTTCCCCATTTGCAGAAAATCTCTGTCACCTTGATTAAGTAGTTGAATTTTCCAAGTCTGCATCTCTCGTTATGCGGAGCAGGAGAGTAAGACTGTTTATGTACAGGAGGAGAGCCAGGCGAGAGTGGACGGTTCAGAAGATGGCCGCTGTGATTGCACTAGAACATCAGTTAAAGGTTCCAGTCTTGGGACCCAATAATACAGAAGCACGTGGTCTCTTGCCACTCTTGATATCAATTTTATGATTCATAATTTTGTTTTACCATGGGTTAGGTGGAGAGCATTAACTTTCTAATCAGCCTTTTCACCTAAGCCCAGAAGTTTGATTTTTGCAATTGTTTTGAATGTAAAAATAATGACTTCGCTATGCAGGAATTGGCAAACTACAGCTTTAGCTGGACTAAATCTCTTTTACATTTTTAAAGGATTGCAAACAAAGCAAACAAAGAATATGCCACCAAGACTATGTAGGCTTGCAAACCCTAAAATGTTTACTATCTGACTCTTTACAAAGTTTGTTTACCTCTGCTCTGTGGGCTTATACAGCTTTCTAGGATCCTTGAATGAGAAGTACTGAATAATGTATTTTTATTCTTTATTATTTCAAGTCTCTAGTGTAAATTACTTTCCTCTCCTCCAGCCTTTCAGCATTTGCAGCCAGTGTTATATCCACTCATGCTTCAAGGATGCTATGTTTGTTAAAGTATAAAGGCAGCTCATTGTACATCAACTATTGTAAGATTTAAGACACTCATCATACTGTCTCTTGTAGTTTGGAGCTATGAGATTTGTATGCATATCTCTTCTTTAGATGCTCAACATTAGAGTCAGTTAATTACTGGAGCAACAGTTTGACCAAAAAAAAGTACGTGGTGTTAGAGGGTCTGATTCGTACTCAAGCTTTCTGCTCAGATGTGTCACCTTGGCCAGTGCAGCCAAGTTCTCTCAGCTGTGGTTTACACACTAGCCATACAGTCTAGTAGCACCTTCCAGAATTGTGTGACTTAAATTAAGAACTCATAGTTAAGAGCATTTTGCTCAGTTTCTAATGCATGGACTCTCAACAATTATCAGTGGACTCTGAATCTGAGGTCAGGACAATGAGTGTACATTCACGGATTTAACTCCAAGTTGGACCATAAAATAATAATACCTATAAAGTAATATGCAGTAAGGAATTGATTCATTTTTTTCCATTCAGGTTAATCTGTACCATTTTCCTTATACCCTTTGTATTGGCTGAATTTTTTAGAGATGACAAATTTTATGACTTAGATGTGGTTGTCTATATTCTGCACAAAGAGAATCTTTACCTCAAAAAGTTACTTATGTAAGTGAGCCCAGATATTAGGCACATTATTTTCAACTGAGAAACAAATTTATGAACTGAATATTTAAAGGGACATATCAATGAATATTTGCGCAAATACATTGTTGATGTAGGGTTAATGAGTATCTCAGAAGGATCTGTTTCTTCATATATATATTTCTCCATATATATGTGTGTGTGTGTATATATATATATATATATAAATATATATATATATATTTTAACATGGCTTCATTTGGAAACATGCCCAGTAGCATGGTAGCTGTGATTGCTAGTGGCTTCCCAATATCTATTATCTCCCTTTCTTGTTAGTAACAGAATCCTTATTTTTAATCTTGGCACATTGGTACCCACTACACTTGCAGCTAGATATGATTATGGGACTAAGTTCTAATCAATGGGATTGTTGCAGAAAAGTTGAGTGCAGACTTCTAGGTAATCTCCTACAAGAGAATGGCTGAATCCTCCTTTCTTTCCTCCATCTTGCTTCCTGGAGTGAAGATATAGATGCCTGGAGCTCTAGCAGGCATATTGGAACATAAGGATGAGGATCACACCAAAGAAAATGGAGTTCAGGGAACTACAAGGTCCCTGAGTTTCTGATGTTTTGAAAGTTTCCACAAAACCTATACTATCTCCCTCTAGACTTACTTTATGTGAGATGGAAGTTAACTTATATCTTTTTAGTTGCTATTATTTGTTTTATTTTCTGCCATAAATAGTAGAATCCAATCGTATCTAATACAGATACCAACAGATTTTATTCGTTCATGGTAAAAGGGAAACATCCATTTATTAAAAAGGGGGGAGCTTATTGATTCTATAGAAAGAATCATGAATATGTATTTAAATTTGCATCTTGAAATTGTCTTCAAACACATCAAACCTACCACTAAATAAATAATGGTAAGATATGTGTGTGAATATATATATAATATATATAATGGCAAGGAAATATATATATGTATACATATATATGTATACATACATATATATATATATATATATATATATATATATATATAAAATCACTAGGATACAACCTTCTCTAGACCATTGTAACAAACAACTTGAAGTTCCAGTATTGCATCAGGTCTTGGGCAGAACTGATTAGCCAATCAGAGATCTTATGTCTGTGAAGCAAAAATAAACATCATAGGGGCTTCCCTGGTGGCGCAGTGGTTGAGAGTCCGCCTGCCAATGCAGGGGACATGGGTTCGTGCCCCGGTCCGGGAAGATCCCACATGCCACAGAGTGGCTAGGCCCGTGAGCCATGGCCGCTGGCCCTGCTCGTCCGGAGCCTGTGCTCCGCAGGGGGAGAGGCCACAACAGTGAGAGGCCCGCATACCGCAAAAAAAATAAATAAATTAAAAATAATAATAATAATAATAATAAACATCATCTAGGTACATTTGTTTAGCACAAACCAAATTTATTATAGAAAGAGGAAATTCTGCCAAAAATATGTGGATTATATTCTTTTGAAAGAAAAATTATGTTTCCTGTTCTATTTGTATCTTGTTCCTTCATTTTCAATAGCACTTGTCAGGTGGTACTAATTCATTAACTTCTATCAATGAATAAAACTGCTATTTAACAATCAGTGTATATATCTTCTACAAGTGATAAGGTGCAATTGTGCCTCTGCAAATAAAACACCTTCACTGACCATATCATAATTTTAAATATTTGTTAACTGTGAATTTTCACCAATTGACTAGGTGGAAAAATGTTAGACTCATATGTGAGATGAGAAAAAAATACACATGCTTGTAGAAAAATGCCCAGCAATTTTTCATTTTTGAAAGTACTAATAGATTAAAAGTACAAATTACTTATAAACATATTAAAATAGCTAACTGCCCTACAATTAACTCAAATTGTAAGCATTAGTCTCATAAAATAGTAAGCAACTCTTCTTTAAATATCAGGAAACTGAAGGATAGAAAACTTAAAGTCACAGTAAGTAGATACTAGAGGTAGGATGAGAATCCATACTTCTTTATTTCTAAACTGGTGCTCCCTTGGACATGCTGTAAGACATTTTAAAAATGATGAATTATGGATGGACGTCACGCTGTTGTTGACTCTTCTGAGCAAGAGATTTAAAATTCAATTCTAGCTTGTATAAAAGTTTTGGAATTAATTGTAGACATCTGCCACTTGCTTTGCTGTCTTTTAGCAGAAGAGACTATCACTAACCTTCTGTCACTCGTGTTGCTATCACATTCTGCCTCCCACTGGGTTCCACTGCTCACAGAGCACATATATTACCTTCCTACTGCCCAGAGGTGGAAAATAATACGGAGTCAAATCAAACTCAAGGAAATAAGGACCCTGAAGTTTTAATGATACAGATGGTTTTGGTATTTTAAATTCTCTGGTTCATTAATAAAAACCCTGCACTTGCTGCTACTATCCTAAAGCCGATAAATACTGGAAAAGTGTAAACACTTTTCTGAAATATCAACATTATCTACTAAATAAATTATTTACTAAGTAACCAGTGATATTAAACCACAGAAAGTGGAAAGAAAGAGAAGTTACTGGACAAAAGTAAGTCACAGTGGAACTGTTCTGGCCAACTGGTTTGGGCCAAACTCAGAAAAAAAGCTCTAAGGAAGTAATTTTATAAAGAGGAATGATGATCTGGACAACTGCTGGTATTTGTTTCTACCAGTAAAACCTTCTAGAATAAAGTTACATGATAGACGGCATCCAGTAGGAGATTGTAGCTACAAAGGGGGAGGGAGAGAAGGCCAAGTTTTGGTTTTCTCTCTGCATCGTCTTCCCTATCCTTCTACAAAACTTCATAATTGCATTCAGCCCTTTCTTAACTCCATTTCATTGTCGCTATTTCTATGTCTCTAGGCAATATATTTTCTTTTCTCAATGAGAAATAAAACTGTATTTGCTGCTTTGTTTTCAGATGGCCAATGTTATTAACCATGTGTTTCTATATGATGAGTGCTTAAGGTGAAGAGATTGTGTAGGTTATTGATTATTGGAAGAAAGATAAAATGAGCTAATTGAGTGGTATTTGGAAAATCTGTCAGGATCTGCCTCCATGGAATGGCATAAAAAAACCAAAAGCTGGTAAGAGTTCACAAGTAAACGGGAGTCGAATACTAACAATTTGACATATATGATGACAGTGGGTGGAAAAAAAACAAAAGGACTGATCCAAGAGGAAAAGTAACGTTACTGTTCAGTATAAATCATGCACAGACACTTCATTCAGGAAAACCTGTACCATAGGACACTGCTACAATAGTTGTTATTAGAAGTGTGTCTTGGTGCATTCATATCAGTCTTAGGAAGAGACAATAAGCTGATTGTGAGAGGGGAATAGGAGCCACGTTTTGTGACAGAGTTCCAGAGGGGGAAATTTGTTAATGCCTTCTGGCAAGATAGAGAGGGTTCAGAATGCAAAGTGTTTCTTAAAGGAGAAAGGGGAGAACTCAGAAAGGAAAAGTTGACTGACAACTTCACCTCCCTGGTCTTCAGAAATTTCGTACAATTGCTGACCTCAGAGTACTGGAGGAAGCAAAACTCAGACCTACAGCCCGGAGAAGCAAGTATAAAGCTCAGAATGTTTAGGAGAATTACTGGCCAAAGAGTCTGGAGAGAACATGTGAGAATGAGAGTAACAGTAGTGAGTGCAGGTCACGTAGAGTAAAGCCTTGGCCCCAGCCTTCAAACATTGCAGAGTTGTAGGGAGTTCCTGGTGTTCTGTGTCATTCACATAATTAATACTTGTTGCATTTTTAGTCTACATTCCTCCAGTTGTATTCTAACGGGTAGAAGTGGCAACTGCCCACTGTAGCACCTCTTTGGAGATTGCTTGGGGTCTTCACGTTCAGTGAAGCTCTGGACCTTCCATCACATAACTCAGACTCTTGAGGACTATCAACACCATGGTTACTATCATCAAGTATGAATAAGTCATACTCTCCAAACTCAGGAGTATAAGAAATATAATATTCTTTCTTTTCTAACGCTCCACTTAATTTTTTTAATTTCAATTGCCTCTTTTGTCTGACTGGCAGGGGGAGAGAGGAACAAAGCTCAGACTATAACCTTAATGTTGCAAGGTGTCCTTCACTCTCATTTATCCACAGATCTGTGATATTTGCAATGCTTAGGTGGCTGGGGTGCTGGGAGTCCATTCAACCATTGGTTATCCATAGGGCCTTGGTCACTCTGCCCCAGTCTTCTTGTTACTCACCCCATCCTTGGTTACCCTGCTCCATCATTGGTTAAAATTAACTCCTAAGGACCTTCACATACCTCAGTTCCCTGCCATTCCTGTGCCACTACTGGGGGCATAGGCATTTTGCCAAAGTTGCCTATGGTCCTACCTGCCCTAACACATACCCAATCACTCCTCTCTCGAGTCAGGTTACTTTCTGTTGGCATTGAACCAAAGGGCACCAGACATGTTTGGTCTGAAGAGCCATCAGACTCATATCTCACCCCTCCTTTTTCGCACTCCAACTCTACCATATTTTTTCAGATAACCACTAATCCTCTTAAAAGTTGTTCTAGAGTAGTAAACAGCATAATCTCCTGAATGGTTTTGGCTGTGCTCCAGGTGCAAAGAAGACATAAGTTGGCAAACTGCTTGAAATGGGGGTGGGGGAGGGGAGGGGAAGATAGGAAGAAAAACAACAAATTAACATCATGAAATATTATTTAGCTTCATGTTTATTTTTTAGATATCAGATAGTCCAATAAGAAGCATGATTTGTGTTTGCCTAACTCATTGTCATTACTCAAGCATCACTGGGCTGACAACCCAATGACTTACTTCCCTTTCAAATGCCAATGTTAAAGATAGTTTAAAACACTTAAGTAGGTGGTTGTTACTGATCGCAATAAGCATTCTGCTGTAGATTGAAACATATCATGAGATTCAAAAGAGAAGAAAGAAAAAACTGACTGCAGGATTCCTCCAGGATTTATTGTTTTCATGCAACTTGGAGGTCTCTGGAAATGATGATGATCCATATTACCTATTTTAAAATAATCTGCAGCTCCCTGAATACATTTAATCTCAAACATATTTCCTTTCAGTTATATGATAGACAAAAATTTCAGAATCTTTTTGTTGAGTTTACATCTTATGCTTCAGGACGTTTTGGCTGGGTGACTTGGTATTTGAGGAATTTTTTCTGTGAAACAGCATGTTGAATTTTAAAGTGAAAAAATGAATAAAGAATGCCATTCTTGCTCCCCTAGAATCCACCAAAATGGGATTTGATTAATTTTCTTTGTTAATTATATCTATTTCCTGAAGTTGTCTTTTTTAATGAAAGCTCTAGTCCAGTTAAGAGCTTCGTATCTATTGAGAATGTGAAATCTTACTCAGATATGCAAAAAGATATGTTCAAGAATGTTTGCCAAAATTGTTTACAGTAATAAAGAGGTGAAAATAATTTAAATGTCATCTTGAAGAAGAGACAAAGTGTTATATGACAGTGATAGAATACAAGTTAACATAATTAGCAAAACCTATCTATCATGAATAAATTCCAAAAACATAAGTTTGAGTTATAAATTAAGCTAAGTGAGATGTAACATAATGCCATTTATGCAAATTACAAATACCATACTATTTATGGACATATACATGAGTGTGTATACATGTGTATATATGTATTTATAAATATACATTATGCATTATATGTGTATGTTATACACATGTACACATTTGTGAGATATATATCACACACATATATAGGCACATTATATATGTATAATAACTAATTATATATACACATATGTGATATATATCACATAATACATAATGTATATTTTATATAAGCATATATACAGATATATACGTTATATATGTATACATATATATATATATATATATATATATATATATATATATATAGAAGAACCCATAATAAAAGCATATCTGTGGAGAGAAAAGCTCAAAATTAGATTAGGAATGTGAGCCTAAGGGGAAATTAATAAAAATTAAATTAAATATGGGCAATGCATAGACTCCTTCAAGTCAGATGTCAAATTCAAATGTCACCTTTCTCAATGAGGCTTACTTTGTCCACTCCAGCTCCTGATCCCCTTAATTTGCTTTCATTACTCTTTTCTCATATCATCTAATATGATGATCAGTTAGAATCTTGGCAGAAAGCGAAATATCTCAGATGACAGAAACAAAATATCTCAAGAGACTAATGAAAGGACTGATTGAGGAATTGTGGTCAAGGTTAAGGGAACTGAGAAGGAATACTGAGACACCTAGAGACCTGAAGAAGGAGCGGAGGGAAACAGTGGTTGATTGGAATCCAGAGAGAGTTAGAGCCTTGCAAGAGGAAGACACCCAAGAGGAGGTGTAGCTGGGGAGGGACACAGCATTTGCCAGAAATGCAGCCCAAGGTAGGGAGGAAGTAGGGAAGAAGTAACCTGACATACACCTCACATTGACCCAACTCAACCAGAAGCCAACTGGCAAGGGAGCCTGGGTGCTGTTCATAGGGCAGAGAATGGATTTGGGGAGGAGTGGGGAAAACAGAATAACCAGGATATGTCATGTAAAAATATTTAATAAATAGAAAATCAATGAATAAGTTTATAATAAAATGTGTTTATATTATACATTTTTTATTTATTATCTGTCTCTCCCTGCTAGAATATAAGTTCCAAGAGGCAAGGACCATTGTTTTATTCACTGATGTATCCCAAGTGCCTAGAGAGTGCCAGGTATAAATAGGTCATTGATAAATAATTGTTAAATGAATGGTATGCCACTAATTAAGGATTATGTTTAATATACTTCTTGGAACCTGAGATAGAATAAGAAAAGATGATTAGTTTTGGGTCAATTAGACATCAGAAAATAGTGATTTTTATAATTATGGGAAAATTTTTCTACATTGAATCAATTAATTTTTATATTTTATAGTTAGATGCAGCACAAACGGAGTTAATAAATTACCTTAAGATTCCAGACTAATACATCTGTACCTAAATCTTACAGATATGTGAAAGGCTGAGCTTCCTGCATATCCAGATCCTGTCTTCTGCAGACAACCCTATGTAAAGAATAGGCATTGGAGCCAAGTCCTTGTCAATGATTTCAGTGATCATAGTGACTAAATCCAAACGAAAGCATGCAAAGGTTATGCTGCAGGAAAACACTTCAGAATGATTCCTCCATATCTTGAGGTCAGCTAACAATATCCCATCAGTTCACTGGCCACCCCTCATTTCCCTTCCTTTTTTTAGCTAGTCAGCATTCATCTTTAGTAATCTTCCAAGTTCTTAGGAAGTGTTAACGACCAAGAATTATTTTAGAGGATTGCCTCTTATGAAAGATGTTCCTGACATGAATTCCCATCCCAGGGGCAGATGATGTCCAAACCCCTTATAATATGTCCTTGATGGTTACTGTTCTAAACACTCAGATACCACAAGAATCAGATTATGCTGTTTGAAGCATGGCTTTACATACTTAATATTACAATGAAGTATTTTGCCTAGCACATTAATAAACTAAACTGCATGAGGCCTTAATGAGGTGAAGTGTGTCCAGTGACTTTCAACTGTGGTCTTGAAAGCTTTTAAGTACTAAAATAATTTGCATATTGTCTCATCTGCCCATATCTGAACAGTTTATTGAGTAACGGGATAATTTTAGATTGCTCGGAAAAAATGTCAACTTAATCGTTGAGGGAAAGGCGATGGGATTGCTGTCTGTGGTGGTTTTTTATAGACAGTCTTAGAATTCTTTGACAGTCCTCCCATTGAGAGATGGAGGTTCTGTCTCTCCCTTTGGTCCTGTGTTCTGTGACTGACAAATATAGGACAGCATAAGTGACACTGTGTCAGCTTCTGGCTCCAAAGACTTAAGAAACTGGTAGCTCCTACTACCTGAGTTTTGGGCTAGTAGTGGCTCTTCACACCCAGCTACCCTCCTCTGAGGAAGCCTACCAGTCACATGGGAGAGGCCATGTGCACACATTCTAGCTGACAACCCTAGCTAAGGTCCTGGCCAACAGCCAGCATCAATCCCCAGACATATGAGTGAATGAGACTTTGGATGATTCCAACCCCCAGCCATTGAGTCATTCTAACCTTTCAGCCACCAGAGCCGGCAGTGCATGAGCTCTGACCAAGTTGCAGACTCATGAGCAACATGAATAATTGTTTTTGTCCAATGAGTTTGGGGTAGTTTGTTCCACAGCAATAGAAAATCAGAGCACTATTCCAGCTTCTCGATAGCTACAGAAATCTTACTCAGCATATCTCCCACTTGTGGATATCGGAATTTTAAGTTAGAAAAGTTCTGCTCTGTGTCCTTCAGTATACAAACTGAAAGAAGCTGTAAATTTCTTTTTAGATTAACAAATTTCAGGTTTGGTTAATCGAAGCATTTTGTGAATTAACATACTTAAGATAAAATGAGAGCAAAATTATCTAAAATGCTTTTCTGAACCATTGAGCTGGCCTAAAGAGAATCTAAGGATTTTTAAGGATCCATATTTTCAGCCATTCTAAAACCATCTTCCTCCTTCTTTCTCAGAGAGAAACCGTTCATTCACTCAGCTCCCTCCACACCCACCTTGGCCTGCATAGACTGCCACTTTAATAGCCATCTGGTTTTCTTCAAGTACCGTCACCATATTTTCTTTCTTCACAACCCACCTCTAAAAAGTATGTTTGTCTTATATCCATACAGTGCTGTCTGCTTTGTTAGTTCCCAGTCAGTACTCATTTCTGGCTTGATGCCAAAGTTGATTAGCTAAAATCATTTAGTAAAGATTGTTCATTATCAGGAAGACTAGGTTTTACTAGCATCTTGACATTAGAATATCAAGTATTTACTTAGGTTAAGTATTTGCTGTCTGGCTTTTCTGTATTTACTTCATTTTGTTCTCTGTAGCTTTCCTGGACTTACAGAAACCAAGAAACTTAAAATAAGGGCCTAATTAATGAAAGCAGATCAAACCATCAAGGTGTATAATTTGTTATGACAAGTTCTAACCTCTTTTGTACACAAAATTCTAAAAAATGAAAGGAAACTAGCAAACATTTCAGTTTTCAGCTAAGTACTTATTGTCCTTGGAAGAAAAAATTGAATATGTGAGTCTATACTGAATTATTTTCATTCTTTTTTTTTAACATCTTTATTGGAGTATAATTGCCTTACAATGGTGTGTTAGTTTCTGCGTTATAACAGAGTGAACCAGTTATACATATACATATGTCCCCATATCTCTTCCTTCTTGCATCTCCCTCCCTCCCACCCTCCCTATCCCACCCTTCTAGGTGGTCACAAACCACCTAGCTGATCTCCCTGTGCTATGCGGCTGCTTCCCACTAGCTATCTATTTTACATTTGGTAGTGTATATATGTCCATGCCACTCTCTCACTTTGTCCCAGCTTACCCTCCCCCCTCCCCATATCCTCAAGTCCATTCTCTAGTAGGTCTGTGTCTTTATTCCCATCTTACCCCTAAGTTCTTCATGACCTTTTATTTATTTTTTTTCTTAGATTCCATATATATGTGTTAGCGTACGGTATTTGTTTTTCTCTTTCTGACTTACTTCACTCTGTATGACAGACTCTAGGTCCATCCACCTCACTACAAAGAACTCAATTTCATTTCTTTTTCTGGCTGAGTAATATTCCCTTGTATATATGTGCCACATCTTCTTTATCCATTCACCCATTGATGGATACTTAGGTTGCTTCCATGTCCTGGCTATTGTAAATAGAGCTGCAATGAACATTTTGCTATATGACTCTTTTTGAATTATGGTTTTCTCAGGGTATATGCCCAGTAGTGGGATTGCTGGGTCTTATGGTAGTATCCTGACATTTTTATTTTATTTTTAAAATTTATTTATTGAAGTATAGTTTGATTTACAATGTGTTAATTTCTGCTATACAGCAAAATGATTCAGTTATACATAGATATATTCTTTTCCATTATGGTTTATTACACAATACTGAACATAGTTCCCTGTGCTATACAGTAGGACCTTGTTGTTTATCCATTCTATATATGCTAGTTTGCGTCTGCTAATCCCAGACTCCCAATTCATCCCTCCCCACCCTCCATTCCGGCAACCACAAGTCTGTTCTCTGTATCTGTGAGTCTGTTTCTGCTTCATAGATAAGTTCATTTGTGTCATATTTTAGATTCCACATATAAGTGATATCATATGGTATTTGTATTTATCTGACTTCCTTCTCTTAGTATGATAATCTCTGGGTCCATCCATGTTGCTGAAAATGGCATTATTTCATTCTTTTTTATGGCTGGGTAGTATTCCTTTGTGTGTATATATATGTGGTGTGTGTATATATATATATATATATATATATATATATATTACATATTTATCCATTTATCTGATAATGAACATTTAGGTTTTTTCCACATCTTTGATATTGTGAATAGTGCTGCTATGAACATAGGGGGTGCATGTATCATTTCAAATTATAGTTTTGTCCAGATATATGCTCAGGAGTGGGATTGAAGGATCGTATAGTAACTCTATTTTTAGTTTTTTGAAGAACCTCCATGATGTTTTCCATAGTGGCTGCACCAGTTTACATTCCCACCAACAGTGTAAGAGGGTTCCCTTCTCTCCAAACCATCTCCAGCATTTGTTATTTGTAGACTTTTATTTATTTATTTTTAATATCTTTATTAGAGTATAATTGCTTTACAATGGTATCTCAGTTTCTGCTTTATAACAAAGTGAATCAGTTATACATATGTCCCCATATCTCTTCCCTCTTGCATCTCCCTCCCTCCCACCCTCCCTATCCCACCTCCCCAAGGTGGTCACAAAGCACAGACCTGATCTCCCTGTGCTATGCAGCTGCTTCCCACTAGCTATCTATTTTACGTTTGGTAGTGTATATATGTCCATGCCACTCTCTCACTTTGTCACAGCTTACCCTTCCCCCTCCCCATATCCTCAAGTCCATTCTCTAGTACGTATGTGTCTTTATTCCTGTCTTACCCCTAGGTTCTTCATGACAATTTTTTTTTCTTAAATTCCATATATATGTGTTAGCATATGGTATTTGTCTTTCTCTTTCTTACTTACTTCACTCTGTATGACAGACTCTAGGTCCATCCACCTCACTACAAATAACTGAATTTCGTTTCTTTTTATGGCTGAGTAATATTCCGTTGTGTATATGAGCCACATCTTCTTTATCCATTCATCTGTCGATGGACACTTAGGTTACTTCCAGGTCCTGACTATTGTAAATAGAGCTGCAATGAACATATTGGTACATGACTCTTTTTGAATTATGGTTTTGTCAGGGTATATGCCCAGTAGTGGGATTGCTGGGTCATATGGTAGTTCTATTTGTAGTTTTTTAATGAAACTCCATACTGTTCTCCATAGTGGCTGTACCAATTCACATTGCCACCAACAGTGCAAGAGTGTTCCCTTTTTTCCACACCCTCTCCAGCATTTATTGTTTCTAGATGTTTTGATCATGGCCATTCTGACTGGTGTGAGATGATATCTCATTGTAGTTTTGATTTGCATTTCTCTAATGATGAATGATGTTGAGCATTCTTTCATGTGTTTTTTGGGAGTCTATATCTTCTTTGGAGAAATGTCTATTTAGGTCTTCTGCCCATTTTTGGATTGGGTTATTTTTTGTTGTTGTTATTGAGTTGTATGAGCTGTTTGTATATTTTGGAAATTAAGCCCTTATCAATCGCAGCATTTGCAAATATTTTCTCCCAGTCCGTAAGTTGTCTTTTCGTTTTGTTTATGGTTTCCTTTGCTGTGCAAAAGCTTATAAGTTTGATTAGGTCCCATTCGTTTATTTTTGCTTTTATTTCTATAGCCTTGGGAGACTGACCTAAGAAAACATTGGTATGATTTATGTCCAAGAATGTTTTGCCTATGTTCTCTTCTAGGAGTTTTATAGTGTCGTGTCTTAAATTTGTCTTTAAGCCATTTTGAGTTTATTTTTGTGCATGGTGTGAGGGTTTGTTCTAACTTCATTGATTTACGTGCGGCTGTCCCAACTTTCCGAACACCAAAAAATATGGAATGCTTCACAAATTTGTGTGTCATCCTTGCTCAGGGGCCATTCTTCTCTGTATCGTTCCAATTTTAGTGTATGTGCTGCGAAAGCAAGCATGGCATTTATATGTTTAGATGTTTGTAACGGGTTACTTAATTTTAAAACATATCAATTTAAGTCAATTATGTAAATAATTTGCATGCTATATTCTTTTCTAAAATTTTGTTTACTCTTTTTAAAAAAATCCAAAAACATATTTTAGAAAGTCCAAACAATAAAAATGCATGATTTTAACAGAAAAAGTTCTTCTGATCCACTAACTCCCACCTACCCCGTGGAATACTTTCCAATTTGTTATTCTTATTCCTACCTGGTGCCCAGGAAAACACCTGCTGAATTTGGTCTTCACTGTGGGAAAATTCATGAATCATTTTTACATCACTCCTTTGACATTTCCTAATAAAACAGACATGACAATTAGAATCAATCTAAAGAACTTTATTTTAGAATTACATACTTTGTAATCCATAAAGCTAAGTGTCATCTCCGAAGGCGGAACTGAATCTTGTATCTTTCCTAATGTAAAAGTCAACAGAATGATTTTTTTCAGATTTGTTTTGCAGTAAGCTTGAAAATATTTTAAAATATAAATTATGTCTTCATATTCATTATCTTAAATTGTCTAAAAAATTTATTTCAAAGAAATTAGCACAATTTTACACTATAAAATGGGGCCGCAAAAATTTAAGCAAATTTAATGAAAAATATGTAAATAAAAAGTAGAAATGACAAGAACCCAGAGCTTCATTGCTTTCCTAAGACTGCACTGCTGAGCTGACAGCGATTAAGTAAAAGTTATCATTGGACAGTTCAAGTAACTGCAGTGTAAATAACATTGCTCCCATTCTGTCTGTTGTAATTAAATGCTGCTTCTTATTCACAGAGTAAAACCTGTACCCTATTGAATTCTTTTTCCCAAAGAAATAAGAGACAAGTTGAAGGATCGCCTAAGTTCACATTTTGTCACAAATAACTTCCGTTGTAATTTAACCCATAAACTTATATTTCAGGTTTTCCAATAGGTGATATAAAAAAGAAAAAAAATTACCAGAATGACATTTTTATCACAACTGAAACTTGATGTGATTCCTATAATCTTATCAGCTCTAAGAGCATCTCTTAAAGGAACAGAGGCCTTATTCTTAGTTGAGTGTACACCATCTTGCAGGGGAAAACACTGGACCGTGGTGTATTGTAGTTTGCTTAGCAAACTTTTATCGAGTACCTATTATATGATAGGCACTGTTATAGGCACTGAGGATACAACAGGGAACAAACTAGATCTAGCCTCAGCTCTCATGGAGCTTATATGCCATTGGAGGGAGGTAGATAGTGCAGGAGTCCCCAACCCCCAAGCCTTGGCCTGGTACTGGTCCGCAGCCTGTTAGGAACTGGGAAGCACAGCAGGAGGTGAGCAGCGGGTGAGTGACTGAAGCTTCATCCGTCGCTCCCCATTGCTCGCATTACCACCTGAACCATCCTCCCGCCCTCCCGTCCGTGGAAAAATTGTCTTCCATAAAAGCGGCCCCTGGTGCCAAAAAGGTTGGGGACCATTGAGATAGTGGACACCCAAATCAACAAACATGATAATCATAGATAGTAAGATAATTATGGATATGAATAAATATGGGTAGTCAGAAAATAGGGTGATGACATAGGGTGGGGAGGACTTGGATGTGGATATATTGGGGAAGACGTCTCTGGAAGTGAAAGCAAACAAAGTTCTGGAGGAGGGTGAGCCCCAGCCCTGAAAAGAGTAGTGGGGAGCACGCAGGCAGAGCTAATCCAGACCTTATATTCCAGACGAATGTTCCATAATCATCACACAGTCCACATCTTTAAATTTGAGTGCATTGTTTTTCTTTCTATTTTCCAGAAACTAGTTTTCTTTGACAACTATCTCATTTTCTGTCATCAATCCTCTAATTCACTTATAGAGAACAGAAGGAGTTGATCGATATACTGATGGCAGCCAAACTTCCCTGGTTTGCTGGTTAGCTCAGGGGAAAATTCAGTTACTGAAAATTAACTTTCCCTAGCAAAAAAGCGTAAAGGAACTACAGAGAAAATTATTGGTAGAATAGACTTTCTGGCTACTGTTATAGAAGGAACTGATCAGGTTGAGACTCAAGAGAAAGATAATCTAAATCAGACAGAATTAGGATGTCAGAAGAAGATTATCTAGGTTATTAACAAAGACAATGCAATAAGGTGTTTTACAATAATCTTATACTGGCATAAAAACAGAAATATAGATCAGTGGAACGGGATAGAAAGCCCAGAGATAAAGCCACGCACCTATGGTCAACTAATCTATGACAAAGGAGGCAAGAATATACAATGGAGAAAAGACAGTCTCTTCAATAAGCGGTGCTGGGAAAACTGGACAGCTACATGTAAAAGAATGAAATTAGAACACTCCCTAACACCATACACTAAAATAAACTCCAAATGGATTAGAGACCTAAATGTAAGACTGGACACTATAAAACTCTTAGAGGAAAACATAGGAAGAACACTCTTTGACATAAATCACAGCAAGATCTTTTTTGACCCATCTCCTAGAGTAATGAAAATAAAAACAAAAATAAACAAATGGGACCTAATGAAACTTAAAAGCTTTTGCAAAGCAAAGGAAAGTACAATCAAGATGAAAAGACAACCCTCAGAATGGGAGAATATATTTGCAAATGAATCAGTGGACAAAGGATTAATCTCCAAAATGTATAAACAGCTCATGCAGCTCAATATTAAAAAAACAACAGCCCAATCAAAAAATGGGCAGAAGACCTAAATAGACATTTCTCCAAAGATGACATACAGATGACCAAGAAGCACATGAAAAGCTGCTCAACATCACTAATTATTAGAGAAACGCAAATCAAAACTACAATGAGGCATCACCTCACACCAGTTAGAATGGGCATCATCAGAAAATCTACAAAGAACAAATGCTGGAGAGGGTGTGGAGAAAAGGGAACCCTCTTGCACTGTTGGTGGGAATGTAAATGATACAGCCACTATGGAGAACAGTATGGAGGTTCCTTAAAAAACTACAAATAGAATTACCCTATGACCCAGCAATCCCACTACTGGGCATATACCCAGAGAAAACCATAATTCAAAGACACATGCACCTCAATGTTCATTGCAGTACTATTTACAATAGCCAGGTCATGGAAGCAACCTAAATGCACATCAACAGACGAATGGATAAAGAAGATGTGGTACATATATACAATGGAATATTACTCAGCCATAAAAAGGAACGAAATTGGATCACTTGTAGAGACATGGATGAATCTAGAGACTGTCATACAGAGTGAAGTAAGTCAGAAAAGGAAAAACAAATATCGTATATTAATGCATATATGTGGAACCTAGAAAAATGGTACAGATGAGCCGGTTTGCAGGGCAGAAGTTGAGACACAGATGGAGAGAACAAACGCACGGACACCAAGGGGGGAAAGTGGCAGGGGAGGGGTGGTGGTGGGATGAATTGGGAGATTGGGATTGACATATATACACTAATATGTATAAAATAGATAACTAATAAGAAAAACAAAAAACAAAAAAAGAATAATCTTAGACCCATAATACGAGTTAAGCTATCAAAAATATTTCTAGTTATATTTACAGGTATTATGTGAAATTAATAATCTCTAAGTTAATATACAAATGAAATTGTCCATTAAGAAACCTCTACGCAGTTCATACATGGTGTTGATTTAGGGTTTTTTTCTTGTTTTATTTTTAAAATTTATTTTCTTTATTTCATATAAAGTGTAAGTCATATCTTAAAGCCTGATGATGAAAATTCAATTTAAAAATTTTAGATTGATTTGGTACTGTTGTGAGCCCAATATTCCAAGGATCCCACCATCCATGATGCTAATTTTGACCCTCGCTTAAGTTACGAAATTCTGAATGTGATCTGTGTGATTTCTAAGGAATTTTAAAAAATCTAATTCTTCATCAATCATACACCTAATGATTTTAATACCAATTGTTAATTCTTGCCTGACCCAGTATTTTCATCAGGGTTTGTGAAAGTTTTGCTTCTAATATATTATTCCTTCTACATATATTATTTGTCCTTCTTTTTTTCCTTCCTTTCACAAATAGTCTCTTTCATCATCTCTCCCTAGAATTACAAAGCAGCATCGTTTCTTCTAGGGAACCTTCCTAGACCACCAGGTTGGGCTAAGTGTCCCATATCTAAACTGTCTTAGCCCTCTACACAAAACCCTTTACTAGTCCCTTACCAAAGCATATCAAGATAAGGCTGCAAGCACTTCAAAGGCAGGGCCAGAGTATTATCATTCATTGTGTGTATAATGTTCCTGATGCCTTGTGGGAGCTTAGTACATGATAACCTGAAACAAACTACTTTCACTCAGCTAGCAATGCAGTCTCTGTTTCTGCGTTCTGAAGAGAAATATGTGTTCACTGAGACTTCCTAGAAGAAAACTTGGAAGAATTCCTTTAAAATCATGGAGTGGGGAAGGCCTCTCTGAAGTATGGCTCAAAATTCAGAAGACAAGAAAGAAAAGATTGATGGGTTTTATGCCACACACACACACACACACACACGCACACACGCACTAACTTTTACATTACAATAAATGGGAAACAGCTGCATAGCACAGGGAGATCAGCTCTGTGCTTTGTGACCATCTAGGGGGGGATAGGGAGGGTGGGAGGGAGACACAAGAGGGAGGGGATATGGGGATATATGTATACGTATAGCTGATTCACTTTGTTATAAAGCAGAAGCTAACACACTATTGTAAAGCAATTATACTCCAATAAAGATGTTTAAAAAAAAAAACCCTGGGGAAAATATTTGCATCTCATACTCCAGACTAAAAATGAATTTCCCTAGTTTTTGAAGCAGTCCTAGAAAGTGAAAAGAAAAGATCAATGAATACAATAGAAAATAGGCAAAAGACATGGACAGACAGTTCACAGAACATAAAATTCAAATGGCCCTCAATCTTATGAAAAGATCTTCAAAAAAGAGCATTTACCGATAAAAAGAGAAATATGAAATTCACACTGCAGTCTCATTTCTTACCTATCAGATTAGCAAAAATCCACAAATCTGAGAACATACTCTATTGTCAAGTTGATGGAGAAAGGATTTCTATATATTCCTGGTAGAAATGCAAAATGGTACAACCTCTATAGAAGGAAAACTGGCAATATTTACTAGATCTGCAGACGTATCTACCTTTGACTCAGTCATCTCACTTCTGGGAGTTTATTCCATAAATATATCTACACATTATGGAACCAGTTGCATAAATTACAGCACATCCACACAATGGACTGTTATGCAACCACAAGAAAGAATGATGAGGACCTCTAGTGACTGATACAGGATGATCTCCAGGATAGACTGCTAATGAAGAGAGTAGGGTGTGAGTATAAAGAGTGTAAGAGGGAGGAAAGGACTATATATATTCATATTTTCTTGTGTTAAAGAATCATGCAAGGACAAACAGGAAGCTAATAGAATCATTACCTAGAATGAGTAGAGGAAAAAATGAAAAGAAAAGGCAGTGACAGAGGCAAGATTTCTCTGTATGTACTTTATTGTTTTGACTTGTGAATCATTCATGTAAATGTAACTATTAAAAATTATTTGTTAAAAAATCACTGCCTTTCCAAAAGGAACAGGGCTATGAATATTAGTTTTGTGTATACACCTTCTATTTATTTTTATTCAGATAAGATTACAGTTATATATGCAGAAATAAATGTCACAATATATGGATGTGCAAAGAAGAGAGCTTGATATAGTGGGAAAAGCATAATTTTAGAACAAGAGAGATCAGGATTCAAATTATAGCTCTACCATATAATTAGGGATTTGATCTTGGTTTCTTTCATGTATTTTCTTCTTCTTTAAAATGAGGCTAATAACGTCAGCCTTCTAAAGCTCTTGTAAGGGTCAATTGAAAGAAGGTGTGTAAGAGTCCTAGTACATCATCTAGCTCACCATTCACACAGCTAACAGATGCAGGGTCTGGAATTTGACCAAGCTGTCTGCTTTTTAGAAGCTCTCTTCCTTGCATACACTCACATACTGTGACAGTTCTGAATCAAGAATAATTCTCTTCCCTTCTGGTCATCCTAACCACTCCTTGGAAATTTAGCCAAGATCTTACTTCATGAAGATTTCTTTTCTAGGGATTCTATTTCATTTATGGTTAGTACTACAAACTTTATGAGTTTCATGTTTTATATATTCATTTTTTGTCTCCTAAGAACCCTAGATTTAAAAAATTCTTTCCTGCATTTTAAAACAATAACTAAGCACATAATAAATGCTCAATAAAATTTTCTTGGTCTTGTTTTGTTTCTATATGTGACAGAAAGCCTAAATATTAAGTAGCAAAGCCTAATCTAAGTCTAGAGTACCAATTGTTTCAGTTTTTGATCTGTACAACCTTTAATTAATGGCTTTTTGCAGACTGCTAAATGCATTTTTCTTATATCTAATACTTGCTGTTGTTGATTATTTTTAATGAAAAAGTAGTGTGCTCAGGAATAAAATAAGATAATAATAATTAAAATGAGAACTGCTTAGATTTGGGGAATACCCTGGTGGTTCAGTGGTTAGGACTTTGTGCTTTCACTGCCGAGTTTGTGGGTTCAGTCCTCGGTCAGGGAACTTAGGTCCTGCAAGCCACACGGCATGGCCAAAAAAATTAAGGAAAAAAAAAAAAAGAAATGCGTATATTTGGAGCACAATATCATTTAAATATTTTCCATTCTGGTGTTTTATAACATTATTATAAGTCAGGTTATAACACCATCAAAATTGACATTTAATTATAAATATGGCAATCTCATAATTTTTCACTTGGCTACTCTTTCTTAAGAAATCATTTTTTAATAGACTTTATTTTTTAGATTAGTTTTAGGTTCCCAGAAAAATGGAGTGGAATATACACAGACTTCCCACATGCCCTCTACCCCAATATAAGATACATAGATTTCTGTATTATAAACACCCTCCCATCAGAGTTGGTACATTTTTTACAAGTGATGAACCTACATTGACATATTGTAATCACCCAAAGTCTATAGTTCACATTAGGATTCACTCTTGGTTCTGTACATTTTGTGGATTTGAACAAATCTATAATGACATGTATCCACCTTTTTAGTACAATACAAAGTATTTTCACTGACCTAAAAATTCTCTGTGCTCCTGTTATTCATCCTTTCCTGTCTCCTAATCCCTGAAAATCACTGATCTTTTTATTGTCTCCATGGTTTTGCCTTTTGTAGAATGCCACACAGTAGGAATCATACACTCTGTAGGCTTTTCAGATTGGCTTCTTCCACTTAGTATTATGCATTTAAATGTCCTCCATGTCTTTTCATGGCTTGATAGCTCATTTCTTTTTAGCACTGAATAATATTTCATTGTCCAGATGTGCCACAGTTTATTAACCCATTCAGCTACTGAAGGACAGCTTGGTTGCTTCCAAGCTTTGGCAATTATGAATAAAGCTGCTATAGACATCCATGTGCAGGTTTTTGTGTGAATGTAAGTTTTAGTTTCATTTGGGTATATACCAAAGAGTGCAATTGTTGGATCATATGGTAAGAGTATGTTTAATTTTGTAAGAAACCACCAAACTGCCTTCCAAGTAGCTTTATCATCTTATATTTCACCAGCAATGAGTGGGAGTTCTTGTTACTCCATACCTATTAGTCTTATTGTTCTCACCAGCCTTGTGGTGTTGCTAGTGTCCAGATTTTGGCCATCTAATAGGTATGTAGTAGTGTCTCACTGTTGTTTTAATTTGCATTTCCCTGATGACATATGATGTGGAGCATCTTTTCATATGTTTATTTGCTACTTGTGTATCTTCTTTGGTGAGGTGTCTGTTAGGGTCTTTGGCCCATTTTTTAGTCAGGTTGTTTGTTTTCTTATTGTTGAATTTTAAGAGTTCTTTGTATATATGTGTGTGTGTGTGTATATATATATATATATATATATATATATATATATATATATATATAAATTTTTTTTAATTTCTTGGCTGAACCACGTGGCACGTGGGACCTTAGTTCCCCAACCAGGGATCACACCTGTGCCCCCTGCATAGGAAGTGCAGAGTCTTAACCACTGGAACACCAGGGAAGTCCAAGAGTTCTTTATATATTTTGGATAACATTCCTTTGTCAGATGTATGTTTTGCAAACATTTTTTTCTCAGTCTGTGGCTTGTCTTTTCATTCTCTTGACATTTTCTTTCACAGAGCAGAAATTTTTAATTTTAATGAAGTTCAGCTTATCAATTCTTTTTTTCATGGATTGTGCCTGTGGTGTTCTATCTTTTTTTTTTTTGCTGCAATGGGTCTTCGTTGCTGTGTGCAGGCTTTCTCTAGTTGCTGCGAGTGGAGGCTACTCTTCATTGCAGTGCATGGGCTTCTCATTGCAGTGGTTTCTCTTGGTGGGGGGCACCAGCTGTAGGCACATGGGCTTCTTGTTGCAGCACGCAGGCTCAGTAGTTGCAGCGTGCGGGCTCTAGGGTGAGTGGGCTTCAGTAGTTGTGGGCTCAGTAGTTGTGCTCATGGACTCTAGAGCACAGGCTCAGTAGTTGTGGCACATGGGCTTAGTTGCTCCACGGCATGTGGGATCTTCCCGGGCCAGGGATCCAACTGTGTCCCCTGCATTGGCAGGTGGATTCTTAACCACTGCACCACCAGGGAAGTCCCTTGGTGTTCTATCTAAAAAGTCATCGCCAAACCCAAGATAATCTAGATTTTCTTCTAGTTTTATAGTTTCACATTTTACATTAGACCTGTGATCCATTTTGAGTAGATTCTGTGAATGGTGTTAGGCCTGTGTCTAGATTCCTTTTTTTTCCTTCTGCGTGTAGATGTCCAGCTGTTCCAGCACCATTTGTTGAAAACAGTGTCTTTGCTTCATTGCCTTGCCTTTGCTCCTTTGTCAAAGATCGGTTGACTATATTTATGTGGGTTTATTTCCGGGCTTTCAGTTCTGTTCCATTGATTGATTTGTCTATTCTTTTGCCACTACCACACTGTCTTGATTACTGCATTTGATTACTCTTTAGCGTGCATTTATTATGTTTTAGCATTTGTCATTCTAATTTATCTGAAGAAATACTTAGCCATCTTGCTGAAAATAGCATATCATCAAAACTAAGTCAGAGGGGTGTAGATCCCTTGATGTCTATGAAATTTCCACATCTTACATGTAATTTTCATTCTCACTGTTCCATATTTCTTGACTGGCATTTCAATGCTACTATAACATTTTCCTTCTTACCTTGGAAAAATTGGGGTTTTGTTTCAGTTGTTTCTGATAGCATAAAATTATAGTTTAATTAAAAAAACACCTAAGAAACAATTTAAAATATAAAATTAATACCAATTTTGTATAAAAATCTAATTATTTATTTTTGTTTAATGGATGGAGCCTCAAATCAGGTTGAAAACTGACAAGTGACCATGGGGAGCAAGCTTAAAGTCACATCTCAGAACTCTTTTATTTTCTTCTTTTTAATAACACTCTCATACTGCAAATGTCTAAATGTCTTGTATCTTTCAACACAGAGAACTGACAATATCTAGATTGTCTTTTATATTTGAAGCTAATTTTTTAATTAAAATAAAATCTTACAGGTAATTTAGTCTATTAATAAACATAATAGTTATACTTATTAAGGATTTACCATGTTCAGGATTCTGTGCTAAACTTTGCCCTATATAACTTCGATTAAATTTCATAGCAACATAATACCTTATGAGATAGGTGCTATTATTATCTTCACTTTAGAGATGAGATATTTAATGTGCAGAGAGGTTAGAAAGCTTGTTAAGATCTCTCACATTAATGCCTTGGTGGTATAGTGGTGAGCATATTTGCCTTTCAAGCTTTTCACATTTAACAAGTGATGGAGCAGACCTAGTCAGACTGGCTCTGGGGCCTGTAATTCAGTCACCTAACTACCCTGACTGTGAAGAAGTTGCACATATTTTGGGGTTAGAGAAATCAAAATCCTTTTTTTGTGCTTTCAATGGAGAGAATATAGTATCTTTAGCTTCTGAAATTTCTTATTTCTGAATTTGGTACTTTACAGTGTTTATTTTTCTGTGAGTCAAAGCAGAAAGTAAGGTCAATTAAAAGTAAAGTCATTGGGACAAATTAGGTAACACATATATAGTATTTTGACTCATTCAAATTATTTTTTGTTGATGGCATAGCTAGTATAACAACACTGAAGAAAAATTACATTTAACTTAAATTACTAAATAGGGATTTTAATCTATTGAATAAATTAATATTCCTTCCAGTTATAAAAATGACTGTTTTTCTTTTTTTTAAACAAATTTTATGCAAAGGATTGATAAAAATAACATGGGAAAAATTTCTATGTAGAATTTGAATATAAACTTTGACATGAACTGATTTTACTGAAGAATGGAATCTGTCTCTTTTCCCCCATGTCAATAATATTTCTAGGAGCAATTTGAACTTAAATGTCTCTTAAAGTGTACATATTGTGAAATTATCAGGAATTTGGAACTAAAAAGTCTATTTTAAATTTAAATAATTGTTTTATTATACATATTTTAAAAAAGAAGTTATGGGTAAAGAATAAAGAAACAAGCAATCATGACCTTTATTAATAGTCAATACTCTTCCAAAAGTAATTCTTATATTAATAAATAAATGAATGAATTGCAAGTTATGCTAGACTTTATATACATTATACCCACTGTATGTAGGCACATTTCAGTGCAGGAGATACTATGGTTTTCAAGAAAAGTAATGTCCCTGCTTTTATGGAACTTATTTTCTATTTGAAGTAGCGGTGTGGGTATATGTCTGGTATTTACTAATAAACAAATAAGTTTTATGGACTGAATATGTTTCCCTAAAATTCATATGTTAAAATCCTAACCCCAGTAACTCAGAGTGTGACTGTATTTGGATATAGTCTCTAAAGAGATAATTAAGTTAAAATGAACTCACTAGGTTGGGCCCTAACCCAGTGTGAATGGTGTCCTTATAAGAAGGGAAGAGTAGGACACAGACATATACAGAAGGAAAAGCATGTGAGAAGGCAGCCATCTACAGGCCAAGGAGAGAGGACTCAGAAGAAAACAACCCCACTCACACCTTTACCTCCAACTTCTGGCCCCCCAAATTGTGAGGAAACAAATATTTGTTGTTTAAGCTATCCAGTCTATGGTACTTTGTTATGGCAGCCCTAGCAATCTAATATACTAAGCAAGTACTATAAGATCAAATAGAATGTGATAGGATAGAGAGTGAGGGAGAGGTTACCTTGGATTGGATACCTAGAGAATGTTTCTGTAAGGAGGAGATATTTAAACTGAGATCCCAGTGATAAGAAGGAGTCAGTCATAGGATGCTCAGAGGAGAGAGCACCCAGCAAAGGGAACAAACAGCGCAAAGTTTCTATGGTTCAAAGGACCACAAGCAAGCATGTATGAATTAGATCTAATAGAAAATGATACTAAATGAGGTTGGATTCCTAAGCCAGCATCAGATGATGTAAGGCTCAGACACCAGGGAGAGGAGTTGGTTTGATGTTATTTTAAGCGCAGTGGATGGTCGTGAGAGGGTGTGAATCATAGAAATGATATGATTGGATACTCATTTTAAAAAGATAACACTGGTTGCTGGGTGAAGGATGGATTTAGGGGTCAAGAGAAAATGAAAGGAAGCCAGTTAGATGGCTACCCCTGGTCATCCAGGCAAGAGATCGGGTAGCTTGTGCTGTCTGGCTGGTTGTTGTGCAGATGGAAAGGACTGGTTATATCAGTGGTGTGTTTTCTAGTCGGAGACCGCAGTTCTTACTGCCAAACTGTAACTGTGGTGAGGAAGAGAAGGATCAGTAAGTTTTGGGTTAAGTAACTTGATGGTGAGATTGGGAAGGATCAGGAAGGAGTAGATTTGGGGGGAAATCAAGAATTCTGTTTTGACTGTGTTACTTTCTGGAGATCTCAATTTGGCAACTGGAAATATGAGCCTGAATTTCCGGAGTGTGTCAGGGCTGGTGATAAGAAGTTGGAAGTCGCTGGTATACAGCTGGTATTTATAGCCCAGGGATTGAATGCACTCACCCAGAGAGAGTACGTAATAGAGAAGAGAAGATGTCTTTTCTCACCAAGGGGCAGTCATCCGGAATGGTCACTGTGGACAGAACTCAGGGTAGGCTTTAACATATGTTTCAAAATAAATGGTACACTTAGGGCTTCTGTGGACAACATGTCTGATCTAGGTAGAAGGACAGTGTCATGTACATGGGGATCTACTGAGATGTAGCAAAACATCCGTTTAAAAAATCAACTTAGAATACTTATATCTTCATATATGTTTTTATTCCAAATCCTCTCAATACACTCAGAGCTCTCTTCTTAATGCTTTTCTGTTGCTTCTTGTGCCCATCCCTCACATGAAATTTCGAGAAATCTTTGAGGAGAATGGAAATCAGACCTAGTAAGTTAACAAATTACACCCTGCCTCCTCTTAATATTATCCAGCCCAGTCCAGCTTGCTCCCTTCTGGAGGAGGATAAACAGGGGCTGAAATAAAATGGAGTTAGTTATAATGACCCATTGAATTGAGGGCAGAAAATAATGATCTGTGACTCACATTAGCCCTTTGAAATTGTCAGAAGATCAAATGAAATTCAGAATATGGTCTTGACAACAGAAGTGGCTTGAGCAAAAGATATTTTTATCATGACACATTCAACAACTTCATTTGTTCATTTATTCATTCACTCATTCAACATTTAAGAACCAACTATGTTTTAAGCACTCTTTTGCCACCCAAGGTGGTATGGGAACATGACAAAGCCTCAGTCAATCAGATGCTTCTATCTGAAGCAAATGAAGCTGGTGGCTTCCTGTTGAGATGGCTCCTGCAAAAAGACAGTTATTTTGCTTGTTCTTTATGATTCTCTGATAACTATCCTAATTCTTATTCAGTTCCCAAATCTTGGTCTCCAGCTTGTCATTGACTCCATGAGCCTTTGCTAAACTTTTTATAAAAATCTTTTCTGCTTAAGAGAACCAGGGTCAATTTCTGTCATCTGCAAACAAGAGTTCTGGTTGCTGTATGTCCCATAATTGGCAAACTTCAAAGGATAACATCAGACTTTCAAAGACTAAATGTATATACATTTCAAATGGCTACATATCAAGAATTACTATCCAAGTCTCACATGCATTGTAGAATGAAGGACTGTTTTCTCCATGAAACCCTTTACTGATTCAAGAATAGGTGGAAGACGAGCTCTGCTTAATATCCAATTATTTCTTTGGTTAGCCCTATCTTACTGTGTCTTAAAACAGCAAATTATTTCTTGCTATCCATTTTGCCGTGGTTGAAGAATGGAAATTTGGGCTGAGGGATGGGGACAAGTAGAACTAATTGCTAGGTCAAGCAAAGCAAATTAGACGCAATGACTAAGCACTATTTTAGAAACTCTCTCCAGAACCTTGGGGTTACAGAGCTAAGTGCCAAAGAGAATAAAACATCAAATTGGTCCAATCATTTCCAATGTGATGACCAAGAAATGAAAACACTTGGGGGAGTCTATTCACAAGTTCAGGATATTTCTAGTTCTCTTTCTTTGTCAGATCTTCAGGGTAGACTTTGGGCTTTAAAAGCCAGAAGTGATAGCAAGTCATCCTAAAGTGTGCAGAAATGGAAGCATGATGAAGCATGAGCACCCGGTTTTCTTGTTAGCCTTCTGGGTGGAAAAGATAAGAAAACCAGTAAAAAGATGACAGTATCTTTTTTCCGGCAGCCATGGGCACCTTAGTTTTTTACTCTTAAGAGAAATGCCACCAGAAGACCTTTATTTAAGAGGAGAAAAGAAATGTTCTTTGTAACTTTCACTGGAAGTTACAAATAAAAGTTCTCCCTTGCAACTTGACCTGCATGTTAGAAATGTCTGACTATTGCACACATTTAGACCCATAAAAGCCATATATTTATGTATCCTTTTATTCTTTTATATCCACAATTAAATCTGAAATATGAGGAAACTTTCGAAGGATTTAGTAAAGTTAATATTATCTCCATAGATTGAAAATTATGGAAAGAGTGATTTGGTAAAATTGTACAGTATCCTTACTGGGCTGCCACTATTTGTTTGTTTCCAAAAGCATTAAATTGCCTTTTTTTTTTTTTTTTTTTTTCTTTTTTGCGGTACGCGGGCCTCTCACTGCTGTGGCCTCTCCCGCTGCGGAGCACAGGCTCCAGATGCGCAGGCTCAGCGGCCATGGCTCACGGGCCCAGCCGCTCTGCGGCCTGTGGGATCTTCCCGGACCGGGGCACGAACCCGTGTCCCCTGCATTGGCAGGCGGACTCCCAACCACTGCGCCACCAGGGAAGCCCAAATTGTCCATTTTATTTTTTAAGGGAGAAATGATTTTAAAAATTATTAACTGGAATTTCAAAATGGATTTGTATATATTGTATTGAATTATATATTATAGGTTAGTATATATCAATTAAATTATCAATGGACTCTAAGTACTTCACACTGTCATAGGTCTGGATTTACCAAGAGAAAAATATATTGAGAGCTAAATTTTAAAGAAAGCTTAGAGAAGAGATGGCTATCAGCTCTTGTAATAATAATAACAATAACAGCTAGTATTTATCGAATATTTAATATGGATTATATCATTTAATCCCTTAAACAATCTAGGAGACTGGTACTATGATTCCCATTTTATAGTTGAGATAACCAAATCCCAGAAAAACAAAGTAAATTGTCTAAATTGTCCAAAGTTATGCAGCTTGTAAGTAGATGAGTGGATAATTTGAACCTGAGTAGCTTAACCCCATCATCTGTACTCTTTTTTTTTTTTTTTGCGGTACGTGGGCCTCTCACTGTTGTGGCCTCTCCCGTTGCAAGGCACAGGCTCCGGGCGCGCAGGCTCAGCGGCCATGGCTCACGGGCCCAGCCGCTCCGCGGCATGTGGGATTTTCCCGGACCGGGGCACGAACCCGTGTCCCCTGCATTGGCAGGCGGACTCTCAACCACTGCGCCACCAGGGAAGACCCCATCATCTGTACTCTTGATCGTTGTTGCTTTTACCAGATAAAGAGTATATCAATCAATAAAGGCACGTTCTATTTACTAGACAAAAGGGATGGATTTTAATGAGCCATTTTGTATTTGAGATAATATAACCTGAAAGGTTTGTAAATAATTGTGCACCCCCATGTGCTACTGTAGTGAAAATAATTTCATGCTCTCACCTCAGAAGACTTGGATTTCATTTTTCAACCTGCCACTTGATGTGGGTAGCAAGGGCAAGTCAGACAAGTTCACCAGTTGCTGCTGTATAAAGTAGATGTAGTTCATCATCATCACTATCCTTGTTTCTTATAGTATATGAAAAGATATTTTTAAACTATGAAATACTATATTATGACTTTAAAATTAATATTTAATTTTTATTAAGAAACACAGATCCCAAGAAAGATAATGTGAAAAGGAATATGGCTGAATAAAAAAACATATTCTTAAAACTATTTGTTTGCAAAGATTCAAACTTTCCTCTTGACAATGTTATTTTCTCACTGTCAGTAAGATCTACAAAAGTTATTTACAGTAGAAATGGCATTCATTGAATTGTTTGTTATCTGTGTCTGGAAGTCAACCAAAAAAAAGACAGCTGGGGAGGGTACTAGTGCTTACAGTCTGGTCAGTGATATCTTTTGAGAATGGTTGCCCAGTTGCATTATTCAGGTAACTCGTGTCCCAAGAGAATGAACTGCCAGTTTCATTTTAACATTAATTATTTGATAAAGGGATGGGGGAATTGCAGGTAAAGGGAGAAGAAGAGAGAAGAAAAAAGAGAAGTGATTTTATAGAAATCAGGAGTAGAGAGCCTAGGAAGAGGGTTGATGAACCAGATTGAAAAAGACCTCCATGTTGCTGAGAAACAGAGAAAGGGGTAGATCAGATGGCAGGTATGCAGAAATGGTAAGGTGAAGCTAACGTATAAATTTGAAAACTTAAATCAAAATTGCATGATTGGCGAAGAACCTGGAAGTGATGGAGCATCATAACTAATATGAGTGGTACTTCATCTAGCAGGGTCTTCCCATAAAACTGAGTAGTTATTGTGTGGGCAGGAAGTGTCAGCTCTAAGGTTTGAGAGATTTGGGGGGGGGTTGGAATATTGAAGGGAAAAATGTTATGACTCATTAACTTTTGTTGGCACTGTAAATCCCTAAGGAAACATTTTCTGCATGAGAACTGACAGCCTATTTCTCCCTTCCCACTTTATCCTAAAATATACTTTATCTCAACTTCAAGAAGTGTATGGTACATATATATATGTACACACACATGTGCACACATACATACATGCATATACACACATATTCATCTAAGATTTCAGAGTTCATTGGGCTATATACTCCTCTAGGATTATATTTTTTATAATGGAGAATGCAAGTTCTGTGAGTATAGAAACAGATTGTCTTGTTCACCGATATATGCCAAATGTCAGGCAAATAATCTTGTAAATAAAAGATGCCCTATAGATATCGGCTAAGTGAGTGAATGTCATTCATTCTTGGTTTCATAGCAAATCCTCGAATTTTCTGAGGTGGTCATCAAAATCCCAATTTCATCATGGAAGACCTAATTTTGAGCTGTAAACTTCCCTGGGAATAATGAAAAATAAACATTTAATTTATGAAGAGAAAAATCTTAATACTTAATAATACTCTTTACTCATATAAGTAGGGTATAGTTTTATTGTAATCTATATGATAGAATGTCAGAGCATTCCACTATTGAGGAAATGTTTTTATCTACTCAGACTATATAGGGGTTGTTGTGTTAATTTTCAAACAGATTTCTTTGTGAACAAAAGGATTACTGGAAGCCATTGCCTTTTACAAATTGACAATATGGAAATCTCAGTTAAATAAAGATATAAAAGAACACCAACTTTTAGAAACTAATATTGAAATGTCATTGATGTCAGTTTAGCACTGGTGGAAGATATTAAAAGCTTCTCAAAACTGACATTTTTAATCAAAGTAATATTTTTAATAATAGTTCCTCTGTGATCATGGCAATCACTTGTGTTATTCAAAACCTATTTTTTTACATCCATACAGTGGTAGAGCTCTAAAGGTGGGTGGTGTAGGCAGCACACAGACAGTGTGAACTGAAGGTCACCAAAAGGGCTGGTCCCCAAATCCATCCACATTGTCAGTAATATGGTGTTAAGTTTGTAGAGAACTCGCTGATATTGTTTGAATATATTTTTCTGTTAGTGTTATCTCCAGCACATCAAATATGTGGAGTATATAACAACAGATGCTTGAACAATTTAAGTGACTTGCTCAAGGCCATATAGCTAATAAATAATGGTTCTGGGGCCAAACCTAAGCCTTCTTACTGATAATCTAATGTTCCTTTCACTGTGACACAGTCACTTTTGGCACCTAAACATCCTGTACTAGGGACTTCCCTTTAGGTTAAGCACAGTGGTGTTTCCAGAATATCCTTGTTAAAATTTAAGTTTACTTAAGAGATGTATAATGAAATAAGCCAAAAAGAAGCATAAACCTTTGGAAAGAAAAATCAGAAGTCTAATGGGATAAGAGGCAAAAATAGGTCAATCTTGAAAAAGTAGATTTTTTTTAAATTAGAAAGTTCCCAAACAGAGCACTGCCGTGGCTGGAGAAATCTGGACCAGCCAGGTAACACCACAGGAGGCCCTGAATACTGACACATAGGTCTAGAAAGCAGAAAACCTCTGGGGACTGTCACTGGGAGCTGAAGGAACTGGAGTAGGTATTGGGTCTGAGGAAGGATTGGGTCTGGCTGAGGCCAGAGAGCAACACATACTTGTTTTTGATAAGAAAGTAACTCACATATATTTTTATCAAGACAAGTGATTTGCTTTGAAAAGAGATACCGTCTCTTCAAGCAGTAAAAAAGTTTTCTAAAGTTCTAATTTTCAGATGTCATACATTTTTAAAACTCAAATTATTATTTGCTAGATAATTGGACACTTCCGTCAAAGTCATGCATTAAGGAATAAAAAGGAAGGAGCACCATAACTCCCTGTTCTTTGCTCCTCAAGGTGCGCACAGGTCTGGACACAAAAGGTGTATATATTCCTTGGGAAAAACCCACACCTGCCGTCCTTTCATGCCCGAGGTCTTCAAGTGCTCCACGGAGGGCTCCATGCTACAGCCTAGTGTTTACGGATCTGGTCATCAGTGGAAAGTGTTGTAGTCCATGCCCAGGGGTGCCTGAAAAGGGATCTGAGACTCAAAGTTGACACGAAGCCTACACAGTCACCTCAGGCAACCAAGTACTTGTTCAGAAAAGCCAAATAAAGAGCTAAAATTTAGTGCTTTTTACATAGTCATTTTACCTTCGTTTTATGGCTTGATATCAAAACCTCTTTCCATTAAGATACTAACAGTTGATAAAAAGCCCAGATTAGGTTTTGCTAAAAGAAAATCTAAGTTAATGTCAAGCTCTCTTGGTTTTCTTGTGTTGTTATCTTCAGGAAACTCTCTTGAGACAGAAAGTATTAAGATGATGAATGAGCTGTTTAGTGAGGGGAAGCTGGGGCTGTTTAATGAAACGGCTTTTATGTATGTAAAGTTTTTTTTGAAGGCTGCCTGATTAAAAAAAGCAGGGTTTGTGCCTTAATTCTAGTTGTAGATTTTAATTTTTGTTTCTTTTTAAAAGCAATTTTCAAATCAGCTCACCAAATTTCCAGCATTTTATAAGATACTAAGACCAATTTGTTTGAAGACAGAGACTTCATTTGATTTTTTTCAAAGTTTGAACCTTTTATTTTTCCCACATATTTTCTTGAGCAACTTGTAGAGAGATAAATTTAGTTAATGAAGAAGAGGATGGGATGGAGAACTGTCTGTAACATGGAATTAACGTTCATTTGACATATATTTATTGAGCACCTGTAGTATGTCAGGCTGTTCTAAGAGGTAAGGATACATTAGTGGAAAAAAAAAATCAAAACAGAAATCTCCACCCTTGTGGGTCTTGCTTTCTAGCTGGAGGAGACAGAGAGTAAGGAATAAATAGAGAATGCCAGAAGGTGGTAAATGCTATGGAGAAAAATAAAACCTGAAAGGGAGTAGGAAGTGTCAGGGTATGGTGTAGGTTGCAATTATGAACAGGACTGTAGAGGAAAGCCACACTGAGAAAGACATATTTGAGCAAAGACTTAAAAGAGATAAAGGAACAGTTACATGGGAATCCTGGGGAGGAGGTTTCCAAAGAGAGGAAACAGCTGTGGCAGAGAATGAGGCAAGAGAATGCCTGCCGAGTTCCAGGAATAGCAAGGCAACCTGTGTAGCTGAAGTGGAATGATCCAGGGGGAGAGAGGTAGGAGATGATGTCAAAGAAGTGACGGATGGCTCAGACCACATAGGGCCTTCAACGCCATGGCAAAGTTTTGCTGCTGAATGAAACGGGGGAACGTTACAGGGTTTTGAAAAGAGAACTGCCAATGCCTTTACTTACAGGTTTAACCACTCCACTCTGGCTGCTGTGTTGAGAACAGACTGTATGGGAGCAGGGAGACCAAATCGGAAGTCATTGCAGTAATCCAGGGAGGCAATGATTCTGGTATGAAAATAGGGAGAAGTGGTCAGATTCTGGATACATTCTGAGGAGAGAGGCAACGAGATTTGCTTAGGAAGTGACTGAGATGTCTGAAGTAAAGAGAACAATCCAGGATGACTCCAAGGTTTTGGCCTGAGCAACTAGAAGGGAATAGCTGCCACATACCAACGTGGGGACTGTTGAGCGGAGAGATCAAGTGCTCAACTTGGACCCATCAAATTGAGACGCCTGTTAGATATCCTAGATCTCCAGCAGGAGGTGACTGTGGGAATTGGATGTTCTAGGGAGATGTCTATAGTGGGGATTTGGGACACATTTGGGGATTGCCTAGCTATCAAAGTATTTATCAATAAAACAACACAACCGGATGAGATCATCGAGAGTGAGTGAGAGAGAAGACCTAAGACCACGTCCTGAGCTGTCAGACACTCTGATATTAAGAAGCTGGGGACAAGAATGGAAACCAGGACTTCATCCTGAGATAGAACAACCAGAGACCAGTGAGGGAGGAAGAAAACAGGAGGGCGGGGTGTCCTAGAGGCCAAGTGAAGAAAGGAGGAAGGAGGGATCGGCTTTGGAAATGCTGCTGATAGGTTAAGTAAAATGGGCCCTGAGCATTGGATTCAACACTGTGAGTTTACTTTTGGGGAAAAGAAAAGTTTCTTTTCAAAGAAAAGAAAGAAAAGAAAAAGTTCCTTTTTCTTTGGCTTTGGCTCAGTGTGTTTTTTTCGGCAGGGTGTCTTGCTTTCTGAAGCCTGGTCTGACTCACCCTGGAAATAGGGCTTGCAAAATCTGGCCTAGGGCCAGGTCATGTGCTTATTTTCTCTGCCTCTTCAGCTTCTAAAAGCAGCCGATCTCTCTGATAGGGTTTGGCCAAAACTCTCATCTCTCTGGTGGGTGGTAGCAGAGAAGAGGCCCAAAAGAATTGAATCCCATTCTCCCAGAGCATTTCCACTGTGGTTTACTTAGTATGCAGACTCCCAGAGAATATAAAGGACCTGAGTCATTACACTTAAGAGCAACAGAGTTGGTGGCCCACAGGTTATTTATTCAAGAAAAACTGAAAAAGATGAAAAAAAGTGTGTCATAAACTTGGAATTTAAATCATAATGTTGCACATCATTTATTATGATATAGGTATCTGAGCACCCAATCTCATCTCTTAGCTCATCAGGTATTGCAATGCCTCTACATTCCCAGAATGATAAAAATATGTAAACTATGGTTAAAAAGCACTTTAAAGATATGAAGCAATTTAGTACTTTAAAAATAAAATTCCCTCAGGAAAATAAAATGCTGTTTTCATCACAGTACAATCAGATAACTGAAATATAATAAATAGTTTGTAGACTGATTTAGAGAAGGCTTTTATAGATTTTGACTAAAGAATAAGCTCGGAAGATGCAGGTCACAAATTGTTCTATTATATTTTTCTTTTTGTACGAATTTTTCTGATTAAGGGTTTACTTCGTGTAGGATTTTAATAAGGGAAAATGAATATAAATAAATAAATTTCAATAAGCTTGTTTGAATTTCACAAATATACTGTATACTGAAGATCTAATAATCAGAATACAAATTTGTTTTTCATTTGTCTATTGCTACATAATAAATCACCCCCAAATTTAAAGGCCTAAAGCTACAACTTTTCTTTTTAATCGTTACAAATCTCTTGGTTAACTGGGTGAAGCTGGGTGGTCGATTGCATTCGGCTGAGTGGTTCTTCTGTTCCATGTGATGTTGGCTAGGGCCCCAGTCATCAGGATACTTGGCTGGGGAGGAGTACTGGTTGGCTCACTCACTCGGCTGGCAGTGGTGCTGGCTTTTGCTGGGAGCTCAGCTGAGACCGTAGAATGTCTTGGTTCCTCTCCAAGTGTTTTGGGATTCCAAGAAGCAGAAAGTAAAAACTCAGTGCCCTTAAGACCTAGGCTTGGAAACTTAAGAATGGCATTTCCGCTGCATTCTGTTGGTCAAAACCAGGTACAAGGTTAGCTCAGATTCAAGGGGAAAGGAAATTAGCACCATCTCTTGATACAAGGAGTGACATATGCATCCAAGAAGGGAAGAAATGGTTGAGGACCATCTTTGGAGATTAGCTACCACAGTTTGTCCTCTGGCCTCAATAGTTCATGACCCTGTCATGTGCAAAATACCCTCAGTCTTCCCTAAAACCCCCAAAGCCTCATCCCATTATGACAGTGCTCAAAGTCCAGGATGATTTAGTCCTGTCATCTAAATCAGATCCAGGCATGGATGGGGCTCCTCAGGTGCAGTTTCTCAGGTACAGAGACCTTTAAAAGACAAAGTATATGTCCTCCACATTCCTAATGTGCAGTGATGATATTGGATAGCACAATAGCAACAGACACCTCTGTTCAAAAAGGGAGCATGGCCGCTGAGCCTGCGCGTCCGGAGCCTGTGCTCCGCAATGGGAGAGGCCACAACAGTGAGAGGCCCGCATACCGAAAAAAAAAAAAAAAAAAAAAAGGGAACAAGTAGGTGAACCCTAGAAGCCATCAGTCCATGGCTGGGCACATGTTGCCATTTCCTCTGACACCAGGGAATTTCTGCTCCCTGGGAGTGAATTCCATGGTTCTGTGGTTCTTAGATCCCGAAATCGCCCACATTTAGAGCTGAATAGCTTTCTCAGCCTACTTTCTACCCATAGGAATTGGGGGTCCACAGGCCTTTTTAAATTTTAAACTGCCTCTGTAGTATTTGGTCCAAGCTTGTATAATTCATTTTATCGTGGTGTGGGTTTTCCATGCATCAAATTATAATCTACTCCATTAGACAAAAATAACACCTATACATTTCTTCCAGAGAGGCTCCTCCCTACCTTGGGCTGTGGGAAAGTACCTTAAATATTCTTTAAAAATCTCTTTTAGTGTAGTGGAAAGGGTATAAGAATCACGTCTTTATGATTCCTGGAGTCCCAATTTTTTAATTGAGAGGGTCTCTAAGACATGTCTTTAAGCATCTTAGATGTTCTGTAGTCTGGCTCTGAGGGTATACAAAGTGCTCCATTACATTTTTCTGAGGACCCAACATGTAAGAACAACCATACCCCTGAACTGATTTTGATCCTCAGGCTATGTTTTACTGGCAGTGCCCTGGCATTACCTCCAGGTTTTAATTTGCTTTGAGTATATTTTGTGAACTTGGATTTTAGGATTGACAAAGAGTTTTATTATCCAAACCAGTAATTCTGGGTTTGGAAATGTTTTATCTATTCTTATTTTACCACACACAGTTAAAAGAAAACATTCAGCACTTTCAAAATACTGCCTGGAAATGTTCTTAGCCCTATTTACAAGTTCATTAAGAATGTTGCCAAACTTTCTGTCACTACATAACGTTCTGTAATCTTTTCTTTCCTCTAGTCTTTAATAATAATGTCCTCACTGTCCAGCCACCATTTACAATCTCCTTGAGGCTGTTCTGGCCTCTGCTGGCTACTAGTCCTATTGTCAATGTCACATGTTTTAGGATTTTGTTATGGCAACACCCTACTTCTAGGTATCAATTTTCATTTTGGTTATAATGGTACCCCTAATGAAAATGCAGAGCATTTGGAAAAACACTTATCTTAAAAATAGTAAGTGCCAAGACAACCAAAACTGACAAATTTGCTAATGCTTCTCCATGCCTACCTATATCAGAGTTAGTCTTTTAGCAACAACATACACTAGTTACATAGCCAGCTGTGAATTTTTGTCCACTGATGAACTGCCTATAAAGTTAGTAAGCCAGTATCAGGGTATCAAAAACTTGGTTTTAGGGACTTTTTAAAGATTGTTTTCTGTTGGGCTTCCCTGGTGGCGCAGTGGTTGAGAGTCCACCTGCCGATGCAGGGGACGCAGGTTCGTGCCCCAGCCCGGGAAGATCGCACATGCCGCGGGGCGGCTGGGCCCGTGAGCCATGGCTGCTGAGCCTGCGTGTCCGGAGCCTGTGCTCCGCAACGGGAGAGGCCACGGCAGTGCGTGTACCACAAAAAAAAAAAAAGATTGTTTTCGGTTAAAGGCACTGCTTCCTCCTCTATTCTCACACTTAGGCCCCCAAATGTGAAACTATCATGACTTTTTTCTGTCCTCCAGCTAATTAACTATCATGTTTTCTAGATTCTACCTTTACAGTCTCTCTCCTCGTCATGCCATCCACTCCGTGGCTTTGACCTGAGTCCAGATTCAGGTCTCCTCATCTCTCACCTGGTCCAGTTCAATAGCCTCCTCGTTTCTAGTCCTTTGCTCCCCTTACTTCCCCTCCTGACCATTCATTTAATAAAGTATGAGACATGCTATGAAGCATATGCACCAGGATAGGCTGTAGACACTCATACATGAACTAAATATGGTACTTTCTTGAGGAACTCAACCCTGTTGACAAAGGAACTTTTGTTAAGCACAGATTGAGTCACTTTATTCACAATTCAAGACCAATAGAAAAAAATCAGTTTCTGTTTCTGGCTCCAATCCAGGATTCCATGGTGCGTTCACTTGTACAGCCCCTCAGTGTACTCCAATCTGTGATAGTTCCTCAGTCTTCCTTCATCTTTCATGATCTTTACACTTTTGATCAATACTCATCAGCTATTTCAAAGAATTTCTCTCAATTTTTTTTTGTCTGATGTTTTCTCATGATGAAATTTAAGTTTTGCATCTGTGGCAAGAACACCACAAATGCCATCTTATGTCCTTCTCGGTTCATTATATCAGGGGGTACATGATGTTGATATGTCTTAATTACCAGAGGTGCTAACTTTGATCACTTGGTTAAAGTGTCTGCTAAGGTTCTCCACTGTGAAGTTACTATCTCTCCCTTTACAATTTAAAAATACCTTGGAAGGGATTTGGGGGGGATTATATTAATATGCTATTTCTCCTCAAAATTTCACCCACTGATTTTAACATCCTCAGTGGATCTTGCCTGCAACAATCTATGATGTTTGCCTAACGCTGCTTTTGTAGATCCTTCATTGCCTCTACATTTATTAATCAGAATTATTCTGTAAGGAAAAGCTGCCTCATTTTGCCCATTTATTTAAATATATATTGATGTAAGCATGGACTTATGGATATTTATTTTATGAATGACAGTCAAATACTATATTTATTTTGGTTGTTCAAATTTCAATAGTCACCTTTTTAAGGAAGCTTTCTTCTTGAATTACTCCAACTGGATATTATCTCTCTCGCCTCTGAACCTGCAGGTCATATCATTTGCAGCCCTTTTATGTTGCACTCTACTTTTGGCCTTATGTTACAGATATTTATGAATACTCCCATTCTCATAACCCCCATCTCCATTTTATGTGCTGGTTTATTGAGTGGTTAGAGATGACTTACCACTAACCTTCTATTTCTTCTACAGTCAATAGAACTGTTGCACGTTGTAGGAAGTCAGTAAATATATGTGGAATTAAATTCAACTGGCTAAAGCATTTTTGGCCAGAACATAACTTAGCAACCCAAGAGCCTAACACTGTGCCTCACTTGTTTTTACACCCGCTTTTTATCTAAAGGTTTCTTTGTCTTAGAATTCTTAAATGTTTTATTATTTATATCCCAATCTCTCAATGTTCTAGAGTATTTGTGTTTCCAAAAAAAGCCTCTCTTTAAAATACTTTAAATTGTTAGTAGAAAGATGGGAATTCTAGCAGGAATACAAAAGTTCAAAACAATGAAAAACAAAACCAAAAACTAAATTAAGTACAGTTAAAGACATGGGATTAGGAGGGAAAGCAACTAAGACATGGGCCACTAAAAGAATTAGACATAGGCATTAAAACAATGACTAGGGAGCTAATTTCAATGTAGCTAGAACAATTGGGGTCTGAAATATGGAATATGGGTTCTCTCAATTTTTGATTTGGTTCTCTTGACTCATTGACTTATGAGGGACTCTGTCACATTAAGGGTGAGAATTATGTCCAGGTCATAATATATAATGTGTGTATGTATGTGTGAGAGAGAGGGGTGGGTGTATGCGTGTGTACACACATATACATGCAGAGATTATTCTTCGTGCCTCTGTGTCATTAGTCTTATAGAAGACTATTAAATGTCTTAATAAATATGTGTTAACTATTTATTAAGAGCAAGATTTGAGCCGTTAGTGTTGAGAAAATACAAATAACTTGCCCTCCATGTAGTTCTCTAATTTCAGTCATTTATGTACTATTTTAAAAATACAGAGCTGGTTACTGACACCTGGGATATGAACCCAGACAGTCTGACCCCAGAGACTAACCACTGATTCTAAACTGCCTCTTAGTATGTATTAAAATGATGTGTTCCTTAAGAACTGTAAAAATCATTTTGTATAACACTAGTGGGCACATTTATATTTTGTGATTCCCTAGAAACTGGATGAAGTATATAAGTGACAATAGTAGTACAAAGTGTTATATACTATGAGAATGGTTGGTACAATGAATCACTACAGGAGATAAGAGAAGAAAAAGAGTATGTCCAGCTGGGCAAAGTGAAAAGATTTAGTGGAGGAGGTGGCATTAGAATACTTGATTTGTGTGTGTAGAGATGGGCATGAGAGGGGACATCCTAGCTTCAGGGAGAAGCACAAACTATGCATGAAACGCAGCAAATGTTGATAGATAATTTCGTTGGAGCACACATTGTACGGATGGGAGTGAAGAGAAGTAAAGCTGGAATAGTACTAGATGAAAGCATTAAAGGATCTTCCATTTGAGGATGATTTACTGTGCTAAGAAAAGTAAATGAAGCACGTGGACAGATGCCCCCCAAACCTAGAAATGTACTCCTCAAAGTCTTTTGAGTTGGCAACATGCTTTAGATTTATAGATTGAGAGTTGTATTGATCAAGATATTTATTCAAATACAAGAAAATTTAAGTCAGAATTTGGGTAAACTACCACCAGGTGGTAGCAGATATGCTGATTTCTTAGTCCAGATGACTTGATTTAAGCCAGAAACATACCTGTGTGAGAGCCAGTTCAGAATTCTCAGTTATCCAGTATCTCGTGTGTAGAGGTTTGTCTGCAGAGCGTATAATTACATCATGTAATTACTATATTTATATAAAATAATTTACTTCTAATAGTACAGCTGCATTCCCATTTTCAGAAACAATACAGTGTGTTTCTTTGAAAGACATTTTTTTCTTAGAAGTAGAATGTACAGGGATATACGCTAATTCAGTGGGATGGTTGGAAATTGCTATTTCAAATACTATTTCAAACAAATTAGAAAATATGTGTTTATCTGAAAGTCTTGTGGTTGAAGGAGTGAGGCCAGAAAATGGGTTAATTAAGATTGAGAGAGACTGGGGAGGGGCCCAAATTTGGCTTTTTCACAGATAGTGGGTGGAATCTAAGGGGCTTCAGATCATAGGCAGATTTGTCTCCAAGACGCAGCTAATGTCTTCTCCTTTTATCATCTAATTTAATCCTCCCAACAGCCCTATGAAATAGAAAGTACTATCTCTATTTAAAAATAATAAGACTGTGGCTCAAAAAGCTAAGCAATTATCTAATTTATTTACACAAGTAAAAGACCTGGAATTTGAACCCTCATCTGGTTTCACTCTCAGTGCCCTTTCTTTTCAGTACCCAAGAGATACATGATCCACCTACTTCAGAAACCCACTGGCCTTTGCCCTCATCAAAGCAGGAAAGGAGGTAATAACAGTTTTTAAATTCTGGTTAATTAATCATTGCATTTCCCCAACATTTTATTATGAAAAATTCAAACATACAAAAAGTCAAAAAAAATTCACAGCATGCCCTTCATATAGCTACAACCTAGATTCTACAATTTGCATTTTACCCTACTTTCTTTATCACATGTCTGTCCATCTATTCATCCCATTATTTTATCATTATCCCAACTTTATATGCATTTCACAGTAAATTGAAGACATGAGTACGACTTCACCCCATTACTTCAGCATGCATATGTTAACTGAATTTCAATTTTGGTTTATAGATTTATTAAAAATTTGAGATAAGCATACAGTGAAATGCACTGATCTTAAGTGTATCATTCAATAATTTCAGACAAAAATGCATACAGCTATGCAACCCGAATTTCTCTCCAGATACAGAGCATTGCTCTCAGACCAGAAAGTTCTCCTATGTCCTTTCCTGATCAAGTTCCATCCCCTCCACCCCTTTTAGGACACTATCATTCTGTTTTTTGGTTGGTTGTTAGTTTATTTAACTATAGATTAATGTTGCCTGTTTTAGAATTTTATATAAATGGAGTGAAACAGTATGGCAGTATGTACTCTTTTGTATAAAGGTTCTGTCACAGCAGCATAATGTATTTTGAGAGTAATTCATTTTGCTCTATGTATCAGTAGTTTATTCCTTTTTATTCCTGATGATGGACAGCTGGACTGTTTTTTATTTTTTATGTTTGAATTTTATTTTATTTTTTTATACAGCAGGTTCTTATTAGCAGACTCTTTTAGTTTTTTTATCTATTATGGAATAAAGCAGCTGTGAATATTCTTGTACCAATTTTTCATTTCTTTTGGTGTAACTACTGGTCACAGGGTAAGTATAGGTTTAGTTTTACAAGAAACTGCCAAAACTTTTTCCAAAATATTTGTACCATTTTATACTCCCATGAATACTGTATGGGAGTTCTGGTTGCTTCACATTATTACCAACACTTGGTGTTATCAGTCTTTTAAATTTTTTCCTTCTGGAGGATTTGTATTGTTTTCTCATTGGGGAAGAGAGCCATGCACGCAGTCAGCCTTGGTTGGGCCCTCTGTTCCTTTTGAGTCAACTTCCATTATGAGCTTCCCCCATATTGTTTTGTCACAGTTTGTAAATATTCCCCAAGTTCCTCATTCATATTTTTTCTGCTTCTCCATAACATTTTTGCTTTTCCTGAATTCTCTGACTATTTTATTTCTACTAACTAGCTCTGATAATGCCTCCTCTTTCATTGCAATAGATTTTTCCTTTTGACTAATATGACTCTATTTATTTGTTGTTTTTTATCGTTTGCAGCCAAATAAGAGGATCCATTTATGCAAGCTCTTTGTAGCCCAAGTTGGACAGTAATGAAGTCAGGAATTCTGCCAGACTTTGCAGAAGAATTCCAGGCTTAAAGTTTTTGAGTTACATAGGCAAGAATTGCTTTTATTTGCAGTGAACTTCTTGGGGCTGGGTAGAAGTAGGATAGTTTTATGGTGAAGTTGTGATTGGTGGTTGCTTAATCAGAGGACTTAGGTAATATGTGGAAAACTGGTAGATCAAAGGGTAAAAGGCAGTGAGCAGTAGGTTTTGTTTGTTTTAATTTGGCAAAACTCAAATGATCAGAAGAGCAAAACCTAGGGATTGCCTATTTTTTGGGGGGGGGCGCAGGATTGCCTATATTAAGCATTGTTTGTTAATCCCCACTGTATTTGTAACTCACTGTGAGTGACAGAGGTTCCTTATTTTTTACCTGTTTGATACCTATGAGAGGGAAAACCTGCTGGAAGACTTCTTGGAGGGCATTATTGAAGTTTAAATATTACTTTTAAAAAGTCATTACTGATAAGTTGCAATATTTTATACTCTGCCAGTGATTAAAATGGTTTAACTGATTCCAAAAGGTCAGGTCCCCTGTTAGAATAAGAATTTTTAAAATGACATTTAAAGGCAATTTCATGAAATGGACTTAAATTTAGGAATTCTCAAAGAAGGTAGTAGCATAAATTCATTTCTATTTTCATTAGGTAGACATTTCTCAACAACTTATGCTTGTGTTCACATTCATTAAAAAAAGAGAAAAGAAGAAACGTGAAAACTTCTTGGTCTAAAATTCTAGCCTGAAGTCGAGAGAAAATCTCACTAGTTAAAGAAAAAAGAAATAAACTAGAATGGGTAATATAAGTATAAAGCAGGGAGATAACAGTAAATGGAGCCACAAAACAATTCTTTGGATATCAGAGCAATCTTTTTCACTTTTTAGCTGTGTGTTCTTGGACAAGATTTTTAAATTCGCTAAGCTTCATAAAGTGATTTAAAAAACTAAATAAAAAAACAGTCTACAAAAAATTTTAAATTCTTTTACCAGTCTTGCAGAATAACAGTACCATTCCCCCACCCCAACTTCTAGATGAGAAAACTGATGTTGTTACTTATTCAAGTATGTACAGATAAGTTATTAATGAAGCTGGAGCTATTGGTGAAGCTGTTTCAACACAGATATAGACAAATTCCCAAAGCCATTATCCTTTCCATATAAAGCACCTACCAGTTCCTTAGAAATTAGTAATTGCTTAGTAATTATGAGTCTCCCAGGGGAGAAACATATAAGCTGGAAATATCTAAAAATGGGATTAATATGTACTATATTGAGGTACTTGAAATGCTCTCTTTCAGGTTCTCTTTTGTAAAGTAAAATTACTGTTGACCAGGAATTCTACACTTAAAGTCCACTAAACCCATGGGGCCTGGAAAGAAGTTGAACTGTGATGCAGACCTGACAAAGCATCAAGTGAATATTGCCCATCAGGGTGTCCTCTGTTGAGCTGAAATGACTGAGCGTGTCCTCCCCTGTCTCGTTCAGCCCCCAGGGGTGGGCTGCCCTGGGAAGGGCCGACCAGAGGCAAAGCAACTCCTTGCAATTGAGGCAGAGTCTGAAAGAGGTGGACAGGTGAAAGCTATTGACTGCATGGCTTGTGACTGGTCAGTAAATCCCAGGGCAGGATTTAAAAAAAGAGAAGAAAAGGGCTGAAAATAAATTATCTGAAAGTGGGATTAATATCTCACTGCACTGAGATGAGAGAAAGTTTCTCTTCCAAGTTCTTCTGTATATAAAAAATATGTTTTGGAAGCTAGATCTTGGTACATCTTGGTGACACATTACCACATTTTTGCTGTGTAATAATATTACATTGTATGGATATAGCTTGACAATAAGTCTTGGTTTCTGATAGTTTAAGTCTACACTTTTATACTTTTTCAAAATTGCCTTGGCTATTTTTAATTTTTTGCATCTCCATATGAATTGTGGTATTACTGGTTGCCAGAAGCTAGTACCTAGGAAGGGCTGTCCATTGGGAAGGGTGCAAAGCTGATGAACATAATGAGCTGGATTCTATCAGGTGAAGAGCTGAGATATCGTGCACTTATCTTCTTTCACTGATCTCTAGCACAACTTAAATTTTCTCATTGGCTTGCATTAGCAGATTCATTACAGCAGGATTTGGTTTGCATGGTGAATATTTTTAAGTTTTTGTAGTATTGTTATAATGTATAGGATTATTCAGAAAGTGAGAGTTTGCATACCAAAGGAAACCTGTATTCCATATGATTAATACACGCATGCACGCACACACACACGCGCTTCTATCTCTGAATTTTTATTTTGTGAGTTACTTACTGTATTGGGAATATAGTAAGGTAGGTGGTGTTTAGTCATATACATTTTATATTATTTCTGGTAATGTAGCTTTGGTGGAGACTGTCAACAGAAGCCTACACAACCCAAAACAATAATGAATGTGGTTAGCCATTTCATGTTCCAGTGCCTACATCTAAACATGTACTGAGGAAAGTAAATGATAGGGCACACTTCCTTTCTACAGTGTCATTTCCAGTTGGGGAATGAATGTAATTACGTTTAATGAGCTGAGGCACATTATTACACTGATGCATGCCTCTCTTGATTGTAAATAAGAAATCTGTGGTATTTTATAACAGTGGAAAAATGCTTTCAATCTGCATGGAGTAAAAGTTAGTATGGCAACCAATGTATGCCTCGTCCCAATTATAGACAATTAGGAAGGCTCTTTGGTATTATTAGAAGGCACTTCTGACATTTGATTAACAGAGGTCAGGTAAGTAAAAAAATACATGTAATATACAGAGAAATCTGTGTAGACAAATGATATGAGGGGAAATGTGGCAGAGTAAAAGAAAAGTGGTTAGAGATACTGAAGACCTGAATCTTAGCTCCAAAATCATGACCCACTAGTTATATTTGGAGAAGGCACCCAGTTATTTTATCAGTGAAATGAAGCTGGTGAAAGTGCATCTTAAAGATCTTGTCCCACAAAGCTCTGCACAGTTCATACTTTAAGGAGATTATGACCTGAGAAATATATTAATGTTATTGCCAATCACTTGTTACTCAGAAATACATTATTTGAGGGAATCTGTAGATGTCATATGATAATTGTGTTTTCGCTACAATGATACTCAACTTTTCCATTTTTTGACATTGTTTTTCACATCATCATCTTATTGTTTCCTATTCATGATTACATCAGTTGCATTTTCACTTTAAATACACATTGATATACAAAGTTCATGCCCTACATAAACTCAGCAATTGTGATTTTTTCATATGAAGGACGGGATATAAATTACTAAACTAGATGCAGGTTGTCAACATTCTATCAGGTTCCAGAGTTAGTGGCTCAACACACTTAATTTATCAACTTTGATAATCACAGAGCATAAGGAGAGGTATTAACGGATTAATCTGATTGCTTCGTTTTGCTCAGTGCTGTGATATGCACATGTTTAACAATGTTCCTTCCATCTCCCATTTGCAACTGATGATTCTACAGCTCTCTGTTGACCTTTGGTTCCAATTCTAACTTTGGAAGTGACTGGCTTTAAAGCCATGTTGAAAAGAATTCTGAGGTCAGACCTCTGGGCTTGGTAGGAAAGAGCAAAATAATCAATAAATGATAACTGCTTTAGGCATGGAGGAAGCTGTGGCCACACATGTGCTGCAGGCTGGCCGTCCCTGCTGCCTTTACTGCTTCATGAATCACAGTGAATATAATGATTTTGAAGTGGAAAATGTGATTGCATAAATCATTGGAAAAGAAATCATTATCATTTGTTGGATATTCTACATATCATATAAATTATATTAACAATCTTTGCCCCCTCCCCTTCCTGTTCTGCCGTCAGGCTGGAGTGGGATAAAAATTTATAATGATGGTAACACTGTATTTACCACTCTCTCATTGAGGAGAGCCCACCATGACTTAATTTAGTAGTGTGACTTTGTAGTGAAGTCTTAGCCTGATGCAATTCACATATTCCATTTTCTTCTCAACAGGGCTAATGTCCCCAAAATCTCATTCTTTTCTAAAACAAAAAAAATCCCACAAAATTTTAAATAGCATTTAGTATTTCTTTAATGTCTCTAAGCACCAAATGCTCCTTGGGTGCGCTAAATGATGCTTCAGAAGCAAAGTTGCTACAGGTGCTAAAGAGTTAGGATTCTCTCTGCTAAAGTAAAAAGATCCAATTTCATTGGGCTTAGTAAATACACATATGCTCTGAGACACAAACAAAATTTGCATTTCAAACCACTCATTCCCCAGTTCAAAGATTATCTTTGTTTTCCAACAGCTAAAGTAGAACATATCAAGAGGCTACTTTTCCTCAAGAATAAAAAAGTATGGGAAAAAGTACTAAGAAAGCAGACCAACATGCAAGCAAATCACAATGATGATAAAAAGCAAAATATAAGGAGATACAACATGTTTTACCTAATGGCTTACTCTGAGCCTCTTGTGGGTTTTACAAAAGACTCATCATATCCTCAAGGTGTTTATGGTATTATTAGGTATATAAAATGTGTGCCCTGAATTATGGAAATATAATTAAAGACAGAATTACCAGCAAGTAAATGAGGAAGAGAAGAAATGATCTATAATTGATATTTTACATAGAAATAGAAGTCGCTATGAAGACTTGCAAATAATTTGTAAATAATGATGTGTTAAAAATCTCATAGAGTTTTCAGGGATTTACTAATGAAGACCTTTCCACATGTGTAGTACGTGTTTTGGAAATAAAACTTATGTTCACAGTATGACTTCACCAACTAATAGTTCTTTGACCTTGATTACATTACTTAAGTTTCTAAGCCTATCACTTCATTTTTAAAAAGGACATATAATAGTACTCAAAATCTTAGAGTTTTATGTATATTAAAAGAGATACTTAATACAATGAACATTCATTGAATGTCTACTATATGCAAAACACTCTTTTGAGAGCTATGTAAAACAACACCACCAATAAGGTTAAATCCTGCCCTCATGGAGAGAATATTCCAGTGGGAACTTCATTAACTTATCCATTCATTTAACAAACATTCATTAAATGCATATCATGTTTCAAGAACTCTGTCTGCTTTTGTGGTGTTTATTTGGGAGGCACACAATACACAAAGAAACACAAACGCATATGGATAAGGGCTAAGAAGGAAAGAACAGGATCTATGGGAGGAAAAACAAGGGGGCAGCAACTTTCATTTGAGTGGTAAGGAATGGCTTTTCTAATAAGGTAACATTTAGACTAATTCATTCAAATGTAAGAAAGATTAAGCCTTGAAAAGGAGAAAGGAAAAGATTTGGAGCAGAAGGAAGAACATGTTTAAAAGGTCCTACATTGAGAACGAGCTTGGTGCATTTCAGGACCTGAAAGAAGGCCAGTGTGTCTGAGTGAGTTTTTGACTGAGTGAGTGAGCGAGTGAATGGAAAAATGGAGAGATAGGCAGAGGCCAGATCCTGTATATAATTTCTCTGCCATGGTTTGAGTTTGGCTTTTATTCAAAGTGCCGTTGTAGCCACTTAAAGGTTTCACGAAAGCGAGTGATGTGATCCAATTTAAAATTTACGTTCTGGCTGCTGTGTGGAGAATGGATTGAGGGGCATCATATTTGGCACCAAAGAGAATAAGAGTTTATTGCAGAAGTTCGGGTAAAGAGTCGTGATTTATATTTGGGTGGTGGTGGTCGATTCAGAAGGAAAAGAATGGGTTTGAAATATCCTTTGGAAATAGAATTAAGTGGTAGATAGTACAGGAGAATTGATAGATGATGCAAAATCAGATCTAAAGAATGGTATCCAGGTTTCTGGCTTGAACAACAGGGTGAATCATTCCACTTGAAGTGCATACAAGATAAAATGCTTGACATAATATCTGACATGTTAGGTGTTCAATAAATGTTAGCTCTAAACAGGTAATTGATGATATGTACCTTGGGAAACCAGTCCTTTTTACAAACTTTACTTTACTTGACAGTGTAGCACAGAAGTCTAGAAACTTGCTCTTCAAAGTGAGGTAAAACAGCAGCACCAGCAGCACCTAGGAATGTGTGAAAATCTTAGAGTCTCAGGTCCTTTCCCAGATGTAAAGAACTAGTCTGTATTTTTAAAAGATGCTCAGGCGATTCAACACTCAAGTTTGAGAAGTACTGGTCTAGTGCAGGGAACATGAAACTACGGTCTGCAGGCCAAATCTGACCCACTGCCTGTTTTTGTAAACAAAGTTTTATTGGAACACAGCCGTGCTGTGCTCATTCATTACTGCTTTTGCACTACAATGGCAGAGGTGAGTAGTCATGACAGAGGCTGCATGGCCTGCAAAAACTACAATATTACTATTTGGCCTTTTATAGAAGAAGTTTGCCAACCCTGTTCTAGTACATAGATTCTGATGCAATGAGGATTTGAATGCTGGCTCTTGCATTTACTAGATGTATAGTATTCAACAAATTACATAACTAATCTGTGCCTTAGTTTCATTTCTAAAATGAGGACAATAGCAGTATTTACCTTATAAAATGGCTCTTATAAAGGAGAAAAAATATAACACTAGTAAATTGTCTGGCATATGTAAAACGTTCAATAAATATTAGTTGTTATTTTCACTTGGTATACAATTTAGCTGGCTCATAAGAATGTGTAATATTTAACGGTGAAAGAGGCCTTAATGAAACATTAATTTGAAAAGCCAACTGGCATTTGTCATACAGACAGTGCTTTTTGGAGATTTGCTGTGATTTTTTTTTTTTTTTTTTTTTTTGCGGTACGCGGGCCTCTCACTGTTGTGGTGTCTCCCGTTGCGGAGCACAGGCTCCGGACGCGCAGGCTCAGCGGCCATGGCTCACGGGCCCAGCCGCTCCGCGGCATGTGGGATCTTCCTGGACCGGGGCACGAACCCGTATCCCCTGCATCGGCAGGCAGACTCTCAACCACTGCGCCACCAGGGAAGCCCCTGCTGTGATTTTTAATGGAGCCATTGGGTGGAGGCACAATATGGAGCAATTAATGAAACTCAGTTTTCATGTCCTATTGATATCTGGACAAGATAGTTTTCCAGATCAAGTGTCAGCAAACTACAGCCTGTGAGCAAATGCAGCTTGTTGCCTGTTTTGTATGGTTCTCAAGATGAAAATGGTTTTTACACTTTTAAAAGGTTGTGAAACAAAGCCAAATAACAAAGACTAGATGATAGAGATGAGTTGGGGCCCACATGGCCTGAAATATTTACTCTCTGGCCCTTAACAGAAAAAGTTTGCTAACTTGTGTCTAGACAAAAGAAAGTACTTTATCTTTTATATTTTAAACTTAACTGGATTAAAGAATTAAGCACAGAGTTAAAAACCCAAGTTTGTTCTGTGAGCCTATTATTTTTTTGGAGTTATTCCATTTATGAAATTTGTTTTTGTCTTTTTCATGGTAACCATCTTGCTTGCCAAATACCTGTATCTCTGTTTCAAACTGTACCATTTCTTTTAACCACTACTGTAGAGAGCAAATCCACGGCTCGTGAAGTCATTTATCTATTATGCAAACTGTTTGCAGTGGGGGAGGCTAGCAGGTTTTTACTTTTCTTAGTTTTCATTACCTAGTTGGCCCCAACTTGGGATTTACCAAACCTAGAAAGAATTCCTAAAGCAACTTTTCAATAGACTCAAGAGAAGGCAGGCAGGCAGGAAGAATTGAAGGAAGGAAAGAGAAAGCAGTGGTCACTTTAAGACTACTTCCTTATCGCTTCAGCCAAGTCTCCCCCAAACCCACCTACTTTCACAGTGACCTCTTTATCAATCTCTCAGAGTTTCGGGTTCCGTTCAGGTAAGGTTCACACAAGGGTAGTTTGCTTGAGTCTCAGAGGACTAGCTAAAAGCTGTTGTGACAATAAATGAATCCACAATCTTTTCCAAGATACCCACAGGCATTTCCACTATAGGTCTACAGGGGCTCGCTTGCACACCAGGCATTGTCTTTTTTCTTACAGCATGTGGTTTGTAGCTTATTTGAGGGCACTCTATCAGTAAAGCTATGCATGGCTAATTTCCTAAATTAGTTGTCTTTAACAAGTATCTGCAAATGTGGAAAGAAAGACTTGTAAAGAAACATATTTCTAAGACTAACTTGTGATAAATACCATGTAAACTCTCTGGAGTTCTTGAACAGTATTCCAAATATCTCAATAATTGAAAACATTTAGCAAATAGGTCTAAGGTTTCCAGATGGTATTCTAATCAAATATATAATAAGCTTATTTAGAAAATTTCCCCTCTGTTTTTTACAAATTGCCTGGTAATACACTTGAGATAATACATGTACCATTTTGTCTCAGAGTATAATAGTAGAAATAATGAGTACAATACAAGGGGAGGGAGATTTTAGTTTATGAGAAAGAACTTCTAGAACTGCATTGTCTTAACATGGTAGCCACCAGCCACATGTGGTTATGGAACACTTGAATGTAGCTAGTTAAACTGAGGAACTAATTTTTTTTTAATTTTTATTTTATATTGGAGTATAGTTGATGTACAATGTTGTGTTAGTTTCAGGTGTACAGCAAAGTGATTCAGTTATACATATACATATATCCTTTTTCAGACTTTTTTCCCATATGTTATTACAGAATATTGAGTAGAGTTCCCTGTGCTATATAGTAGGTCCTTGTTGATTATCTATTTTATATATAGTCGTGTGTATATGTTAATCCCAACCTCTAAATTTATCCTTCCCCCCCACCTTGCCCCTTTGGTAATGATAAGTTTATTTTCTAAGTTTGTATGTTTCTGTTTTGTAAATAAGTTCATTTGTATCATTTTTTTGATTACTCATATAAGTGATATCCTATGATATTTGTCTTCTCTGTCTGACTTACTTCATTTAATGAAAATCTCTAGGGCCATCCATGTTGCTGCAAATGGCATTACTTCATTATTTTTTATGGCTGAGTAGTATTCCATCGTATATATATGCCACATCTTCTTTATCTATTCCTCTCTCAAAGGACATTTACGTTTCTTCCATGTCTTAGCTATTGTAAATAGTGTTGCAATGAACATTGGGGTGCATATATCTTTTTGAATATGGTTTATTCCATATATATGCCCAGGAGTGGGATTGCTGGATTATATGGTAGCTCTATTTTTAATTTTTTAAGGAACCTGCATACTGTTCTCCATAGTGGCTGTACCAACTTATATTCCCGCCAACAGTGTAGGAGGGTTCCCTTTTCTCCACACCATCTCTAGCATTTATTGTTTGTAGACTTTTTGATGATGGCCATTCTAACCAGTGTGAGGTGATATCTCATTGTAGTTTTGATTTTCATTTCTTTGATAATTAATGAAGTTGAGTATCTTTTTATGTGCTTTTTGGCCATCTGTATGTCTTCTTTGGAGAAATGGCTATTTAGATCTTCTGCCCATTTCTTGATACAGTTGTTTGTGTTTTTGATACTGAGCTGCATGAGCTGTTTGTATATTTTGGATATTAATCCCTTGTTAGTCACGTTATTTCCTGGAAACCTGAGCCAGCTGAATACTTAAGTCCTTCTCAAACCTACCTCAATCCTGTTTCATTCAACCAACCAATCATTCATTCATTCATCCTTTTAGCATGCATTTATCAGTCATCTATTGTGTGTCATGCACTTTGCTAAGCATTGCCCCCTAATATCAAGATGGAAGTAAAAACTAATTTAATATAAATAATAAATGTTATAATTGGTGTACAGGGATACCTCATTATGCTTTAGTTTTTTTTATTGTGCTTTGCAGATACTGTGTTTACAAATTGAATGTTTGTGGCAACCTAGCATTGTCAGATGATGTTTAGCATTTTTTAGCAATAAAGAAGTTTTTAATGTATGTACATGGTTTTTTAAGATGTAATGCTATTGCAGACTTAATAGACTACTGTCTAGTATAAGCATAACTTTTACATGCCTTGGGAAACAAAAAAATTCTGTGACTAGCTTTATTGTGATATTTACTTTACTGCAGTGGTCTGGAACTGAACCTGCAATATCTCTGAGGTCTACCTGTATATAAACCACAGTGTTAAGAATGTCAGAGAAGAAGCACCAAGGTCTTTTTTTGAGGAATTGTCATTTGAGCTCATACTTGTAGGGTAAGTAGGAGTTTTACAGATGTCAAGGAGAGAGGAGGCAATGTTTGAAAGAAAGAAAAACAAATGCAAAAATGGTAGAAGAGGACTACCACCAGAATATTTGTGGGACTGAATGACCAGTGTTTCTTTTACTTAGACAGCAGAAGGGTGGGAGATGAAGCTGGATAAGAGAAAGGATTGTATCATGAAGGGTCTAACACACCATTTAAAGGACTTCAGATTTTACTTTGTGAGCAACAAAGTCACCGACAATTCTAAACATGGTTTTATTTTTTATTTTTTAAATTTATTTTATTGAATTATAGTTGATTTACAGTGTTGTATTAGTTTCTGCCATACAGCTAAGTGATTCAGTTACACATGGATATACATTCTTTTTCATATTCTTTTCCATTATGATTTATCAGAGGATACTGAATATAGTTCCCTGCGCTATACAGTAGGACCTTGTTGTTTATCTATTCTATATATAATAGCTAAACATGATTTTATAAATTTGATTATAAAAAATTATGTTTCGGAAAGATCATTTTGTTGATTCTGAGAATAAGAAGGGCTTTTGGCTAGAGGTAGAGAGTTTGGTAAGCTATTGCAATGGTTCTGGCAAAAAATGATAAGAGCCTAAGCAAGAGCAGATAACTGCTAAGGGACCAAGGGAGCACTGGGTAAGTCTAAGCTTGCAGCTTGGAGAGTTGGATATATACAGGTGCCCTTTACCAGGGCACATAAAGGAGACAGAGAATTGGAGAAATAATAACTCGGTTTTGGGTATTTGAGATTGAAATACCTATGGGAAGTCCAGGTAGAAAAGTCTGTATGTTATGTTATCAAATAAACCAAATAAAAATGCAGAGGAAAACATATGAATAACTTTAAAACTTTAGCCATCAGAAGAAAAAAAAATAAACAGTATGATTTTATCGCTGAACGAATGATCTTAAAAGTATATTGTGAAAATAAACTCAAAATGGATTAGAGACCTAAGTGTAAGACCAGACACTATAAAACTCTTAGAGGAAAACATAAGAAGAACACTCTTTGCCATAAATCACAGCAAGATATTTTTTGATCCACCTCCTAGAGTAATGGAAATAAGAACAAAAATGAACAAATGGGACCTAATGAAACTTAAAAGCTTTTGCACAGCAAAGAAAACCATAAACAAGATGAAAAGACAACCCTCAGAATGGGAGAAAATATTTGCAAACGAATCAACGGACAAAGGATTAATCTCCAAAATATATAAACAGCTCATGCAGCTCAATATTAAAAAACAAACAACCCAATCCAAAAATGGGCAGAAGACCTAAACAGACATTTCTCCAAAGAAGACATACAGATGGCCAAGGAGCACGTGAAAAGCTGCTCAACATCACTAATTATTAAAGAAATGCAAATCAAAACTACAATGAGGTATCACCTCACACCTGTTAGAATGGGCATCATCAGAAAATCTACAAATAACAAATGCTGGAGAGGGTGTGGAGAAAAGGGAACCCTCTTGCACTGTTGGTGGGAATGTAAGTTGATACAGCCACTATGGAGAACAATATGGAGATTCCTTAAAAAACTAAAAATAGAATCACCATATGACCCAGCAACCCCAACTACTGGGCAGTATACCCTGAGAAAACCATAATTCAAAAAGACACATGCACCCCAATGTTCATTGCAGCACTTTTTAGAATAGCCAGGTCATGGAAGCAACCTAAATGCCCATCAACAGATGAATGGATAAAGAAGATGTGGTACATATATACAATGGAATATTACTCAGCCATAAAAAGGAACGAAATTGGGTCATTTGTTGAGACGTGGATGGATCTAGAGACTGTCATACAGAGTGAAGTAAGTCAGAAAGAGAAAAACAAATATCGTATATTAACGCATATATGTGGAACCTAGAAAAATGGTACAGATGTACCGGTTTTCAGGACAGAAATTGAGACACAGATGTAGAGAACAAACATATGGACACCAAGGGGGGAAAGTGGCGGGGGGAGTGGGCTGGTGGTGTGATGAATTGGGCGATTGGGATTGACATGTATACACTGATGTGTATAAAATTGATGACTAATAAGAACCTGCTGTATAAAAAATAAATAAAATTCAAGAAAAAAAAGTATATTGTGTACTTTGTCTTGCTTTGCAATCAAGGAAATTTAAGTGAAGATTTAATCTAATTAATGTTCTGTTAAAACAACTGCAGAGAAAGTTATTCATATAATAAGAAAAGATCGGCAGCACCCTAAATGAGCTATATTAGGGCAATGGTCAAGTAAATAGCAACATGTACCATCTTTGGAACATTACATAGGCATGGAAATTATATTTTGGAGACTATTTAATCAGTAAAATAGTCATGTATGATGACAAGTAAAAAAGCGGGATACAAAACTGTGTAAACAGTACAATCCTAATTTTGCCAAAAATATATGTACCTAGGAGTGGTATTATAGGTAATTTTGCTTATCCCCTTGCTTTGCTTTTATTAAATGTTTTACTCTGAAAATTAATCAAAAACATTAGAGAATAAATAGTTCATATAAAAGAAGTATTCAATTCTGCTGAATTTAAAAATTATATTATGGAGTTATAGGTAAAAATAAAACTGAAATCCATTCAACAACCTCATTTTGGATGTGAATATGGCATAGTTTCACTTCCTGTTACTATTATCTTGGAAGCAGAAGAGTTCACTTATTTATGCAAATTAATATACATGCTATTTGCAAATTATAAGATTACCAAAAATTAAGGAAACCTTTAACTTTATCATTCAAACTAGGACAATTTTGAGAATGAAAGGATCACTGATAATAATTATTCTGGACAGCAGGTACAAATCTGGACATATGGTCACACATTCACTTGGATTAAAATTTAAGGCCTTATATTGTGAATAAAATGTTGACTTTTAGCATTATTTCATTTCCTTTTTTGTAAGAGTAAACATTTCAAGGATAACATGTATGAATGAGCTAAATCACACAGTGGCGTGTATAGGCAGCTCTTTTTGACAATAATTTGCTCACTCAGTAGATTGTAAAATTCAGGTTTGAAAGTAACTCATTCATCCTTGATGGGTTGATATAATGGGAGGAGAAAGAAAAAGGGTAAAAATCCATCTGTTTCAAAAATGATTTATGTAAATCAACTATAATTCAATAAAAAAGATATTAAATCAATAAAAAATGATTTGTGTCATTTAGGCTTTTCTGAAGTTTATAAACTTCCATTTGAAACTGAAAGGCAGTGTGTAGTGCATTGTACTCTGACCTTTAACACATTTTATCTTTTTGTTTACCTCCTAGACACTAAGATGGAAAATTTTTTTTAAGAAAATCATTCACAAATGTTAATATCTGATGCTCTAGGGTTGCTGTATTACAAATGACATAAAATTTCACAAGAATTGGTGTGACTAAGTAGAAATTCATAAAGTCATTTAAATAGTTAAGATTTGTATCAACTTCTGTAACTACTGAAAAAAAATGTCTGGATGGGGAAAGCACTTGCATAAACAGATGAGTATACTAAATGCTACAGAATGCATGAAAAGGATCATGTCTCCTCTCTGTTAATTAACACTATTATGAAGAGGTGATAAAGGAAAGCAAAACCCCGCAGTCCGTAAAATCATACACTTATATTTATGCACAGTACTTTTGATTCTTGGATAGAACCAAAATCATAAGCTTCTTAGCAGCTTTCATAGTTACATGTAGCTAATAATATATTAAGTGCATTGTATGATTTGCTTTTACCAAAGTATCTTGAAAATTATGGCAAACAAGCTTATTAAATATTAGTTTGAATTTTAGAATGAAGTTTTGGTGGTACTGGGACTAATGGGTAGAGGGAAACTATAGTTTATTTATCTTTTATGCTGCACCATAAAGGGAGACAGGCACTCAAACAACCTTATTTCTGTTAAATGTTACAAAAATATGAGGGTCAGCTTTATGTACGAGAAACCTGAGAATTAATGTATTTAAGTGTTATTGCCAAGGACTAAAACTAAGTATTTCAAGCCTAAGGTATACATATGCTTTTAAAAAAGCATTAGAGACAGAAGAAGCCCCAAGCTGGTGGAGTACGAAGACCCTGAGCTCACCTCTTCCAACAGGTACACCAAAATCACAACTATTTACAGAACAACTATCTATGAGAATGACCTGAAAACTAGCAGAAAAGATTTTCTAAAGCTACAAATATAAACAAGAAGCCACATCAACATAAGTAAGAGGGGCAGAGACACATTACAGGCAAGACCTATGCCCCCAATTGGCAACCCACAAACGGGAGGAATATCACAGTTGTAGAGGTGCTCTCCAAGGAACCAGGGGTCTAAGCCCCACATCGGGGTTCCCAGCCTGGGGGACCTGCCCCAGGAAGATAGGCCTCCAACATCTGGCTTTAAAAACCTGCAAGCTTGTGATTGGGAGAGCTGGAGGACTATAGGAAACAGAGACTCCACTCTTTTTTTTTAATTGAAGTATAGCTGATTTATAATGTTATATAGTTTTAGGTGTACAATATAGTGATTCAGTATTATTATAGATTATACTCTACAAAAAGTTATTATAAACTATTTGGCTAATTCCCTGTGCTGTACATTACACCCTTCCAATAAATGCTTTTGGGAAACCTGGACCAGCTACATACAAAAGCATCAAACTGGATTACTCTCACATCACGCACGAAAATAAATTCAAACTGGATTAAAGACTTAAATGTAAGAAGAAGACTAGAAGAAAACCTAGATAGTATGTTTTTTGTTTGTTTTTTTTTTGTGTGTGGTACGTGGGCCTCTCAGTGCTGTGGCCTCTCCCGTTGCGGAGCACAGGCTCCGGACGCGCAGGCTCAGCGGTCATGGCTCACGGGCCCAGCTGCTCCGCGGCATGTGGGGTCTTCCCGGACCGGGGCACGAACCCGTATCCCCTGCATCGGCAGGCGGACTCTCAACCACTGCGCCACCAGGGAAGCCCCGATAGTATGTTTTTGACAGTGGTCTTAGCAATATACTTTTGGGTCTGTCTCCTCAAGCAAGGGAAACAAAAGCAAAAATAAACAAATGAGACTACATCAAACTAAAAAACTTTTCACAGTGAAGGAAACCATCAACAAAATGAAAGACAGCCTACTAAATGGGAGAAGATATTTGCAAATGGTGTATCTGATAAGGGATTAATATCCAAGGTATACAAAGAACTCATGCAATTCAACATGAAAAACACAAACAACTCAATTTAAAAATGGGCAGAAGACCTGGATAGACTTTTTTCCAAAGAAGACATACAGGTGGCCAACAGGCACAAGAAGAGATGCTCAACATCACTAATCAGGGAAATGCAAATCAAAACTACAATGAGGTGTCACTTCACACCTGTCAGAATGGCTATCATCAAAAGGACAACAAATAATAAATGTTGGCGAGGATGTGGAGAAACGGGAACCCTTGTGCACTGTTGGTGGGAATGTAAATTAGTGCAGCCACATACTTTTGGAAAAAAGTATGGAGGTTCGTCAAAAAATTAAAAATAGAAATACCATATGATCCAGAAATTTCACTTTAGGGTATTTACGCAAGGAAAACAAAAACACTAATTCAAAAAATATGTGCACCCCAGTGTTTATAGCAGCATTGTTTATAATAGCCAAGATATGGAAGCAACCTAAGTACCTATCTATGTATCTATGTATCTGTGTATCTATGTATCAGTATATATATACATATACACACACACACAAAAATGCAATATTACTCAGCCATAAAGAAAAATGAAATCTTGCCATTTGTGACAACATGGATGGATCTAGAGGTTATGTTATCATGCTAAGTGAAATAAGATAAAGACGAATACCATATAATATTACTTATATGTGGTATCTAGAAACCAAGCCAAACCAAACCAAAACAGACTCATAGATACAGAGAACAAACGAGTGGTTACCAGAGGGGAGGGACGCAGGGGGTTGGGCATAATAGGTGCAAGGGATTAAGAGGTACAAACTTCCAGGTATAAAATACAGAAGCCACAGGAACATGGTCAGTAACAGCATAATAACTTCGTATGGGGACAGAGGGTTACTAGACTTACCATGGTGATCATTTGGTAATGTGTATGAATGTTGAGTCACCATGTTGTATACCTGCCACAAACATAATATTGTACATCAACTTCATCTGAATAAAAACACTGTAGATTGTCAAAGTATGTGTAAGTAAATTTGTAGGATAAACATACCTCACCTTTGAAATATCTTATGGGTCCATATATCCCTAATCTCTATAAAGATCTCTGTGCAGTTAAAAGTTTAAAATAAGGTTGTTTTTGGGGCTTCCTTGGTGGCGCAGTGGTTGAGAGTCCGCCTGCTGATGCAGGGGACGGGTTCGTGCCCTGCCGGGAAGATCCCACGTGCTGCGGAGCTGCTGGGCCCATGAGCCATGGCCGCTGAGCCTGCACGTCCGGAGCCTGTGCTCCGCAACGGCAGAGGCCACAACAGTGAGAGGCCCGCATACCACAAAAAATAAAAATAAAAAATAAATAAAATAAAATAAGGTTGTTTTTTAACAGTAGAAATAAGTTTATGGTAGCTTTTTTGTTTTTTAATTTCTACTGTTTTTTGACAGTAGAAATAAGTTTTTGGTAGAATAACATTATTCTATCCACTTTGATAATGATCTTCCTAACTGAATATCCATTCAAAAGCCCCTATATAGAAATAAACAGATTTAAACACCATGTGAAAGCATGAAAACCAGTTTTGTGTTATTTTTATAATTCATAAATAGTTTAATTTTTAAAGGTGCCGTGGGATGTTAACAGAGACAGTTCATGTGGCCAGGACATCATGGTGTGACTGGCAAAGAGGGGCAGTTTGGTGGAGGGTGGAGAGCAGTGAGAGAGGGCACATGGATTGGAATCCACGTTTTGCTATAACCCGTTTTCTGACTTCACATGGATCCTTGGTGGCCTCGTCCCTTCCTGTAGATGATTTCTGACCTCCCACCCCCATAAAGTCTAAACTTCAAAGGAAGGAACTCACAAATGAAAACGATAACCAAGTACATTGGAAAGCCCCTGAAGGTGATAATGACAGTAGTGATGATCTTGTTATAATGCTCTCTAAGGTTCACCCAAGCTCTGAAAGTAAAATATTCTATGATTTCTTCCCAGAATTGTTATGAGATGGTAACTCGTACTTAGTAAGCTGGCCTGCGGTTCCATCCACTAGAGGACAGTAGTAAATGTGCACAAGCATATTTTAAAAAGCCACAGTGTGACTCATTTGAAACAAAACCTATCTTGCAGAAAGATGCTATGAAAAGAAGCACATAAAAAACCAGGGTCAATATTTTGAATAAAGCCACAACATTAGAGGGTTATAGAAATTTCTGGTCTAGTAAATAGTTGAATATTTACTAGTGCAGAAATGGGCAATTTCTTCAGGACCAGCTCCTCTGTAAGAAGTCAGCTGTGTTGAGAGTGAAAGGCCCCTGGAGTCATCATCAAGCATGCGGCTGTGCCTGCAATGGCAGTGAGGTGAGCCGTGGACAGCCTGGGGCCGCTCCCAGCCCAAGACAGGCTCGAATCTCCTCGGGGTGTACCACATACTTGTTTTTGTCTCTACAGCCCAGCCCAGCATTTTGTGTGCAGTAGGTGCCTAATCAAAGCTTGTTCTTCAACCCTAGCCATCTCTGGACTTGGTTCCCTGTTTCGCCACTTCTCAGATGTTTGATTTTTGGCAAGTCACTTAACTTCTCTGACTCAGCTGGTTTTGGTTTTGTGGATTCAGGAATTTCTGAGGACCCTTTAATATCCTCCGTTATGAACTTAGCAATCTCACCTTTTGAGATATTTTATGTGTATCTCCTTGCTGCCCTTTCCTGCCTGAGAACAAGTCAGGCGTTTAATTATGCTTCTTAACACATTTTCGTCCCAGATTTTTTTTTTTTTTTTTGGTGGTACGGGGGCCTCTCACTGTTGGGGCCTCTCCTGTTGTGGAGCACAGGCTCAGCGGCCATGGCTCACGGGCCCAGCCGCTCTGCGGCATGTGGGATCCTCCCGGACCGGGGCACGAACCTGTGTCCCCTGCATCGGCAGGCGGACCCTTAACCACTGCGCCACCAGGGAACCCCAGATTATTTCTTTTTCTGATATAAAGTTTCTGAATAGGTAAAGTTCAGTGGCAGGTAGACTGCCTAAATATGTACCTATGAGTATATGTCTGTATCTTTCTGAGACTCACATTCTTAAATAGCAAATGGGGATACTATCTCTCTTAGAGTGTTGCTAAAGATGAAAATGAGATATGATATTTAAAGCACAACAGTAGATCTTCGGTTGACTTCTCACAAATATTGGTTCTCTACTCTTCTCTGACAGATCTAATAATCTATGATTTTGTTATCTTCTTTTCATTTATAGGTAGTAATTTATAGAGAATTCCATTAAAATAGACAGTTTTTAGTACACGGTGGGTCATACGGTGTCTTTTATAATATAATTACCAAATATAGAAATGTCTTAATATCGTAAGACACAAGTAAGCAATAGCGCACCTTCTCAAGAAAAAATCATTATAGTAGAATTCTAAATTTTCTAAAATGACTGGAATAAATCAACATGTGCCCCGTGTATTGGCCAAATTTGATAACAGTAATTTTATTGATGAATCTGTAATTAAAGATAAATGTTCTGAGTTTTTAATTATATGTGATTGAAACTCTTCTTTTTATAACATGCTTAGTCACTCTGTAATTTCCTGCACATTTAAGTGTTCATTTTGTTAGAATTAGCAGGTATTGTCATCCTTACTCCCAATGTTGTGGGATGAAAACAACTCCAGTGTCTGAATCATTTATCCATTAGTGACAGTGAAATAAACCCATAGCTGAAATAGAATTAAGAAATTAAGTGTTTTAATTTCAACAAAGGCAAAATGACAGATTGGTTTTGGAATACCTGTTAAAAGCATAGATATAACACCTGTGACCAATATAGACAGGACATTTATTATTTTCTGACTTTATAAGTAAGCAGGGTTTGTGAAAATCCCAGTTCTTCTTGCTCCCTCATGAGAAATGCAGAGATGATTGGACAACAGGGGCTTCTGCTTCCTGCTAAGAGCCTACTTTCTGTAAGAATCAAATAGCGTCAGTAGACCTCGAAAGGCCCATGGAACAGGGCATTCACTCGAAGTACAGAAACACAGAGATTTTTTTCCTTTACCCAAAAGTTGCTCTGTGTTTCTAGGCTCTCTCTGTCTCTCTCAATTTTATTCAAGGTTTTTTTCTAGAATGGATTCTTCTTGGACGTAAATGACTGTAAAACATTTTTCTTTTTGGGTAAATGCAGTCACACCATAATAGAGGACACAGACTGTGTTTGACTTGAGCCAAAGAACTTCCCTAGATACTCTTATATAAACCAGATGCATAAACAGAGCACACTGTGACAAATCTACAAATTCTTGAGGGGCTCAAAATACAAACTAGATGCTGAAAAACCAAGATACGAATGCTAAAGTGAGGAATAGTCTTTCCTGTAGGGGAGGTCTATTAGCAAGAACCTCCAACATAGAAGACACGATTTCTCTCTTGACAATTCCCTAATATTTCCAGAGCCAAATACTTTATAGCCTGGTCTACCAGTGCTTCACAATCATGCCCTACCCAAACAGTACAGCCTTGTCCTTGTTACTACTAGTGCCCTCCATACCCACATTCCATCCCCACCCACACTCACCATTTCCAACACTTCCTTCCCTGAGCCTTTGGCTGCTTCCTCTGCCAGAAATGTCTTTCTTCCACTTCTGGTGAACTGTGACCCAACCCTCAAGACTAGCTCAAATATCAATTCTGAAATCAGTAGCTTTCTGGGAATCTCTTCTCCCTACCCCCAAGCAGAATTAAGTTCTTCCCTCCTCTGTACTCCTTTAACCCTGGCATTTGCCTACACAAACGTGGCACTGGACACATCGCATTACTACAAAATATATATGGTATTGCCAGTGCCATTGGTTTTATACCTTCCTGCATGTGTTCATCTCCTCTACTAGCCAGTGAGTTCTTTGCTTACGTACCCTCACAATCCAGGGCCTGGGGCATAGTAACCATAAATCAAATATTCTCAACAGAATTATTAAAATCCATGCCATTCATGTGCACAAAAGTCTAAAGTCTGCAGAGTTTCTACCAATCTGTAGTTTAAAAAATAAGGAAAGAGAACTGTATCACCTTTGCATATATTTGTTCTTTGAGTATTTGTTTATTTACTGATGAATCATCAAGGTACTATTAACATTCAAAATTGAGTTTATTGAACTTGGCAAAGTGATAAATTCATTTATTTCCTTCTATTTCCCAAGCTAATGGCTGTGTTTGTTTTATTTTAAACTCCTTTTTGAAGGAGTAGACATTTATACACATAGACAGTTTGTTGACTATCAAGTGTTTTTTAGATTTAGGTTCAAGACACGCAACTTGTGGGGAATGGAGATGCACAAGGGTCCAACGGAAACATATAAGTTAAATTTAAAGTAGCTTGAAAGTCTGCCTTCTGTTGGTAGATCATAGATTCATATGAATTGTGAAGTGATATAATTTAATGTTAGAAAATACCAGGGTTTTTTTCCTCCATAATTAGAATGACTTGGAAGTGGAGTGGGATGGAGAACATTTAGAAGAGAAGAGACAGGGAAGATAAAAAATTGTTGAGAGAAAGTCAGCTTGGCCGGATGGTTAGATGTGGGAATTAGAATCAGAAAGAGGAAAATCCCATCCAACAAATATGTATAGACATTGGCAAGGGGGTCCTATAAACAAGTAACTACATTAATAATTAACTAACATATTAAATTAACATTAAAAAGCCTAAAAAATGGTTGAGATTTTGACACCCACCTCAGGGAAATTGCTCCATTCTTGCAAAAGAGAGATGTCAATCTTTTTGTAGAAGTGGCTTATTTCTTAGGTTCAATGAGAGAACCTGCCCTGACTGGAAAGGGCCTCTTCAGTCATTCCTTATTTTAGGAACAGGAGTTACTGGGCATTTCAGCCAGAAGGGACAGTCAGAACAAAGTCTCATTGTGATGATCAGTGAGTGGTTCAGTGTCCTAGAGGGTAGTGCTAGGAGAAGGGCTTGGTTGAGATGAAGCTGGAGAGGCAGAAAGGGCCAGGCCCTGGGGCTTGATTTGCTACATAAAGACAAAGGGATCTGGGGGAAATACCTGCCGTGACTCGGCTTCCTGACACGGTCCACTGTGCAGAGAGATGGGATGGTTGTGGACATGTGCTTTCTTTTCCAAAAAATGTTAGAATGTTATTTTCTGGATTTCCCTAGTTGTCAAAATTTGACAGAGATAATCCTCTGAAAGCATTTTATCTCTGTTCTCATAAAATGTTTATAAATGTATATAACTGTGTTTCAGGTCTTCCAGTGTGAGAATACCACAAGGAGCTTTCTGGCAATGGTAAGGAGCTGTGCCACAGCTGTGTGCAATAAAGAGGGTGTGGTTTATAGGGCATGCAAAGCTATTTCCAAGAAATAAGATTCTGCTTAACAGGTTTAGACACAAATCTTAGCTGCGCAAATGGCTAAATATACTTGTTTATGACAGGTACAAAGAGTCATTTTGAGCCAGTGAGGTCACCAACTTCAGTGCAAAAAAGGCTGAGAGTCAGTTTTAGCTATTGGCAGTTATGTTTATGAAATGTACCCCAAACTGGGTAGGATGCTAGCTTTCACTAGCCTTGGTAATACTTAAATAACATGAGAGAATGTGGGATACCACTTCTTCCAGTAGCTCCAGTTAAGACTTTCTGTAATGATAGGTTTCTACTGAAATAATGAGCTTAACCACATTTGCTCACAAAAGCCCCATTCTTTATGGGTCAAAACTATAAATGGTACAAACAGCAAAAGCAATCATCTGTTAATCCATAAATCTGTTATCTGGTTGTAATTGCCACTGTCCTTCATTCAGTTCTTAAAATAGTAAAATCATAAATATAGATCCTCACTTTCTTTCCTTCCTTCCTACTTCCTGCCCTACACACACACACACACACACACAGATACGCAAATACACACACACACAAAGGTGGGGAAAGATAGTCCTTCCAGAAATATTTCTGATGGCACATTAAAAAGGGAGTACCTTTGGCTTTTAGACAAACATACCTTTTCCAGATTATAGATTCTTCCCAGACAGGTTTAGACACAAAAACTCAGCCACCAACTGATTGCAGTAGGTGAAATTAAGTCTCGGAATGTGTTAGCTTGGTGTTTTAGAATTCTTAACCTAGATGTACTTTTATATACATATATACATATATATATATATATATATATATATATATATATATATATGTCATTTATTTGGTGTGACAGAAATTTCGATACCAAAATATAGGGAAGCATTAAATAATCACATGCGAAAATGCATTCTAAGAATATAGTAATTAATAAGGTGTGTTTCTCACATTTAGTGTGTACATATACATAAAGACAAAAGCTTGGTATGGGCTATTATTAAATCCTAGGATGGTTCAGACACTCTTACCTTGCTCTAAAAAAAAAAAAAAATGAGTGTTTATAACCATGGAAATGGTTCTTCATCTAAAGGAAAAGTGGGGAGATGGCTCAACTAACAATAAAGAACTTCAAAGTATTTTTATTTAAACTTCAGTTCATTAGCAATCATTGTTCTTAACTCACTTGTGACAACAATCAGTGTTGCTAGGTTAGCAGCTAATTTCAGGTTTCTCCGCTCACTTTATGGCTTCATCCTTGCTTGTAACAGATGATGTGTTGGGTTGACCACTGGACAAGTCATCCATTGCCATATTGGAGGAGGACTTGCCAACTCTACAGAAATTATAAACCTGAAACAAGAAGAGAAACTACAGCGGTTACCAGGTCCAGGGCCCTATTACAGTATGTATTCATCTCCCCCTACCTTTGTTTGGGGAAACATCCTATCTTACATTTCAGGCCATGTGGTTTGGATGAGGTTTTCCTTACCCTTAGCTTCAGGGGTGAGTTTTGTGTTGGTTTAAGCCAATCATCCTTTCACATCCCTTTGACTAGAAAAATTGATTTAGGGATTTACTTGCAACTTAATTTGGGCAATGAGCAAACCCAAAACATTTGTTTATCTGTTAACAGAGAAAAGTTCCATTTTGTGGACTTGAAGCTGAAAAAAAGTATGAATCCTGAGGCAATAATAGCCATCTTGAAACCAGGAGGGGAAGTCTTACTTCAGAGTGAAAACAGTGCATTAAAAAAAGCCAAGTTCAGAGAAGTAGAGAATCAGGCTTCAGTTACTTTATTGAAGCCCCTGAATTAAGGCTTATCTAAAGCCAGTCCTTACTCTTGGACTTCTCATTACAGCAATCAATAGGTTCCTTATATGTTTTGGCCAGTTTGGTTGGGTTTTAAGTTGCTTGCTATGGTAAGAATCCTGTCTAAGTATAGCATATCACCTTACTATTGAAGCACCAGCTTAGACTTTTACCTTCTTAGTTGTAACTCCATTAGGATGAGAGCAAGTAAAATCATGCCCCGACAGCTGTCAATGACATCAAAGAGAAGATCTCATCTCTACTGATATTTCTGATTATATATGTATGTATGCATATGTTTATATATGTGTATGCATGTATACATATATATATAATCATATATCAAAACAAAGTTCTTTTTGGTGGATTAATTAATGTCTTTTTGATTACACAACAAGAGATTGGGTTTGCTAATTCTGCATCTGGTAATCCATAAAGCATGCAGTACAGCCGTGTAGCTTGAAAGAGGAAAATAGCTTTAGGAAGATCTGGATCTAATATCTTAAGGATTAAGCAGTGTTAGGAGAGGAAAGCCATGCTGATTAATAGAGACCCCTCTAGTGGCCATAAACAGGTACACAGAGGGAATCATAATCAGATTTTCTCATCTGTACTGCTCCAACATTTTGCCTCCTCTCATACCCTGCAGCTGAAGTTGTCTCATTGTGTCCAGGTAAGCTCAAATAAAGTTGGATGATGAAGAACTGCAGCCCAGAGGCAAGTAGTAGTCATGTGCTTTGGATTGTAGTTTGAAAACTGACAGGCTTAAAGTGGCTTATAATATGCCAGAAAAGAGATGGGGTCAGCTATTTACTGTGTAATGTTCAATGGCATTATGAAAAATCTACTAAAGGAAACATGACACCTTGTAAAGTCCCAGCAGCAGAGGCTGGGAGAGGCGGTGTCAGTTATGCAGTGTTTTACTGCCTGAATATGAAGTTTATTTCAAAGATCCTCTCAATACCTGTTAACCAATATTGAGAGTACAAGTGTTATATGAGCTGCTCAAAGGTATTCTACATTTTATATTTGTTCAAAAAGGCTTCTAATAGATCTGCTTAGAAATGTAGCAATTAAACCCAGATAGTAGGAAGTAATAATAAAGATAATAATGAAAAATAGATAATGCTGTATTTCAGTATTCGTCCCTTCATCATATTGTGTGACACAAAGTATCATAAGTCCTCTGAGAGTATTCTAGTGTCCCTTGACATCTATTAGCAATTAACTGAAATAATTTAAATTTGCTAGAGTGAAAGAAAAGAAGCAAATAATAATAAATATTTATACAGATTAATTTTAAAGGTAATCTTGAGTTTCTGAAAGTAGAATAAATATTGATAAGGAACAAAAATAGGTTTAAGCCTCGCTCAAGACAATCTAAATGTAATAGTAATTTGAAATGTTTTATTTGATGGAAATCTTTCAAGATGAATTTGACTGCATAGTGCGGTTCTGATAACAGGTTGGCAGGCATGGCCCTTTGAGTGCAATGTGACCAGGCGCTTTTCTAGGTACTGTGGATACATCAGAGAATAAAAGTAAGGACACTATCCCTGACCTCATGAAGCTTACATTCTAGTATGGGGAAACAGGAAATAAACATGAGAAAAAACTACATTACATAGTATATAGTATCGACAGAAGATGTTAAGTGCTATAAAAATACAATAGGGTTGAGCTGCTGAGCAGGGGATTCATTTAAATAGGATGGACAGTGACACTTCAGCAAAGACTTGAAAGAAGTAAAGAAAGGAATCACATAGATATCTGGTGGAAGACCATTACAGATACAGAAAACAGCAGTGCAGAGATTCTGAAGAAGAAATGTACCCAGTGTGTTTGAAGAATAGGAAGGAGGTCTCTGTGTCTTGTGCAGAGTAAAAGGGGGTACAGTAGTAGGTGATGGGATCAGACAGGTGTGAGATGGAGTCTTATAAGGATTTAGATTTTTTAAATTGAGGTATAATTGACCTATAACACTATATTAGTTTCTTCAATATCTTGTAATAACCTATAATGGAAAAGAATCTGAAAGAGAATACATATATATATATATATATATATATAAAACTGAATCACTTTGCCGTACACCTGAAACATTGTAAATCAACTATACTTCAATAAAAAAATTCAAAAATTTAAAAATTTTAAAAATTAAGTAAACATTATATTAGTTTCAAGTGTATAAAGACTAATTGTTTCTGTATATTGAGAAATGATCACCACAATATGTCTAATTAACATCCATCACCATATATAGTTACAGAATTTTTTTCCCTGTGATGAAAATAACTGGAAACGGGTACCATTTGACACCCTTCACCTATTTCATCCACCTCCACACACCCCCTCTCTGCCTCTGGTAACCATCCATCTGTTCTCTGTATCTATGAGTTTGGGTTTGTTTGTTTTGTTTTGTTTTCAATTCCACAAATAAATGAGGTCATACAGTATTTGTCTTTCTCTGTCTGACTTAATTCTAGCATAATGCCCTCTGGATTCATCCATGTTGTTGCACATGACAAGATTTCATTCTTTTTTATGGCTGAATAATATTCCATTGCATATATATATATATACATATATATATATATATAGTCACATTTTCTTATGTTCTTTATCCATTCATCTGTTGGTAGACAGGTTGCTTTCATATCTTGGCTGTTGTAAATAGTGCTACAATGAACATGGGGGTGCATATATCTTTTCAAATTAGTGTTTTTGTTTTCTTCAGATACCCAAAAGTGGAATTGCTGGATCATATGGTAGTTGTATTTTTTCTTTGGCCACACTACCCGGCATGTGGGATCTTAGTTCCCTGATCAGGGATCAAACCCGCCCCCCCGACCTGCAGTGCAAGTGCAGAGACTTAACCACTGTACTGCCAGGCAAGTCCCAGTAGTTCTATTTTTAATTTTTTTTGAGGAACCTCCACACTGTTTTCCATAGTTGCACCAAGGATTTAGATTTTTAATGCGTGTGAAATAAGCCTTAAGGGAGCTTTGAGCAGAAGAGTGACATGACCTAACTTAGTGCTTTAACAGTGTCAATCTGGCTATGTTGAGAAGAGACCGTAAGAAGAAAAAGGTAGAAACAGGAGTGTCAATTATTGCAATAATCCACGTGAGAGTTGGTGTGATTTAGTTCATGGTGGTGACAGGTAATTCTAGATATGCTTAGAAGGTAGAGCCATAGGGATTCTGATACATGACAATGAAGGATGCAAGGCAAAGAAAGGAGACAAGAATTATTACACGGTTTTTGACCTGAGTAATGCAAGTTTGGAGAGGTCGTTTCCTGAGATATTAAGACTGTATGTGGAGTGAGTTTGGGAGGAGTTAGATGAATCTGGAGTTCAGAGAGATCTTGTCTGAGAGGTCAGTTTTGGAGGCACCTATTTAAAGCCATGAGACTGAATGCATAATGGCACACAGGTAAACGAAGTTTCTATTTTAAGCAATTTGCCAGTCTAAATATCTAGAAAAATTTCTTCTGGAGTAGAACACCTAAAATGCTAGATAAAACATAAGAAACTTTAAATAAATAAGTCTGAGCTCTAGTAATGAAAACAATCAGAACCAGTAAAGAATAAAGTACGATTGTGCAGTGGTAAGCCGAATCTAAAGTTTCTTTTGACCTGAGGGCATCTCTCAGTTCCTGAGGGCTCAGAGCCAGGCTTTTAACTAGCCACACATGTTTAGGACTGGAAACTAAGCTGCAAGCCCCTAGAATATGGTGAACAGATAAGAGGTACTTTAGTACAACAGAAAACTTGAAATAACTTTCTTAGAGAGTGCATCAGGATACATCAACCCACCACTTGAAATATCCCCCTAAGGGGGATAGCCGGGATGGGGGTGGGGGGAGGGATAAATTAGGAATTTGGGATTAACATATACACTACTGTATACAAAATAGATGAACAACAAGGACTACTGCTATAGTCAGTAGGAACTGTACTCAATTTATTGTAATAATCTATAATGGAAAAGAATCTGAAAAAAATGTATAACTGAATCACGTAGCTATACAATTGAAACTAACACAACATTGTAAATTAACTATACTTCAACAAAAACATTTTAAAAATACAGAAACCATCTTACAATAAAAAAGAGAGAGAAAGGAAATAGTCTTAGACTTGGCACGAGTGGAGGCATGGATTTATGTTTAGGGGACAGAATTAAAACTTCTTGTGTGGCCCACAAAACCCTCAGTCTGAAAGTTAAGCTTCTAACATAGTTCTGGGTTGTTGGTGACATCAGGGATAAAGCAAAATCAAAAGCAGTTCCTCTCTGAAGGAGATGATTTAATTACTTACCTGTGTAAGATATTTCTTTCTCTCTGGTTCTTTCCCCTCTTCCACTTTTATCAGGACATACTCTCCATTGCCTCTCTTGTCCTTTATCTTATTTCATTTCTATTCTCAGCAGTTTTCCTCAGTGTCGCAGTCTACTTTGGGAGAGAACCCTAGCGGGCCAGGTTTCAGAGATCACAGAAACTAGGCTGCTCCAGTCCTTTGCAGTTCTACGGCAAGCTCTTACATCCACCTGCCACCAGAGTGGGTAAAACCCATCAAGGTGTTAGCAGCAGCTCCTATGATCCATTGCACTTTGTGAATATCTGTTGGCTGTTTTGTAGTTCCTGTGTTCCTAGACACTGGGTTGCTTCACATTACTTCCTCTTGCATAGTATGTGGATCTTAGGGATGTTGAAGGATTGTCCCTACTCACTTGTATTTTTTACCTCTTCATGAGGATAACTTGTCTCCTAGTTATTCTAAATACTGTCTTTCATTCTTTGGTTTTGCTTTCAATTTTCTCTGTTTTTATATGGGGATTTGGGTTGCATCAGAAACTATGCCCACCACTATTACTATCTTCTGGAATCCCCATAATACATTAAAAAAAAGGAAATAGAAGAAAAGACTCAGCTTTTAAAAACATATATGAATATATATTGATGTATACATACATATATGCAAATATATGTAAATATATACAAATATACATATACAAAAAATCAAGACAGTTCTTAGAATAATGATATATGAAGAAAGAGGAAGCAGAGATTGTTAAATAGTAAAATGCATTACTGGAAATAATTATAATGTGCAATGATCAGACCAGCCTCAGGAAAAATTGTCAACAGTAATAGGTTTTCTTTGGTGCTGATCACGTCCTGATTCTGTGGTCAATGCCCTCTTCTGGCTTGCCACACCTAGCATCCCAGTAACCTATGTTTTGTGCCCATCTATGGCCTATCAATATCTTTTTAATCTTTATTTCGCATTCAACCATAATTCAATGTTAAGAATGTTAACTAGTATTTTTGGAAAGAACAGTAGACTAAGTGGAAATCTCAGTTTAGCCGTTAATTGACTGGATCAGCTTTGACAAATCAATTTATCTCCCTGTTATATATATATATGTGTGGGTATATATATTAATTATAGATAAATTATAATAAAAATAAAGAAAAAATGAAATCCAGAGCTTGTAATTCATTAATAAAAAGATAAGCATGATGCACATACATATAGAATAGAAACATGAGAGACATGTGACCCATTCATCCCATGTCCTTTTTTACCTGGTTATAAAACTCAATTCTAAACTCTTAACAACCAGGGTGAAAAAAGTACATTCATGGCTCTGTGTGCTTCACTCACCTGTGATGCTCTTACACAGCTAGAGTCTTCTCCTGCCATGAGATAGACATCTCTGGCCACCCTGCCAAAAATAGGGTTCCTGAACCCCCCTTCTACCATATCTTTCTTAGCTACTTGTTTCATTTATAGAATTTATCACCTTTCCAATTATTTTATATGTCTCTGTATTTGCTTTTGGTCTGTCCTCTTTAGTAGACTGTAAGGTCCATGATGAAAAGCATTATGTCTGTTATTTTCAATAATCTGTGCCCAGTGCCCAGCGCAGTTCCTGGAACAGACTAGGTTCCCAGATATTTTATAAATCTTAATGCAAAAGAAAAAAGTGAATGAATGGAACACTTGGTCAAAACTCTGCAGGGGACTAGTCTGTGACATTTGAAAGTGGGCGTTAGGGTCAGAAGATAAGTGTGGTGCAACAAGAATAATGTCTCTAAATTTAAGACAAAGAATAGAAAATATCAAGAAAACATAAAGCTAGCTGGGAAAGCACACTATATAGTTAGACGGAACTATTACTAAATAGGAAAACAGACCTTTCAAACAGATAACTGGAACAAGTTATTGGTTAAGTAAAAATAAGCTGATAAAATATGACATTATTTGAAATAAATTTTATTATTTAAACAGTTAATGGCAATGTGAAACAAGCTAAAACTGGAAAAAATAAGTTAGAGTTGAAATTTACTGGGATGTGTCACAGTAAAAGAGACACTGAAGGAAAGATATAAAAATTCATTTCTAGTGAAGAATATGAAAGGTGCTATGTGGAATGCCAGTAAAAGAATCATGGCTGCAAGCACTAAAAACGTGATCATAATGAGTAATGGAAATGTCACCTGAGACAATAGGAGAAGTTGTTACTCAAATAATGAGTTTGAGTAGAAATTAGAAGCTAATGACTTCTTGTATAATTCTCTAGTTCAAATATCAACAAAATTATTGAAATGTGTTCCATGACCATAGCACATATGTCAGACCATATACCTGATAGTATATGCTTTATTAAAATATTAGAAATAGTTGTTCAAATTCAGGCAAAATAGATTGACAATGTGGGTAGTGCAATTTCAAAGGACAGGAGAACTAAGAGGAGGACAGAGGAGAGATGGAATGTCACATGCTGGCCTTAGGGATGGTAACAGTGGTTAATTCTTCCTCATAGGGGCAGCTTATGCTCTGGAATCAAACAAACAGACAGACAATAAGAAAGTGCAACCAAACAGCAAGACAATTAAAATTCTTCACAATGGGAGTCTGAATCCAGCTCCTGCTTGATCCATCATTTCCCTGACTTTCAACCATTTTCCTGTGTCATGAAGAAATAGAGAAATAAAGCCCAGAAATTTCTCCCAAGGATGCAAAATGCATGCTTCTCTAGTCTCTGTGAGAGTCAATTTCTTTTTTTTTCAACATCTTTATTGGAGTATAATTGCTTTACAATGGTGTGTTAGTTTCTGCTTTATAACAAAGTGAATCAGCTATACATATACATATATACCCATATCTCCTCCCTCTTGCATCTCCCTCCCACCCTCCCTATCCCACCCCTCTAGGTGGTCACAAAGCACCAAGCTGATCTCCCTGTGCTATGTGGCTGCTTCCCACTACCTATCTATTTGACATTTAGTAGTGTATATATGTCAATGCTACTCTCTCACTTCGTCCCAGCTTACCCTTCCCTCTCCCCGTGTCCTCAAGTCCATTCTCTGCGTCTGCATCTTTATTCCTGTCCTGCCCCTTGGTTCATCAGAACCTTTTTTTTTTTTTTTAGATTCCATATATATGTGTTAGCATACGGTATTTATTTTTCTCTTTCTGACTTACTTCACTCTGTATGACAGACTCTAGGTCCATCCACCTCACTACAAATAACTCAATTTCATTTCTTTTTATGGCTGAGTAATATTCCATTGTATATACGTGCCACATCTTCTTTATCCATTCATCTGTCAATGGACACTTAGGTTGCTTCCATGTCCTGGCTGTTGTAAATAGTGCTGCAGTGAACATTGTGGTACATGTCTGTCTTTGAATTATGGTTTTCTCTGGGTATATGCCCAGTAGTGGGATTGCTGGGTCATATGGTAGTTCTATTTTTAGTTTTATAAGGAACCTCCATACTGTTCTCCATAGTGGTTGTATCAATTTACATTCCCACCAACAGTGCAAGAGGGTTCCCTTTTCTCCACACCCTCTCCAGCATTTATTGTTTGTAGATTTTTTCTTTTAATTTCTTTTTAATACATTTATTTATTTATTTATTTTTGGCCACGTTTTGTCTTTGTTGCTGCTTGCAGCCTTTCTCTAGTTGTGGCGAGTGGGGGCTAATCTTCGTTGCAGTGCACAGGCTTCTCATTGCAGTGGCTTCTCTTGTTGTGGAGCATGGGCTCTAGGTGCGCGGGCTTCGGTAGTTGTGGCTCATGGGCTCTAGCTTGCAGGCTCAGTAGTTGTGGCACACGGGCTCAGTTGCTCCACAGCATGTGGGATCTTCCTGGACCAGGGCTCGAATTCGTGTCCCCTGCATTAACAGGAGGATTCTTAACCGCTGTGCCACCAAGGAAGTCCCATTTGTAGATTTTTTGATGATGGCCATTCTGACTGGTGTGAGGTAATTCCTCATTGTAGTTTTGATTTGCATTTCTCTAATGATTAGTGATGTTGAGCATCCTTTCATGTGTTTGTTGGCCATCTGTATATCTTCTTTGGAGAAATGTCTATTTAGGTCTTCTGTCCATTTTTGCATTGGGTTGCTTGTTTTTTTGATATTGAGCTGCATGAGCTGCTTGTATATATTGGAGATTAATCCTTTGTCAGTTGTTTCATTTGCAAATATTTTCTCCCATTCTGAGGGTTGTTTTTTCGTCTTGTTTATGGTTTCCTTTGCTGTGCAAAAGCTTTGAAGTTTCATTAGGTCCCATTTGTTTATTTTTGTGTTTATTTGCATTTCTCTAGGAGGTGGATCAAAAAGGATCTTGCTGTGATTTATGCCATAGAGTGTTCTGCCTATGTTTTCCTCTAAGAGTTTTATAGTGTCTGGCCTTACATTTAGGTCTTTAATCCATTTTGAGTTTATTTTTGTGTAGGTGTTAGGAAGTATTCTACTTTTATTCTTTTACATGTAGCTGTCCAGTTTTCCCAGCAACACTTATTGAAGAGGCTGTCTTTTCTCCATTATATACTCTTGCCTCCTCTGTCAAAGACAAGGTGACCATATGTGTGTGGGTTTATCTCTGGGCTTTCTATCCTGTTCCATTGATCTATATTTCTGTCTTTGTGCTAGTACCATACTGTCTTGATTACTGTAGCTTTGTAGTATAGTCTGAAGTCAGGGAGCATGATTCCTCCAGCTCCATTTTCCTTTCTCAAGATTGCTTTGCCTATTCAGGGTTTTTTGTGTTTCCATACAAACTGTGAAATTTTTTGTTCTAGTTCTGCGAAAAATGCCATTGGTAGTTTGATAGGGATTGCATTGAATCTGTAGATTGCTTTGGGTAGTATAGTCATTTTCATAATGTTGATTCTTCCAATCCAAGAACATGATATATCTCTCCATCTGTTTGTATCATCTTTAATTTCTTTCATCAGTGCCTTCTAGTGTTCTGCATACCAGTCTTTTGTCTCCTTAGGTAGGTTTATTCGTAGGTATTTTATTCATTTTGTTGCAGTGGTAAATGGGAGTTTACCATTTTGTTGCAATGGTAAATGGGAGTCTAAAAAACAAATGTTTTTTAGAGCATGTCACATTCTCTGAATTGGAGCCTTAGGATTAGTTCTTACAGAGTGAATCAAGAGTGTAAAAAGTTTGCAATAGATCAATAATCTTCTTTCTTTTAAAGTTAGGAGAACTTCCCTTAATATGGTATCATTGTACTTCTGAATTTAGGAATATATTTATTAAAGTCCTTATTGAGTACCAGTTATTACCAAGAACTAGGTGCTGTGGTTAGCTGAACTACAGATCTGCAGCCTCCACCCTCAGGCTCACAGCCTAGTTGGTGTGGGGGTCGGGGTGGGGACAGAACACTGTGGTAAAGGCTATGCCGTTAAGCTCTGCCTAAGTTACCTTTGTGGCCGTGAGGGCTCCCAGAGGAAGAGAGATTTGATCTGGTTCTTCGAGGGGATGAATAGGGATTCACCAAGAAGACAGAGGCAGAAGACACTCCAGGTTCAAGGAACAACAGTTGGCAAGATGCACACATGAAGTATGCCAGCACATTGGAAAATTATGAGACGTTTGCTATAATTCAAATAAATGTGCCGCCAAAGATACCATGCTTAGGAAGATCATTGTTGTGGCTGTTTAGAGGAAGTATTAGAAGAGAGGAGAAAGTGGAGTTTATTGGTTGAGAGTTATTTTAATAGCCCAGGTGAAATATGATGAGTGTCTGAACTGACGTCATTGCAATAGGGATGAAGAAGGGAAGTGAATAGGAAAGAGGGAGTACTCAGAAAGTAGACTCCTAGGTTTTGTTTGGTAAACAGAGGAGATGGTGGTTCTAAAGCCAGGATGTAAGTCATAGGGGATACAACAACTTTGGGAGATTATTTTCCTCTGCATACCTGAGTTTCAGTCACCTAAAGACCATCCAATCAATAGTTGGTTATTGATATCTGGAGTACAGGAGAGATAGCTGAGCTAAATCTTTGGGAGTCAAGGATGTGTAGATTGAGAATCAAAAAATCAAATGTCTACAGGTTACAGCTGCTAAGTAGTCAAAGTAAATGAGCGAAGTGGATGATAAGGAATGGTGAGAACTGTCATGAGCTGGACAGAGCATGCCCCGCCTATGGGGGACAGCTGCTACTCAGCTCTAATAGGTTACTGATGTGGGACTCTGGGGGAACAGTGCTGGCAGCTTTTTTAGAAAGAGAAACCAGAAAGCCGGATTTTAATATGGGCTTTCCGAATCTCAAACTAGTTTAAGATTAAAAAAAAAAAAAAAAAAAAACTTTGTGAGCCAAAATAAATTAGTTGACTGGCCAGATTAAATCAATGGATACCTCTGTTGTAGACGGTAATGCAAATTGTAAACATGAATGAAATTCCTAAGAAAAATGTAGTCTACAGTGAGAAAAGGAGAACCTCAGAATGAAACTCATAAAAACCTGAGGCTCAGGAGACAGCCTTGAACCAGGTACTGCACAATATAACTCATATTTTAGTGGTGAAAGAGTAAAACTAACATTTTATTTCGCAGGATAAAGATGTGTCCCATTAGAAATCCTTGAGTACCAACTTAAAATAAGCACTCAATTTTTGACAGTCCTATTACATTTCTTTCATCAGCTCACCCTCATCCATCCCAGACATCATTTCAAATCTTTTCCACTATCTTAAAATCTCTGACCATCACAACTAACTCCAGCCATACCCTCTTTCAGCTGGTGACCCCCTCTCATAGTTTCCATAGAAAATGGAAACTGTGAGATAGGATCCTGTGTTTAGTTTCAGGGATAGGAGACATTTTTCTCTTCTGCTGCTCTAGCCTGTTCTCTTCCCTCCAGCTTCTCATGAATCTTACACTCTCAGTCCCTTCTATGATATATTCAGATACCCCATCTTAATCTCTCCCTAGGTTTTTAAACACATCCAGGCCTCTCCCATTAACAAGAATAAAAAACAAAACAACCACTCCCAGGCCCACAAGTTTCTCTAGATTACTCTATCTTTCTTCCCTTTTATAGTCCAGCTTCACGAAAGAATCATATATACACCCTCGTCTCCAGTTCCTTTTCTACACTCACTCCTTAGACTATCTGATCTAGCTTCTGTTTCAGATAGTCTGGTAGACTCTCTCTTGTTAAGGTCACCACGCTACTAAATCCGTTGAAAGTTTTCAGCCCTCACCTTTCTTGTCCTCTTAGCATCATGTGACCCTGTTGGCCACTCCACTCTTCATGACCCACGTTACCCTGGCTTCTGTGATATCTGGCTCTCCTGGGCTTCCTCCTACTCCTTCTTCAGATCACATCTTATTCTTCACTTCCCCTGGGAACCCTGCCTTTACTGGTTCAAATCTCACTATTGTATGCTCTCTGAGGGCAATAAAACTCTCCTTTGTAACATTTTTCACTGTGAAATTTTATATTTTTCTGTGTGGTCTCCCCACTTGTAAGCTGAAGATAGGTAGGAAGCATGCTAGATTTTCTCATCATCATATGCGTTGTACCTGGACAGTGTCCTAGGGCTCAATAACTATTCTTCTAAAGAATGAATGACTAAATAACTGAAAATGAGTGAATTTAAAGCCTGAAACTACAGATCATAGAGGCTGCCTCAGTTGCCTAGCACATTATTTCATATTTGGATCATTTTCATTTTTATTAATTAAACCACAAATATATTTCAGAAGTTTAAGAAGGGTTATTTCAGGGCTTCCCTGGTGGCGCGGTGGTTGAGAGTCCGCCTGCTGATGCAGGGGGCACGGGTTTGTGCCCCAGTCTGGGAAGATCCCACATGCCGCGGAGCGGCTGGGCCCATGAGCCATGGCTGCTGAGCCTGCGTGTCCGGAGCCTTTGCTCCGCAGCGAGAGAGGCCACAACAGTGAGAGGCCCACGTACCGCAAAAAAAAAAAAAAAAAAAAAAAGAAGGGTTATTTCAATCTATTTAATTTGGGGATTATTTTTAGTTTTTATTCTTCAACTCACACTTAGTCTATAATATAACCTTTAAATAGAGTGACACAAAATGAATAAGAGTTTGTCTCTACTCTTAAAAGGCGTAATTTTTTTCTCTTCATATATATTAAAATTTAAATTGGAAATAAAATTTAAATATTCATTCAAACAGCTGCAAATACAGAGAGAATAACAATAAGAATGATAAAGAACAAAATAGTTGGAAGTCTTAAAAATCTCATTGAAATTATATAAAAAAAGGCTTTTATTTCACCCCAAACATTTTTACATTATTAAATATGTCCATGTAAAGGATCTATATCTAGAGAGATATATAAAGGATCTGTGTTTAGAAACTGGTATGAATGAACACTTTCAGTATGGGAAATGAACCAAATATTATTGCTTATGATCATCAGCTATATTCATTCAACAAGCATTTATTGAGCACTTGCCATTAGTTAAGGTAAGCTAAGCCAAGTCTTCATGACCAACTGAATGTGAGATTGAGCATAGGGGAGAGGAAGAGATCAAAGGGCACAGAGATTTCTAGATGTGTTGACTGCAGGCAGGATGAACAGGAATTATTTCTGGAAGTTTTGAATTTGGGCTGCTGATGTGTAACTAAATTAAAACATGTTGGCAATATGCCTACAGTGAACAGTAAAGAGTTCTTGCTTATAAATATCGTTTTGGTAATAACTGACACATCAATAATGGTTGAAGGTCAGGGATTAGTCAGCGGTGCTGGATGTCAGGGAGAGGTCAAGCCATATGATAAATGAAAAAGGCTTTGAGATTTCCTAATTAAATATAGATGAGAGTCTAGTAGATAGATCTGGAGATTATAAAACAGAGAATTTTCTCAGAACTGAATGTGTCAAATCAACTCAATCCATGTCAGACAGCCCTGTGTTCAAATCCCAGGTTTGTCACTTTTGATATAGGACATTGGTCAAATTTACTGAACCTCTAAAAGCCTCAGAGTTTCTCATCTGTAAAGTGGAAATAACAATATCTGCCCCTTCTAACGTTTGGGGAAGAATTAAATACGATGCTTAGTGCAATGTCTTTCACATTGTAAATGTCAAATATATAGCATTGATGATGATGATGAGGAGGAGGACAATGGTGACAACCATCCTATGTTTATGAGGGCTGGGACAAATAAAAAGAAGGAAGGAGACTTAGATTGACCATAGGGATGACATTTTGAAAGACCAAGTCGTCTAGATGGAGAGGTGAACTGTAAGAAGGGTAAATTTCACATCACTGGAAGGAAGGACTAGTTGGTCATTTGACAGCAAGCTGACAGTGAGGTTTGAAGCATGAGATAAAGGTCGACATTCTAGTTCTATGATTCTATTATAGCTCTATATTCTATATAGTTCTATGATTCTGTTAGTTTCCCAGGGAATGTGATAGATAAAGCAGGTGTAATTTGGGGGAAGACGGGAAAAGAGACAGCTTTCTTATAAGATTAATAGAATATCTGATATATTATTTCACAACAAAATCAAGTGATCCCCAGCTGGACAATGACAGTTTTGTGGTCAACTGCAGAGTGGCAGCTATTACAGTTGACCCTTGAACAACACAGGGGTTCAGGGTGCCCAAACCTCTGCCCAGTGGAAAATCCGAGTATAACTTACAGTTGGCCCTCCATATCCATGGTTCCTCCAATTCTACAGATGCAAGAAACCGTGTAACACTGCAGTGTTTACTATTGAAAAAAACCCAAGTATAAGTGGATCTGCGCAGTTCAAACCCGGTGTTGTTAAAGGGTCAGCTGTACACTCAAACACATCCCCATGCCACTTCTGCCCACACATTGAGTTTTACTAACAGCAGCCTCATTTCTTTTACTGTAGTGTCAAAACTTTAGGAAAACGAAAAGAATTTTGTCCTCAAAGCATGTTGGGACCCCAGATTTGTGGAAACCACAGTATGTATTTTCCTAAAAATAAAAACCTGGATTTTGAAAACAGGCTCTTTGGTGGGTGATCAGTAGCATTACCAAAGAATTACTCAATTAAGAAAATAATTACCTATAGAAATCTCTTAAGTGGCAACTCTCCAAAAACATTTCACTTTACACTTAATTTTTGAACTCCATAAGATGAAGTACTTATTAATGTAGCTATTTCTGAAGACTGTTCTTTTTGTTGTTTTTAGAGCAGTGGTCTTGAGTGATGGAGCCACCCCCATTTGTTCTTGTGACGGTTCATGTTTACTCTTGAGTTGACTGGCTAGAACTAAAACTGTAAATTCTAGCTCTAAGCCTAAATGATATTTACAATCCTGAACTCACTCTCACAACCTCAAACAAAGAACTAAGGGACTCTAAACACTGGGATAAGATTTAGCATGACATTATTCTTCTGAAGAAAACATTTCAGATAAATCTTCCGAGTCTCTAGATGTCAGAGTGTATAGGATGCTTTGTGCAATAATCCCTCAGAGGAGAAACCTTGAAGGAGTCCTATTTTTCCTTATGGCATATGAAACCTGAGCATGTGCATTGTTCTTACACACACATCAGCTCTAAATTCTCCAGGGAAAGAACTCTTTTTAGTTTTAAACAGACCAAAGAGACCTGTTCTGCATCTGATTTTCTCCCAGTCTAGCCGACTTAGAAAGTGGATTTACAGTTCACTCACATACAAACTGAGTGCAATGTTGTATAGAGGTCTCCAAGGACAGCACTCCTTGTGTTCTGAATAGAAATAAAATCACCAGGATAACCAGGGTCTTTTAGGGCTATCTCAGTCACACCCTGTATCTTGAGTTGTAATTATGAGAAATGCATCAAAGCAACTCCTCATTTGTGTACGAATGAAGAGAAGAGACAGGTCCCTTTTATACTTGCAGAGTAAATAAGGTCCATGTAGCAACATGTTCGCAGCTTGGCATTCTTGGATTTAACAGTCATGGTTCTACCTAGGCTTGCGTGATATTATTAGACCCTGACTGGCAATGTTTTGTACTTCTACTGAGGCATATTTTTGACTTGAACATGCTGTAAGGCCAGAAAGTTTGGATTAACTAGTGAGCAAATGGATGACTCCAATTAACTCAGCATCCACATCTCAAGACACATTTGTTGTCTTCCTTCTGGAACTTATTTTACAATAACTGGAGTAAAGTTATTTTATAATAAAACCTTTGTTTACTTATGAAATCTGGTCATGAAGTAGGAAAGGAGATGGTTGAATTTGAAATTGAGTTTAATGCATGCTCACTGTAATGGAAGTGTGATTGGATCACATTTTGAATTTTTTCCAAATTTTTTTCATACCTATGAATTTAGAGAATTCCCAAGGCCCCATCTTCAGAAATATGGATACAAGGAGTTAACTATATCTATAAAAAAGGTGTAAAACATGTCAAGGCACATGGAAAGGAGTTTGAGGATGAGAAATATAATTTAATTTCTGCCTTCCAAAAAAAGTCTTCAAGGCAATGTATCCTTTTTCCAATGTTTGATCTTTTAAAAGATTTATTTGGAGGACATAAACATTATCAAAAAACCTTCTGGGGCTCCCCTGGTGGCACAGTGGTTGAGAGTCCGCCTGCCGATGCAGGGGACGCGGGTTCGTGCCCCGGTCCGGGAAGATCCCACATGCCGCGGAGCGGCTGGGCCCGTGAGCCATGGCTGCTGAGCCTGCGCGTCAGGAGCCTGTGCTCCGCAATGGGAGAGGCCGCAACAGTGAGAGGCCCGCGTACTGCAAAAAAAAAAAAAAAAACCTTCTGTAGGATCATCTTAAATGTTACCCTACAGAGAGAAAATACCTAAAACAATTCCCCATTTCAGTCAATAAAACTCAGTTAAGTTTAGTAATATAAACTCATCCTGAAAATTCATTTCTCACAAAAGTTTTAGTATAAAATGTTGATATCATTTGATAAAGAATTATTTACCATTTCATAGTATAGAAAATGTGATGAATGTTTCCGACTAAAGTAACTTCTGATTTGATGTGAAATCCTTCAGTGGTTCCCCATTGCCTTCAGGGTAAAGTCCATCCTCCATCATGTGGCCTATGCGCCCCTTTATTGCCTTCCATTGGAGCCTCACCTCGAGCCACACAACCCAGTTCATATTTCTCCGAGCACCTGTCATACTGAACTGTTGGCAGTTTCCAGACCTTCTGGGCCTTTGTTTATGATGCCTTCTCTGTCTGAAACTCTATACTCAGTCCTTTGACCTTTACAAGTTGCCTCAGGAACATGTCTTCTAAAAGGCCCAAGAACTTCCCCAGTCGGCACTCAGTGTCCATCAACACCCTTTCCCAAGCACCCCATGTTTCTATTTATCATAGCAGTTTTAATGCTGCATCATAATCGTCTACTTGTCAATTTTCCTCATTCATTCATTCAAGCATTCCACAAATATATAATGAGTATTAACTACATGACAATCACTCCTCTAGGCACTGAGGACAAGCAATGAACAAAAAAACTACCAGCTGTCATGGAGCTTAGCTTCTAGTAGGGGCAAAATATAATAACACATAAACATATTTATAATAAAATGCCAGGCAATCTTAAATGCTATGAAAAAAAAAAACTCAACAAGGTAAGATAAACAGGGAAAGTGGGGAAACAGTTCTGGTGGGGAAAGTTGTTGCTTTTAGAAAAAGAGTGGTTTATTTTTAGAAAGAGGGTCTTCGGGGACCCTTTATTGAGATGGCAGGTTTTTTTTTTTGTTTGGTTGGTTTTTGTTTTTTATATAGATATGAGGTAAGCAAGAGAGCAAGCAATGCTGGTGTTGAAATGCAGTTATGTTCTAGTCAGAGGAAACTATGCATGCACAGGCTGTGAAATGCAAATATTCCTGGCATATTTCGGGGAGTAGCAAGGAGGGCAGAGTGACCATTGTCCATACACTGTGTTACAAAGAGAGGGGAGTGGGAGATGGTATTAGAGAGGCGTCATGAAGTAGGACCATGGTTCTCAACAAGTCTGTGCATTAGAAACAACTGGTGAGCTTTAAAAAATATAAGACAGCCCAGCCCTGTCTTAGCCCAAGAGAGTCTAACTTTAATGACTTGAAGTAGAGCCCAGACATTGGTATTTGTTCTTGTTGTTTTTTGTCATGTTTTTTTTCAAGGTTTAATAAACTTTTAATTTTAGAATAAAACTTTCTAGAAAAGTAGCAAAGATAGTACAGGGAGTTCCTGCATCTCCCCACCCAGTTTCCTCTACAATGGTTGACATTTTGCATTACCATGGTACATTTGGTACAACCAAGAAACCAACATTAACTAAATAAACTCCACACTTTATTAGGATCTTACTACTTTTTCAGCTGATGTCTTTTTCTCTTCTAGGACCACATCCAGGATTCCACATTACATTTAGTTATCGTGATTCCAATAGTCACCTTCAGTCTGTAACAATTTCTTAGGCATTTTTTTTGTTTTGTTTTTCATATCCTTGCCAGTTTTGAGGAGTACTGGTCAGGTGCTTGGTAGTGTGCCTTTGGTGTTTTTCTCATGTTTAGCCTGAAGTCATGGGTTTGGGGGAAGGATACTCCAGAAGTGAAGTATCCTTCTCATCACATTATATCAAGTATGTGCCATCAACATGACTTAATGACTTTATCACTGATGATGTACCCTTGATCATTTGGCCAAGATAGTTTCCCAGGTTATACACTGTAAAGGCTCCCCCACCCAACCTTTTCCATTACTCTACCTTTTGGGTCAGTAATTCAATAAGCACACCCCTCGCTCAAGCACGGTTAGGGGGTGGATTTAAGGTTCATATTTTGGAGGGAGGAGGCACTGATATTTTTAAATAGATCCTGTGATAATTCTAATGTGCAGCTGATGTTGGGCATTTCAGGCCACTTTAGGATTTTGACCTACAGTCTGAATGAGATGGAAAGGCATTGAAGGAGTTTGAACAACTGAGTGGTATGATCTGACTTGTGATTTCAAAGAATTTCTCTAGCTTTTTAGTGGACTATGGGGTCAAGGACAGGAGCAATGAGATCAGTTGAGAGGTTATTACAATAATTCAGGTGAAGAGACTATGGTATTTGGGACCAGGGCTGGCTATGAGCTACCTCTACCGAAAGGGATCATGCTTTCTTTATATCTTCAGACCCTAGTACATATAATATATGTTCAATAAATATTGTATGAATGATCATGAAACAGACGGTTTATGTATTGCTCTTTGGGAGACAGCACAACTCAAAGGGGTAGTAAGATAAGTCTGGGAAGGTTCTAGAACCTAACATGACCTGGATCATTTACAACCAGTTGAACAACTGAAAACTTATATTCGTTATCTATAAAATGGAAATAACAGTCCTTCAGGGGGTTATTAATAGACTAATAAAAATAATCAAATATAAGGGATCTGTTTATACTGCTAATAACCTGCCACGATTCCCCAAGCCTTACATACACCCAGTGATACCACAGAGATCAAAGAGTGAGATCTGGGTTTCTGCAGCCTTGGTTCTTATTCCAGTACTGGTACTTATTACTTTGGCCAAATTATATCACTTCTGTAAGTCTCAGTTTCCTCACCTTGGAAGCAAAGATATTAGTTCCTATCTCATAAGATTGTTGTGAAAATAAAAAATATATAATATTTAAAAGTGCTTAGAATGATTCCTGGCATGTAATAAGTTCTCAATATACAAGCTACTACTGTTGCTGTATAATCTCCGGGGTATGTATTTCATGTACTTAGAACATCTTCTCACTTAATACTACTGTGTTGGATACTCTCTATTTGCCCCTCCAGATCCATACTCCATCCTGCTCTGGGCCTGGGCAGCTGACCTGTATGGGCTGTGTCAGGATGGTATCCAGTTGGAAGGCAATCACAGGCCATCATAGGGTGAAAGGAGGATGCTGGTAGGATATCAGTCCCCCTCAGCACACAGCAAGGTTGACACTGGCCATGTTTTCCTGTGGAAACCCTCAGCTCCTGGCCAGAAGCCCTCTCTACAATTTTCTTGGCACTTCCAGTAATCACTTTCTTTCCTGCCCTTGAAGGCCACAGGGTGGTAAAGGGTCTCCCTTGTTCTTGGCCAGGGCACTGTCCCTTTTTCCATATATGTACTCACACTCTAGTAAATCATCTCTTTATTGGAATCTTCAGTTGCCTAGTTTGGGTGTACATCGATTTCCTGTTGAAATCCTGACTAATACATCTGGAAATAGGCATCATTCCCATTCTGCAGGTGATAATACTGAAGCTTTAAAAGACTATACTCAGGATAGTGGAAACAGCACACATTTCAAGCTAGATAGCCATGAGTTCCAATACTGTGTAAATTTGAGCAAATTACTTGAACTCCTTTTTTTGCTGTATGAATCATGTAAACTTATTTTTAGCTCTGTGAGTTTGGACAAGTTATCTAAACTCTCTAAGACTTAGTGTTCCCTCCTAGCACATAGGATTTCTGTATTATAAGTAATATTGCATTTAAAATAATCATCATAGTATCAGCCACGGAGTGGTTGATAAAAAATGTTAGTTTTGTGTCCCGAGAAGTCCCTACAAGTCACAGTCTTTGCTAAATTTTGGATATAGTTTGGCGATTTCTGATTCAATATCAGTGGTCTCTTTGAAGGCCACATTTTCTCATTTTTATTATTTTGTAAGTACATATTTGTATGTTATCAGATAAAATTCTTGTAGGCTTTCCTTTGTAATTGTTTTAGTCTCAGCTTGTTTTGTTTTTGCAAATTTAGCTATTGAATTATGCTTCCAAGAGATACTTCTATTTAGTATTTCACAGTGGTAATCTTAGACAAACCTTATGAAAACAAAATCTTCCTGTTAGCCTTCTAATTTAAAAAGTGTCTTGGCAAATTGGCCTAGTGTAGAAAGTTTTCATCAAAATGACATTTACTAATGATTATAGCAATCATTGATACCAAATCTCCCTTTTTGATAGCTTTTTCGTATTGGTATAGTTGATAATTGCTTATCTTACACAGTGGGACAGATTTAGTTCAAAGCTGTTTCTGAAAGCTTCTCAGGAGATGCAGAACAACTTTTCTGAACAGCATTTGGCTTGAAATAACTGTTTCACATTGGGGATTTTCACTTATTATCAGAAGTCATTTATAATCCGATTGGCAATGCAGGTGGCATTGGATGGCTTTATTGAATCTGAAATTTTGTCCAACAAGTATATTGATTGGAATATGTCAGCTCTAGGCATATTACAGTTTTGTTACATTTAACATAACTGTCACTTGGAAATTTCATTACAGAGTGGTGCTCTGGGCCTGATCCTACCAGGAAAAAAATAAATTGCTTATTAAGAACATTTTAGGCTCTCAGACTGCCAATTCAAAAAAAGAAGTTGTCTTTTTATGTTAAAGGACCCGTTCCCCTGGATTTTAGAGTTGAAAAAGAGGGCAGAAAGCAAGCTAATTGGCTATCCACGTGTACCAAATATTCTTCATAACTTATTTAAATGTCCCAACAATCTTGCAAGGCAGGAATTACCTCCAGTTCACTGAGGGTCAGACAGGTAAGTATCTGACCATAAGTAATCCATCTTGGAAGTGATGGATTTGGGTCTGAAGTGTAGGCTTCTCTGATTTCCAAGTCCACACTCAGTCCACCCCCAATCCATCCCATCTAATCACCAGCTCTATGGTGTCAGTGAGAAATTTATTAGAGAATGGCTTTTTAAAAATTATTAAAAATCTCATCTTGCTTGATATTTAGACAATTTTCTCAACTATTAACTGCTCTCAAAGCTTTCTCTCCACATCCTATTGCTCTGTTCTCAATTTAAGGCTTCATCATCTCTTAACCAGATTGTTGTAATACCATTTTAACTTGTCTTCCTGAGTCTAATTTTGTCCACTCCAATACATTATCCATATTAAAATTTTAAGCACAAAGACCTGATTATTAATCCCTATTGATACCCTTCCTTGGCCCCATTTCACCAATGAGGTAAAGTCAGAATTCCTCAGTACCATGTTCAAGGCATTCCTGATTACATATTTCGCAATCAAGGTAACTTCTCATACCCTTAGTTCCAGGAATATGGAATTTCCCTAAATCCACCACACTTTTCCATGCCTCCCAGTTTGGACATGTTTCCCTCAAAACTCACCCCCATCTTACCTGGAGAATGTTTATCTTTTAAGAGCTTGATCAAAAGTTACCCTTTCAATGAATTCTTCCCTGTCCTTTCTGAATGATTTTATGCCCAAATTTTTATTTCTATTTTTAAGAACGACACTATACTGAAGGTTTTTTGTTTTGTTTTGTTTTTGGGGTTTTGTTGTTTTTGTTTTGTTTTGTTTTTGTCTCCTCCTAGCGAATTTTGCATTTTGTCTCCTCCTAGCAAATTTTGAGCTCTTTGCAAGCAGGGACTGTGTCTAGATGTTCAATAATTATTTGTGAACTAATAAATCTATTGAAACCTTTAGAGTTAGTTTCCTGTTTTCGAGCATATATCTTTAAAAATAGCAACTTCAGAGATCTAATCCATTACATTGATGCTTCAGAGACATTTCCAGCAGACCTTACTCTTGAAATCCTAAACGGGCCCAGGGCATGCCCGAAAAGTGACTTCTGCTCACACTAGTAAAAGTTGGGGACAGGGCTCAAGAAGAGAGAGAAGGAAAATGTAAGAAGCAGAGACAAAAAAAAAAAAAAAAGCACCCAGAGCATAAGCTCAGGTGTCACACAGTTGAAAGAGGTAGAAGCTGGACAAAAAGTACATGTATCGCATCAGAGCAACTCAGAGATGGGTTGTGCTTTCCTGAGCATGGAGTAATCGAGGGAGGGAGTGTTATGGATTAAGAAGGCAGTAGGCTGGGCTAAAGAAGCCAAAGCGAAAGTAACAGGCTGCTGGAGCTCACAGCTGTGTTCTTCCATCTCTCCATCCAGTATTGGGATGCTGTACACATGCCGCTAATTATAATCAAGGGCATGTCACTCCCATCTCTCCTGACACTCCTGTAAACAGATTATTTGTGAAAGAAAAAGACAGTGAATTTTGGGAGCAACAAACATCTGAAATTGACTGTATAAAACCCAAACAAAAAATTCAGACAAATAATAGTATCTTTTTTTCTTCATCAGTTAGATCTCTTGTAACAAGATTTCCTTGTCCCTGTTGACACTCTGGCAAGTGATATTGACAAGCCAAGGAATGTAAATAGCAAAATGGAAAGGAAAGAAAAGCAAGCAATGGGCATAAGCACTCGAAGGGCTAATCAGATCCTTTGTAACTGAAAGTTTACTGGAGGCACAATTTAACAATCATTAACGAATTACTTCACTCAACAGAAAATTAGATTGCCCATTTTCCTGAGCACATATGAAAATAGTGTGAGAACTAGCACTTGATGTCATATGACAATGTCATACCCACAGGTGCAGTCAGAGCATCCTCTGGCCACTGACGCCTCCTAACTAGTCTTCATATCTGCAGCCTCCAAGCCTGTATTGTCCAATACAATAGCCGCTACCACATGCGGTGATTTAAATGTAAATTAATTAAAATTATAAAAAATAAAAAGTTCAGTTTCTCTATCCCACCAGCCACATTTCACTGGCTCAATGGCCACATATGGCTAATATATTAAACAGTGCAGATGTAGAACATTTCCATCGTTGCACAGATTTTTATGGGAAAGCATAATTTTATCATATCACTTCCTGGCTCATAAACTTCTGACAGATTTCTTACTGCCACCAGGACAGCGCTTCTCAAAATTTACTGTACATCCATATTATCTAGAGATCTTGTTAAAATGCAGTCTGTGATTCAATAGGACTGTGGTGAGCCCACGAATCTGCATTTCACCTCAACTCCCAGGGGATGCCGATGGTGTTCCTTCAACCATATTTTATCACCTGCATTCCAAAGTTCTCTATTCCCTCACCAGCCCTACCTGATGTCCATCAGCTTCGAGAAAGGCACTTCTTTGCTCCAGCGGCTAAGTTTCTCAACAGTTCCTTCTGATGACATTATTCACTCGTGCCACCTTACTAGGTTCCTCCAATTTCTTCATCTTTAAGGAGGTTGTCCCAAGTGGCTCAAGCCTGCTCAATCACCTCTATAGAGATGGCTTTCAAACTTCAGTGTACATAGGGATCATCTGAAGGGAGCTTGAGAACTTGTGCTACTCAGGCCCTACCCCAGGAGAGTCTGGTCATTAAGTCTGAGATGGGGCCCAGAACCCACCTGATTAATAGACCACAGGTGATTCTAAGTGTTTCCCTAACCAAACTCAGAACTATTGTCTTAGTATACTTCTTATCTACATAACTCATTTTGATACTTAAAAAACTTACAGATAACCTTATACTGATATTCAACTGCTTGTAGTGTTTTTTATTTATTGCAAAATTAAGTATAAACAATCTATTTATGTCTAGAAATGTCTAGAGCTGTGGATTTCAACCCTGAGCACATGTTGTAATCCCTTGAGGGAGATTTTAGAAACCTTCATTCAGATGTTCCCATCCCCAGAGATTCTGATTTGTATAAGGGAATAGCCTTTGGTTATTTTTGTTTGTTTGTTTCCCAAAGCTCTGTAATTAGTTTCCTGGGGCTGTCATAACAGAGTACTACAAACTTGGTGACTTAAGACAACAGAAATTTATTCTCTCAGGGTTCTGCAGGTTAGAAGTGTGAAATCAAGGTGTTGACAGGTCCATGCTTCCTCTGAAGGCTCTAGGGAAGAATCTGTTGCATGCTTCTCTCCTAACTTCTGCTGGTTGCAGGCAGTCATTGGCATTTCCTGGCTTATAGCGGCATCACTCCAATTTCTGCCTCGTTCATTGCATAGCCTTCTTTCCTGTGTCTGCGTCTCCAAATCTCATTCTTCTTATACGAACACCGGTCAGGGGATTTGGGACCCAACCGTATCAGGTCTGACCTCATCTTAACTTGATTCCATCTGCAAAGACTATTTCCAAATAAGGTCACGTTCACGGGTATCTGGGGTTATGACTTCAACATTTCTTTTTTGTGGGAAACAATTTAACCTGCAAGCTCCCCAAGTGATTCTAAGGCACAGCCTGGCTTTAAGAACAATGGTCTAGACTCAGTGGTTCTGAAACTTGAGCATACAACAGAATAACCTTGGGGGCTTGGAAATATAAGGGTTGCTGAATCCAAACCCCAAGATTTAACACGGCTGGGTTGGGCCTGAGAATTTGCATTTTTCTAACAGGTTTGAAAACCACTAGTGTAGGGGAAAGGGAAGTAAAATGGGTGTACTGTTGACCCTTAAACAAAACGGGTTTGAACTGCATGGGTCCACTTACACGTGATAGTAAGTACTACAGCACTACACGACCTGTGATTGGTTGAATCCAGAGAATCGCAGATTCGGAGGAAGCTCATATACAAAGGGCCGAGTATAAGTAATATACAGATTTTTGACTGTGCAGAGGATTGGGACCCCCAACCCCTTTGCTGTTCAAGAGTCAACTGTATTTCTTTCCTACCCTTGCAGGAGCAGCATAGGTATCACCTGGGAGCTTAGGAGAAATGCAGAATTTTGAGCCCACCCCAGACTCCTGAATCAAAGACTACCTTTTAACAAGATTCCCAAGTAATTTGAACTTTCATTAAATTTTTAGAAGCACCTGTTGTATACTATCCAAAATAAAATTGCTCTTAATTGGCTGGTTGAATTAGTTAGTAAGGAGATGGATAGATAAAGAAATAAATGAGGGAATAATAAAGCAGATTCCCCAACTGCCTATCTCCCAGGAGATAGAAAGTGGATCTTCTAAATCCTTTGATCATGAAGTTGTCTTAGCAACTGTGAAGACAGTGGCTTGTCATCATAGTGGCACTAAGGGAATCTGCATGTTGGTTCTTCAGCAATTGAGTGTTCTCAGCTTATTTAGCCTTTTACAGGCTTTAACCAAGAAATTCCATACTTTCTTCCCCTGCCCCTTCCCAAATGACCTCATCTTAACATTTCGTGGCTTCACTATCAGCACTCTGTCATTTGTGCCAAAGTCTGAAATAGGAGTCTGGCTGGAATACAGAGAAACACAGCACAGTGTAGATTTAGTAATGAACTGGCTTTGGGCCAGAAGGGTAGCAGGTAAGTTTCAGAGTTTCAGCTGAAAAAGAAAGAAAAGCTTTTAGAAAGCTTAGAGCCAAGTTAGAACATGCCATATATGACTTTTTTTTTTTTTTTGGCAGATATGCCGTAAAATAAGAGTAGACCAAATTCCCCATTGATAGATTGAGTTTCTGGAAACATTGTTCTAGAGCTAAAGTGCTCATGTGTGTCTCAGAAAGGAATTTCGAGTCAAGCTTTGAAAGTCCTTCTTTTTCTCTCTCCACTACTGATTTCCATTTTTCTCTTGGAGAGTTGCACTTTTTTTTTTCTTCTAAGCAAGCCACATACCCAAGGAGTCACAAACAGTTGTGTCCTAGAAAGCCAAAGTTTTCTTGGAAAAAGTTGTTTTTTAAAGACCATTACCTTTCATTTCTTCATGGAGCCACGTCACACCCACATTGAATCATTTAATAGAAAGATTGAGAGAGCTCTCATTAAGATATGCTTCTGTAACTTGACGATTTGAGGAAGAGCTGATATTTCATTTTAATGAAATGGTGTTGCCTGGAGAGGCACAGTGTGATTTCAGGAAGCAGTGCTGTGCATGTGTTGTCCCCTGCAACATGGCTTGAGGAGCATTCCTTCAGTGGTCTGTTGCCTTCTCTTCCTCTTCTGTAAAATAGGATTAAAAGTTATCAGTCAGTCTCCCACATGTCTATTAGAGTTAAAGAGAACACGTCTCCTATCCAAGAAAAAAAATCTCTCATGTCTTTAGCCATATAATATTAGGTACATTTCTGTAATCACCACTTAATTAATTTAAATTTTATTTTCTTTTTGGTATGAACTTATAAAATCAGTTTCTACATTCTAAATGCTCGATTAAAGCAAATGGTTTTTTGTTTTTTTTTTGTTTTTTTGTCTGAAATCAGCCAGTTACACACATTAGCAGCTTTGGAATAAAGAACAAATGAATAACTCTAGATATCTCTTTATTTGTGCACAATGAGAAATGTTCCTCACCCAAATCCAGGATGAAAAATTCTCCTCTTCTCGCTGTCATATTTTCTACTGGTAAATTGCTGAATCACTGTGTGTGGCAGCTGTGGTCAGCTCTTGGGCATGCCTTGTAGAGAATTGTCAGGGGCACCCAAGGTCCCTCTGCTATTTCCAGATGACAGGAATAGAAGAGTAGCCTGACGCCATACTCTAAACAGCTGTGCACACGTGTGTGTGTATGTGTGTGTGTGTGTGTGTGTGAGAGAGAGAGAGAGAGAGAGAGAGAGAGAGAAATTCCTTCCCCCTTGTTAAAGCTGGTGGAGACTCTGTATCTCTGCATGTTTATGCAAATCCCAGATTGTACAATTTGAGCAGAACGTAGGGATCTTAAGAAATCATGTAATATGACTCTAAATTGTAGTGTGATAAAATGTAGATAGCCCTGGCCAGGAGTTAGGAGACGGGTCCTCTCTCACTGGGATGTATAAACTATGTCACTTTCTAAGACTAGTATGAGAAAAAATTTGATAACTAAGATTTTCCTTCTTTCACTTTAAAAGTAAACCACAAGCTGCAGATTAACCCTACTTTCGTTAGTTCTTATTGGAAATAGTGCAACATTCTGGTAATAATGTTTTATTGGTTTCCAGTTCTGTTACCATCTTTCTCTTCCTCAAATCTCTTTAATCCGTCCTTGAAAAAGCCTTTTGTAACCCCTTAATTATCCATTAGAGCTAGACGTAATAACACAGTAAAGGGCTGATGAACACTCAGTAAAATTGCAGATTATTTTACAGATCAAGAGTATTAACTCTACGAGAGAAGGAACCAGCTTAAATGCTGGAAAAGGCCTGCCTGGATTTGATTGAATACTAATAATGTGATCTGAGCATGTTACTTAAACTCTCTGAGTATGAGTTTCTTCCTCCCTAATAGGCCCTACACTGTAGGGTTATTGTGAGAATGAAATGCTATAAAACACGTAAAGTTTTTAGCATGGTGCTTGATATGTCATAAATGTTTGTGAATTTGAGCTGGAATACAGTCTATAAGTGTTTGTTCAATTTATTTACTTATATTGAAATACTATCTAGTTGAATTCTTCTTAAAATGCTTGCCAGCTGCGTCCTAAAATCTCTTGATTATGCAAAAAATTACTTTTTATATTTTATTTGTTACGATGGATTTTATTAACACCTATTTGAATTTACAATATTGGGCTTTTTTTAGTTGCTGTTTATTACTGACTGGTTCTTTTAAATTATATGTTACAATCTTTAAACCTTTTCAGTTTCAGTAATACGTTGTCAACCTTTCTCAATCCTCCAATTCTTAGTCAGAAGATATGACTGCTTTTTAAAAAAACAAATTCCAGAAGAAAGTCTTATTTCCAACAATAAAGCCCTCTCTTCTACAAGCTGAATGAATGTCAGAACTTAGGTATGGAAAATTCATTTTTAAAGAAAAAGATAATAGAGCATTTAAGAAAACCTTCACAGTAAGAAGATAAGGCAATTTTCTGAATTAGTTATGGAGAAAATCCACTTTTTATTAAGTTATATGAAGACTCCATGTTTAAATATACTTCATCTAATGGCTTTGAATATCCAGTTTCCTTACTGAAGTAAAAAAAAAATGCTTTGATGTTAGGGAAATTTTGCAATGTTAGAGCAGTTGAAAAGCATGTACTCACTACCTTCTGTTTTCTTCTGCTATCCCTATAATGTATGTCTCAAGATGTTATGGTTGATTTATCTAGAATACCTCTTAAATCTCTTAAAATTTCCAGAGGCCATTGTAGATAACAGCTGATCATGTGTTGTGAAAGTTCATAGGTTTTATATCTTTGGAAAGTATCACATTCTTTATTTTTATCTGAACTTCAGGTTATGCTTAAAAAACACTTTCTGTTACTTGGTACCTATACTCTAAGACAGAATGAAAGTTTATTACTATCATGATAATGGTAACTGTTAAGTTATTAAACTCAAGAATAACACACGTGGATAATTAATAAGGTTTTTGACTATGGAATTTCAAAGCATTTGTTGAAATAAGAAAGAAACAACATTTCATATCTAAGAATTTATCCAGAAAATTCCTGATTCAAGTTATATCTATAATAATTTTCAGGATAGCATGATCACTGTAGAGAAAAACTGGAAATGACTATGACAGGAAGCTGGCTAAAGAGCTACTACACCGTGACAACCACTCATGATATAATGCCTCTAAGTAAAACTTAGAAAAAGTAAAATGGGAGACTGATGGGAGAAAGACAAATGAATTTATCATTAGAAGCATAACTGCCAAAGAGACTAGATACTTGTTTTGCCTGGATAGTTTTTCTGTTTTCTAATATAAGGATTTAATGCTATAAATATCCCTCTCAACACTGATTTAGCTGCATTCCACAAATTTTGGTATGTTTTATCCTCATTTTCATTCAGTTCTATGTATTTTTAAGTTTGCTTTGAGACTTCTTTTTCAACTCATGGATTGTTTAGAAGCATGTTGTTTAATTTCCAAGTGTTTGGAATTTTTTTTCCTGTTATTGATTTCTAGTTTGATTTCATTATTATCAGAGAGAATACTTTTTATGATTTCATTTCTTTTACATTGGCTTAGGTTTGGTCTATGACCCAAGATATGTTCCATGTTAATGAATGTTCCATGGGCACCTGAAGAGAATGTGTATTGTGCTATTTTGGAGTGAAATAGGTATAAATGCCAGTTAGATCCCATTGGTTGATGGTGTTGTTCAAGTCTTCCTAATCTTTGTTAATTTTCTACTTAACTCTTCTATCAGTAGCCAAGAGTGGGGTGTTAAAGTCCCTAACTGTAATTGTGGATTTGACTATTTCTCCTTTCAGTTCTAACAGCTTATTTTTATGTATTTTGAAGCTCTTGTTATTTAGTGCTATGTTTTCTTTGTGGATTGAGCCTTTTATCATCATGTAACATCCTTCTTTTTCCCATGTAATTTTCTTTGCTCTGACATCTACTGTCTGATGTTAATATAGTTTCTCTATTAACATTGGCATGGTACATCTTTTCTATTCTACTTTCAATCTACTTACGTTGTTATGTTTAAAATGAGTATGACCTTTTTCTTTGTCTTCAGTTTTCAGAAGTTTAATTATCATGTCTTGGCATGGAATTCTTTTATTTTATCCAATCTAGGGTTTACTCAGCTTCTTGAATCTGTATGTTCATGTCGTTTGTCAAATTTAGGAAATTTTCAGTTATTGTTTCTTCAGTTACTTTTCCAGCCCCACATTCTTTCCCCTCTCCCTCTTGGGGCTCTGATAATACAAATGTTAGATCTTTTGTTATTGTTCCACAGCTCTCTAAGTCTGTGTGTGTGTGTGTTGTGTGTGTGTGTATGTGTGTGTTTATTTCAATCTATTTGCTCTCTGTTGTTCAGATTGGATAAGTTCTACTGATTTGTCTTTAAGTTCGTTGATTACTTCTATTGTCATCTCTATTCTACTCTTGAGCCTATCCAGTGAGATTTTGTTTAAATTTTGGTTATTGTACTCTTTTAGTTATATAATTTCCATTTTTGGAAATAAATTCTATTTCTTTGCTGAACTTTTCTATTTTTCACTTGTTTCCAGGGAGTTTGTTATTTCTTGTAATTTCTTCATGGCTGCTTTAAAACCTTTTTTCAGATAGTTGCAGTATCCAGTTTCTTTTAGTTTTGGCCTCAGAGATAGCATTTCTCCTGGTCTGTCCTCCAGCCACTTGGGGCTGGTGGGCTTTCAACTCAGTCTCTGCAGTGCACTGAGAAAGAGGAGTACCCATCTGAGATGCCTTCTGTCACTGAGTGGAGGGCCAGGAGCTGTCTGAAATTGTGGGTTCTGGGTTGCCTTCTGCTGTTAGGTGGAGAGCCTGTCTAGATCTTCTGCTGCTGCTAGATGGAGGGACAAGGAAGCACTGGGCTTCTTTGTCTTCTGCCAGTGAGTAGAGGGTGAGGAGATGCCTGTATTGTCTTCTGCTGCTGGTTGGAGGGCTGGGAGTTGTCAGGTCCAGGGAGTTCTTTGTATTGGATAGCAGATCCAGAGATGCTGGCCCTGAGCTGTCTTCTGCATCTGGGTGGAGGGCCTGGAGACATTGGGCCTGCAGGGGCCACCAGTGTGAGTGAAAGGCTTCTTGCTGCCAGTGAGTATAGGATATGGAGTGGGCACATATATTTTAATACCACTGATTGAGTAATTTTTATTCTAGTTGATAAATCCTTGGTTTTCTCAGTGCTATTCTTGGCTTAACCTTCTGTTAGTTAAGATGGCATTCTACTTATGAAAGCAATTTCCGGTCAATGGGTGTAAAGTTTCAGTTATGCTAGATGAGTAAGTTTTAGAGACCTGCTGTACCACATAATGCCTGCAGTTAACAATACAGTATCATGCACTTCAAAATTTGTTAAGAGGGTAGATCTCATGTCAAGTGTTCTTAACCCACCCACACACGCATACACACACACAAAGCCAAAGGAACACAAAAACACAAGAAAAGTTTGGGAGGTGCTGGATATGTCCATTACCTTGATTGTGGTGATGGTATCATGGGTCTTCGCATATGTTCAAACTCATCAAATTGTACACATTAAATAGGTTTCGTTCTTTGTATATAAATTATACCTTAATAAAGCTGTTAAAAAAGATGATTTCTGTTGAGTCTAATCTACTCCATTCTGTATTGATTCTAGTAGTTAATTAGTGTCATTTTGATGCTCTTTTACATAGTCTTAATTGCTCATTAACAATACTGGCATAATAAAAATGAGAAAAAAATTTAAAAGAGCACAACTATTTCTAGGTATTAAACTGACAGATTAATATTAAAGACAAGAGCATTTGCTTTGGATTTCTTATAAGAATAATGGATTTAAGTGATTAGGTTTGTTGTTATGCCAAAAAGCAGAAAAATAATTGTTCCAATAAGATAGCTCTGCCAACTTTGGCTTGTTCACCCCGTGAATTAGTTTAATTATTAAGATCATTATTGGTTCCAGAAGCTTAACTTGACCAAAGGCCAAATAATATATTCAGTAAATATTAATTCAACAGGTATTGACAGATTACCTACCACTTGATAGGTTCTAATCTGCTTTAAGAAAAATAGTCCTTTTAATGGAATGAATTTTCCTGTCTAGTCTGTTTTCCTAAATCACTCTCTCATTTGTTCCCTTGATGGAGTAACTGACCCACTTAGCCTTGGTCGAGCCCATAGAGACTATGACATCTCAATTTCTTTCCTGGTAGAAAATTGGAGTCTAGTGCCATAGCATTGGTACCAAAGTGGCAGATATCCTGGAAGCGACCAGGAAGCCTCCCTGACGGCTGGACGAGCTATGGGTAATAAACACAGTCAAGCCTTCCCTCTTGAGATCAATGAATTAGGGAAGCAGGAGGATGTATCACAGTAATTACTCAGCCATACTAGCATTTGTACATTGTTATTTCATTACCATACCCCTTGGCCTCTTGAACTGTACCTAAAACAATTACTGTTTAATCTGAATTATTACTTATACAATTAATAAGATTTGTTTTTCAGAGGCAGCACCCACACTTGTACTTAAGAGAAAATTCTGAGGGTAGCTTTAAAATACCACATATTTCTTAACATTGGGGGACCTTGTTGAATTGAAATAGAGTCACTTTTAATGCATTTAAAAGCAGCCCAGGTTTTTACATCTAAATGATACAGGACATTTTATATTTGTTATATAATAGATTATTATACAGTATTTATATTTCAAAAAGTAGAATTGAATGGGGGTGGGGGGGAATCACTTACCAGTCAAGACACAGATCTTACAGCTTTTACAAATCTCTCAGACTATCTGAGGCTGGAGGATTCTGGAACCCTAACATACTACTTCATTTTGTTTTCTTTTGGCTCATAAACTAAGGCTAGCATCTCTTTGGGCAGGTCTTGGAGTATGGTGCAGTTAGAGCTTCTCGAGGACAACACACTGAACTTCAGACTGTGGCAGCCCCAGCACCCAGATGTGGCCCATGATTGCCAGTGTCCTCTGCTTCCAAGTTGATTCTTTAGGTCTGGGTTCCAAAGCAAAAGCTTGGCCCAATTAATCGCGTCTATGTTTCTCATTTCTTTCTTTCTCACTGCCCTCAAACTCAGCCAGTCCTTTTATATGGAGGTTGATTCCAACCACAGTAGGGAACCTGAGGCTTACTCCTTACAAGGTCTACCCACAGAAAGCTAAGGTAAGCCATTATTGAGCTTAGGCCTTAGTGCATAATGAATGAATGGGCTAGAAATTGACAAACCTTGTGGTGTGGTATAGACTGTAGACATTGATCTTCTATTAGCATTCCTCTACATAGATTACTTCTCTTTCTGTTCTCCCCTAAGATTCTTTTTTTTTTTTTTTTGCGGTACGCGGGCCTCTCACTGTTGTGGCCTCTCCCGTTGCGGCGCACAGGCTCTGGATGCGCAGGCTCAGCGGCCATGGCTCATGGGCCCAGCCACTCCGCGGCATGTGGGATCTTCCCGGACTGGGACACGAACCCGTGTCTCCTGCATCGGCAGGCGGACTCTCAACCACTGCGCCACCAGCCCTAAGCCCTAAGATTCTTTAAGTAGGTCAGTCAATTCCCTATTGGGAGGTACTGCCAGGAACTGGAAGGATTAAATCAGCTGTTCCTGAGCCTTTGATGGACCAAAATCTAGAAAACTCAGACTTACAGGCACCAACCAGATAATTATTGCTGCTCTGGTAGTGACTCTGGCAAACCCCAAAGCACATTGCATTGACCTAAAAAGAGTGGCTGCTCATAGGGTTTCCAACAGGCTTTATAGACTGAAGGGGTTTTCAAGATGTGGGATTCTCAGTACTAAAACTGGAAAAGTCCTGAGCAACGGGCATGAATTGGCCACCCTAGCTTCTACTCAACATAGCCAGTTGTTACTATATTTGAACTTCCTTCTTTCCATTTTTCCTTTCTTCATTATGTAAAACCTCCTGATACTGGGAATTAATTCAGATCTAAACAATAACCTGTGGATAAAAACACAGACTAAATTTGGCCCAGGAGCCTCCCAGTTTGTGATCTTTGTTTAAGAGATGAGAGTGTGGACTGAGGGAGGGAGAGTCAAGTGATGACCTTGCTTTGCTTTTAGTCTGGGTCAAAAATTAACCATTATGGCTCATTTATCCATAATATCTTACTAACACTAAGGGTTCCATATAAGCTTTAAGGCTGAAACCTAAATTAGTTATAAATTGTGTCATTTTAATCTTTTTTTGTTTATTTTTCGGCCCCTGTATCTGTATATACCCTCCTTGGGAATCCACCAGAGGTATCTGTGAGAAAACGGAATTCAGAGACTGTGTTCATGCCCAAACTCTCAACACAACTAATATTCTAATTATCACAATACTCTGCATGTTCCTCTGCCCTTTCACCACAGACCTTGTCACTCTTTCTTTTTTACCATCTGGAATTTGCTTATTTCATCGGAAAAAAACCACTTTACATCCTCAGCTTTTTGTTTTTCACAGATCACCCCCTCCCCCTGCTAGACATAAATAAGTTAATAAATATAAAAATACTTGGAGCAGTGCCTGGAATGTAATAAGTGTCAATAGCATTTTAATCATGATCATAATAATTATTAACTGAAACCTGACTCTGTCCAGAGGATACACTTTTTTTTTTGCAATTCTCTCAAGGCGAAGCTTCCCAGTTTTCAATAATGCCTGAGCTCTCCCCAATAGGATAAAATGACTGCATGCTCCCAGCTACCTACTGCTGTTGGTAGACCATTATTTTTCTACCTTCCTGTGAAAACTCATTGTGTTTTGAGACTCTTACCATCGGCCCAAACCCTGTTTTACTCATCTTTGCAGCCTAATCACAGTCCTACTGTCACTGAAGACAGGAGATGCCTCTGCATTTTCCTCCATCCTGAATCCTGTCAGAATCCTAACAGACTTCACGTCCACATGAATGAGCCATCCATTACAGCTTCCTGCTTTCTGCACCCCCAGCTTTACTGAGTGCCTCTTCAGTGTCATCAGTAGGGAACTCTGAAGTCCTAAATGTCAATACGCCACTCTCAGACTACAACCTCCTCTTAAAATCTCCTCCTTTACAAAAGTCACTTGAGCCTTTTCCTTTGCAGTACCACCTCCTCTCTCAGCATCATCCTTCATAGAAGAAACTGAAGCTACCATGTGGAAACAGCCTTACATTCCCTCCATCACACCTTGAAACTGAGGTATCTGTCTCTCTACTACCTGACTCAAAGGAAGGGGAGCCATGGCACCATCTTGATCGAGCTTAACTTGCCACCTGTGTTTTTAATCTAATCCACACTGTCTAGGACATTTCCAAATCATTTCTTTCCATCCTCTCATTCTGTGTTAGTTCTGAATCTTGCTTCTTGCCTGTTAATCCATTTAAGTCTCTTCTATCTCAAAAGAAAAAAAAAAACCACCAGAAATGCCTCTCTAGGTCCTCCAACTATTACCCCACCTCTTCTCATTCCTTCACACCTTAGTTTTTCAAATGCTCTTGTCCAGCGTCTTTACTTCCTATTCCCTCTAAAGCATTTTACACTTGGGCGTTTTCCATAATCACTCTAATTAGTTCACTTAACATACTTGATGCCAGGAGAAACATTTTATTTTCTAATGTACTTGCTCCTAAGGAGTATTGGACTGATCTTCACTCACACTTTTTCCTCCATTGTTTTAATGTACTCCTTTTTATTTATTTATTTATTTATTTATTTATTTATTTATTTATGGCTGCGTTGGGTCTTCTTTGCTGCACACGGGCTTCCTCTAGTTGCAGCGAGCGGGGGCTACTCTTCGTTGCGGTGTGCAGGCTTCTCATCGCAGTGGCTTCTCGTTGCGGAGTGTGGGCTCTAGGCACTCAGGCTCCAGTAGTTGTGGCACGTGGGCTCAGTAGTTGTTGCTCACAGGGCCTAGAGCACAGGCTCAGCAGTTGTGGCGCATGGGCTTAGTTGCTCTGCGGCATGTGGGACCTTCCCGGACCAGGGCTCGAACCTGTGCCCCCTGCATTGGCAGGCAGATTCTTAACCACTGCGCCATAGGAGAAGCCCCTTCTCCGTTGTTTTATATAGAGAATTTCATGTGTGCACACATGTTTTTGTCATTTTTCTAGCCATTTCTCAGCCTCCTTCATTGTATCCTCCATGATTTTTCCCAGTTTTACAGTTACTCCTCATACTAACCCATATCCTTGTTGTTCTCACTCAGGACCACAGCACAGACTACCACCAATGTATGATAACTCTCAAATCTATACCTGTGTCTCTGACCTCTCTTCTGAATTCTTGATTCATAATATACAGTGCCCTGTGGAAAATCTGTACCTAAATGTCCTAGAATCCTGAAAAGACAACATGTACAAAATTGACCTGGTTTTTCCCAGACTCTCATCATAGTCCTTGTAACTGTCACCAGAATTGATGTATTTTTTCTAGCCATTGACCTAAGAATCCTCTTAGAACCTTCCTTTTCCCATTTCTCCACATTTAATTAGTACTATGTTACTGTGAATCCACCAAGAAGCAGACGCCAAGACAGGATGAGATGTTCAAGAGATTATTGGGGGAAGTGCCTGTGAAGGATAAAGGGAAGGGAATAAGAGTGGATATGAAGAGCCTTTAGACTGCAAAGCAGATCTCTTCTCTGTGAGAAGGGGAAGGAAGATTGAGTAGGAAGACAAGAAAGTTCCAAGCAGGAGAGGGGAGTGCTCAAGACAGAGTCTCTCCTTAGAGGCATTCTGTATCCTACAGGAGTCTTGCATCCTATAGGAATGGCCTGCTCTGGTGCCCCAGCCGTGCTCCATCGTTGGCTGGGAGCAGTCCATGGGAAGCGTGACCTTGTCATGAATGAAGTGGTGGACCTAGCAGGATGGATGCTGGGGCCGTCAGTCAGTTATACTCCACACGCTGCAGGAGATATGAGAGATGAATTTTCACAGCTGCCACTTTCCAAACCCTACCCATTTAACCTCCTAAATATCTGTCGTGCTTCTTTCTGATCCGTTCCTTTGAACATGGCCTCATCATCTTTTTTGGGGTGGAAGGCTAACTGTTCTCCCTGCTACCACTCTTGTCTGCCTTCCTCTCTAGTTCATTCTCCAAGCTGCTAACAAAATGCTCCTTTTCATATGCAAATTTAATTTGGTAACTCCCAGCAACCAGATTATGATATTTCAGTGGACACTCAGGGATATAAGCCAAGCTTCTTAGCATGGAAACAAAGATGTACCAAAATTCTACTGGTCCTGTATAACTGCATCTGTCAACATTACCTCTCCAGAAATGTACGGTGTCATCCACTGACTGAATTTGTAATTCCTCCAATGCATTTTCCTCAATTCCATGCCTCATGCCTTTGCACACACAGTTTCATCTGCCTAAAGTGTCCACCCTTTCACTGCCTCCCCTTGCCCCATGGCCTCATTATTAACTGCCACATGGCTCAGTATATTATCCTAAGCCCACAGTTCTTGTCTTGGCTGCGCAGTGGATGGAGAGCGTTGAAAACAAAACTGAGGCATGGGTACCATGCCCAAAGATTCTTATTTAGTTAGCCTGGCTTCTTTTTCTCAGCATAGCATTTTTGAGATTCATCCATGTTTTATGTATTAGTAGATTGCTTAAGTAATTACTGGGTTGGTGGTAACTAAAGAGACATGTTTGTGGGGTTTTTTTGAGTAATTAGTGAGTATACATGCTGTTGAGTTAGAGTAGTTGCTTAGATTCCTTTGCCAATAACACTATATTGAAAGCAGTTTGAAAATTAAGTATTTAGATGGATCATTTGAAATAAAAGTTTAGCAAATAAAATTGGTTGTTTGAATTCAACTGATTAAAAGAAAAACCAATTGTTTCTCTGAATTATTTTTTCAAAACATTTTGGAAATTTCTGTGGAAAGGTCATGTACACAAGACAATTCAAAACTACTGATTGTATTTCCTTCACAAAGGAAAAAAAACAACATTTATTTAAGAAATTTGGCTCTTAGGAGTGTCTGAATTCTTGTCCTGCATAAGAAAGATATGAGGCAGTAGACATGGCTTTGCCTCCCGAGGGCCTGCTTTCAGCTAGAGTTGGGCACTGGAACCAGGAATAAGATGGCGAACAAGGGGACCCCCAGCAGAATGTGGGGCAGCCTGCCTCACTGAAGCATAGGTCATATGGGCCAGAGCAGAAAGGCAGAACCCAGGTATGAGTGTGTGGGAAGGGAGACCAGAGTAAGAGATCTCAGAGTGGAGGAGAGGAGGGAGCCCCTGGGGTCGTAGCTACAGGCCCTTCATAGACAGCTGTGACTTGACTGTGAGTGGGTTGTGAATTGGGAATAGCCTCAAAGTGTTTCAGCTGTTCCTGTGGGAAAAAAATCAAAACAACTGAAATGGTAGCAACAACCAAACACATAACTAAATACCACTTTCTAGAGTGGAACAAGAGGACTCCTCATATCTGGAAGGATTAGTAGACTATCAGAGAAATTTTTGAATAACAAGGGGAAACAGTCTTAAAAGCATCCAGACAGAAAATGGAAGTTACCTGCAAAAGAAAGAAACTATCCTGGCCTCAGTTTTCTCTTTTTAAAAATGAAGGGCAACAGGAATGGAGCAGCATCGACATCATCATGAAGGAAGGGGCTGTACCTAGCACAGTTCTTGTTTATGTAGGGTACCAGGAGAGATTTTCAAATAGGCAAAGATTCGAAAAACATTTCACTCGCTCGTACTACTGCAAAGAAAATTACTTGAAAATATGTGTAGCCAACTGAAAGATGACTAAAATGTAAGACTTTATGAGAAAGTATGCTATAAAAGATTGACGATAAGCATCAGTGTCAGTTAAATATAGAAATAGGTCAACATATCTATAGTAGGCCACATAGGAAAAGATAATTTATATAGGTTACACTCCCTTTCTACAGTGTAAAAAACCAAGTCAAAACAAAAAAACCTTGCATAAAGAGCCTCCCCAGCAATGTGTCAAATGCCTTATAAAAAATTACATCCTGTCATCCAATAATCCTTTCCCTAAGCTAGCCTAAAAAACAATCTGTGATATAGACAATATATATGCAAAGATGTTCGTCACATCATTATTTATTATAGTGAAAATCTGAACCTAAATATTCAGCAATTATAGAATGGGTACCTAATTACACATGCATTTGAAATAACTGGAGAAAAATCGTAAGGCAGAGTATGGTGTGAGATGGGCAGGCATCTGTTCACAAAGGATATTGACAGTGTGATTTTCCTGGGCTTGCAAACTGCTGATCCAGCCTACCAGCTTCCCTGGGCAAGGCCATCCCTCTTTCACACTTAAAATCTCTACTCTGGGAAGGAGTGTGCAACAATCATTCCTGTTTTTCCTAATGGCTAATTTAAACCCTGCTTGTAAAATTCTCCCCAACAGTGAACTTAAACTGGTTCCAGTGATCATTATTTTTCACCCAATTCTGTATATCCAATCCATCTAGAAGGAAATACAAAGAGATTGTTATTGAGTTCTTCGATCACAAAATCTTCACAGGAAGGAGATTTCCAGAAACAAGGGATTGAATAGTATTGGCACACAAGTACGTATTTATGTCCAACAAGTATTCACTGAAAATTATTTGAATATATCTGATGAAGAGAATGCTATATCAGTAAAGTTTTGAGAAGTTCCAGAACTGGTGTGGAAAATTAAACGATGGTTCAGCAAATGTTCATTCACTGCCCAATGCCCCCACTTCTTTGGGAGGAATATCTTCCCTGTACTGTTGATGATGGGTTTGGCTATGTGACTTGTTTTGGCTGATGGGGTGTTAGTGAGATGAAACTAGCAGAGGTTTGAAATGTGCTCGTGAGTTTGGATGTAGTCTTTCGACTTTTGCCATGAAAATTACATGCTTGGGTAGCCAACCCAAGAGGAGTGAGAGACCCATAGAGTAGATCTGGACCTATTCTACAGTTGGCACCAAACACAGCCAACACAGTCCAGGTCAACCAAATTCCAGCAACTTGAAGATGTGTGAACAAGAAATACATGCTTGTTGCTGTAGGTCACTGAGTTTGGGGATGGTTTCTTATGCAGCATATAGTGGCAGTAGCAAACTGATACAGTTTTGTCTGTAAACATGGAGACAAAGCAGTGAATTAAAAAATGTATTGTGAAAAATATTAGTACTTGTCAAAGATGAATATAACGTTACTCAGGAAAAAAAATTCAAGAGTAATAGTCAAATATATTCAGAGGCTAAGCTCATGAGAGATGGAAAACAGAGGAAATAAAAAAAGAGATTATTCAGAATCTTAGCGCCATGAGCAGTTGAGTGGTTAAAACGCTTGTAACAAAACCCTCTAAAAGTTGGAAGGAAGTGGAGTAATACACATGGTCTATATTTGACCAGGTTGCTTTATGTGTTTGGGTCTCTGTTTTATCTTCTGTAAAAGGGGAGAACAACAGTAGATAAGCTGTTTCAGCATTAAAGCTTAATAAGCCTTGGGGATGATTTTAAATCTCTTTAGGAAAATAAGCTTAGAAAAGTATGCAGAAATGGATGCATCAGAAATTTTAAAGAAATCAAATTTCATTATTTTGGTAACCCTGACCTCTTAAAGTCATTCCTTGTTCACGTTACTAAAACAGGACACTCAATATTATTCAACAAGAAATCAATTCAATAAATAGATAAGGTTCTAGTTTAATGGAAAAACTGATTTGAACAGATTGAGATTTTTGAGTTAGATATATTTGATGCAGTTACACCCATTTCCTTTTAAATTACTCCTCTGCTACTTGTCAATGTGATATTTTAAGATATCTTTTATATATTTCTAATTTCCCATATTAAAGAAATAATTTCTCTTTCAACATTCCCTAAGTGAAAATATACCCTTTAAGACATTTTCATATTAAAAAATTATAAAAGCAACTGAAAAAGAGAAATCTCTATCAGTTTTTATCCGAACAATCACTCAGTTACAAATTTTTATTAATTTTGTGCTATTATACAAGTAAGGCTTTAGGGGTAATAGAGATTCTAACAGATTCTGGAAGGTTACCTAGTTGATAAGACTGAAACCTTCTAATCTGTTGAAGAGTAGTATAAATATAAACTTGAGAAATTTATGACACAACATAAATCATATGTATTACAGCAAATATGACAGAAGTGCCTTGCATTTTAATAGCGATTTGCTTTCAAGTGGCCTCCTGATGGATTGATAGGGCTTTCTCCACGTACAATTATCTTATGTGAAGAATATTTATGAAAAGTGCAAAACCTCAGTGAGACAGGTCCATGCACCACTAATTGGATTTTACAAAAGCACTGATGATTTACATCGAAGTTTATTACATTCTACCCAGGTTAAAACTTAATTAACAATGATAAATAATTTTAAGAATTTAAATATTGCTCAAACCTCAAACTAAAATTCTTGTTTGATGTTTAACTGTATTTTTCATATGCTTCTAATTAACAGAAAGTATTAGAAAGGACACTGAACTCATCCAGTAATTCTTATCCATAACTTCAATCATATTCATAGCCTTGCAATACTTCTGTTTTGCTGACCTATGCATAAGAAACATGACTTTTAATTTTTATTTTTATAAACATAATTTTCACTCCTTAAAACCTTTGGTTAATCCCATTTACCCTTTATATTTAAGGAGGTTTCATCAGTTACAAACTATTTGGTTGTCGTCATATTTCACAATTTATTTACTGTCCCGAGATGGAAAACCAGGAATAATTTTTAATCATAAATTAGAAGAAAAAAATCTTTAACAGAGTTTCATGATTTAGAATCACTTGATATTTTAAAGAGTAAAATGATTAACTGCAGTGTGGGCAATTCAAATGTGATCTATGCATTCAAATAATAGGAATTATAATTGTAAAATAAAGTTTAGAAGGAAAAAACCCCATGGCTAGGCAAAGAACTACATTTCACCAAAAATCTTTCAACAAGTAATTTTTATAATGGGTGTACAGCAGACAGTAGTTTTTACATAGAAAAACTAAATAAAAGGCACATGAAATATGCTCTCTTCTCAAGTCTTACAGATGTGAAGTTGTAGCTCTAATGTGGGAGCACTGTGATCCACAGGAATTTAAAATGATATACCACGTGTTAGCAATGTTCAGAACATTATTTTTAAAGAAGACTAAAATTTTATTTGTTTTATTTGCAACCCTCCAGGGGATATTTGACTTCATAGAGAAATATCCCAAAGTAAGCATGGGAGAGGAAAAACAACAAGATAGATGCTGTCCTCAAATGTATATTGATTACTTAGTGTTTGAGGGAGAGTGGGTGGATGAATAAAGTGTGCACACAAGTAACTATAATAAAAGATTGAGTAAAATAAGCTACCAGAATACCAAAAAAAAAAAAATCTATTTTTTTAAAAAGTGGGGGTGGGGAAGGGAGAGAGGGAGGGGAGGAGAAAGAGAGAATAGATAAATTCATTGATTAAGTATTTACTGATAGTCTCCCATGTACCAGATGTTGTGCAAGGATCTTAGCAGACCATAAAGATAAAGAAATACAATTTCTGGGCTTCCCTGGTGGCTCAGTGGTTGAGAGTCCGCCTGCTGATGCAGGGGACACGGGTTTGTGCCCCGGTCCGCCAAGATCCCACATGCCGCAGAGCGGCTGGGCCCGTGAGCCATGGCCACTGAGCCTGCGCGTCTGGAGCCTGTGCTCTGCAACAGGAGAGGCCACAGCAGTGAGAGGCCCGCGTACCAGAAAAAAAAAAAAAAAGAAAAAAGAAATACAATTTCTGCTCCTCATGGTTCAAAATCCAGAAGGAAAGATAAGATATGAAAGAAACATTCCCACAGCAGTCTGTGAGTTCAAGAATGGGCAGGGACTGTATCTTATTTGTTGTGGCATCCTAAGTGATCCAGCATCTAGTAAGGATTCACAATTCTAAGGAATCAGTCAGTAATTTGCACATAGACAACTTAAAACAAAGCTAAGCATTACACTTGGTTTTTTCTTATTTAATCCTCACAACAACTCGCTGAGGGGGCAACTATCAAATGATGAAATTGAGGGTTGGAGAAGCTAGGGAAATTGCCCAAAGCTACACAGCTAGTGTATGGTAGTGTGTATTCAGAATTCAGGTTTTTAATCACTTTTTTTTCTTATTATTGAGTTGGCAAAGGAGTTTGTTCAGTTTTTAACATAACATCTTATGGAAAACCCTGAATGAACTTTTTGGCCAACTGAATATCTGATTGAGTGTTACAAGTTGTAAAAAGACATAGCTAAATTCTTGTAAGGGTTAAAGAAGGAATTATTCCAACTAGGGAAATCAGTAGAGGCATCAGAATATAGATGATTGCCCTGGGCACTATAGGATGGAGACAATTCTGAGGTCTGGAAGCAGGATCCAGACCCGTACTATCCTGTAACCATGAGCACATGTGAAAATTGAAATTGAAATTCATTAATGTCAAATAAAATTAAGAATTCAGTTCCTTAGTTGCACTAGCCACATACCAAGGGTTCTGTAACCACATGTGGCTTCTGGCTATCATATTGGTCAGCACAGAATTGTAGAGCATGTCCATTCTCACAGAAAGTTCTATTGGAGAGAGCTATTCTGGACAGAAGGGACTATAAAAAACAGTTTTCGCAGTGAGAAAACAGAAAAGGCAGCAAGAAAGCAAAGTTCAGGTCTGTTCAAAGAAGATTAAGGTGTTGAGCTTGGTAAGAGCATAAAAGTCCACATCAGTATGTAGAACATGATAAGTAAGCGCCAGATATATTTTGGGTGATCTTGAATGCCAGCGAGAATTTATGTGCGTGGAATGCAACAAGAAACATGGAGGATTTCTCATCAAGGAAATAATATTATCGGATCTGTTCTGGAAGTGGTTCATAGATCTAATGAAATAGTGAGAGCCCATGGTTGGAAAACTGATCACAAGGCTATGGAGCTTGGGATGGAAAAGCTGAAAAGGATGTGAGAAATTTAAGGTGGAACCTCTATGACTTGATATTCTGAGGAGGAAGGGAATAAGAAGTTTGAGTAACTGGGAGAACGGTGGGGGCATGGTCAGAAATACAGAAATCAGGAGAAGGATGGGGTTTGTTTGGAAGGAAAAAAGAGTAACTGCAGTTTTGAACATGTTGAATGTAAGGTTCTTTTGAGACATTTATCTGGAAATGTCCATGAAGCACTAGGAAAATTTTCCAAATCCTTTCCTTATTTTCACAGAAAAATCAATGGCTGGCCTGTGAAGATGAGACAGAGGGGGAGATCAAGGAAGTCGTCACTGGCAGGAGGACCAATATCCAAAATGGCAGGAGTGGAGTCCAAAAAGGTGCCAAAGTCAAGAGAAGCAGGTATGAAAGTTGAAGTAAAAAGCCAAGATTTGGGGCCATGACTAAAGTAGTCTAGTTTGTCCCTTACAGCTTTGGAATATTGTGCACTTTTTTAGCCCTGCTGGTTTAACATCATTCCCCAAATAGGCTACTACTAGAAAAGTTCCTAAAAGTATCAGTTTCACATTGTTTGCTAACATCTTAGATGTTTGTGATAATACAACAATACCTTTAGTGTCTATGAAGTGTTATCAGAAATTCATATAGGATTCTCCTAAATTTTTCTATGGACTTTCATACATGATACAAACTGTTGGTATGTTTCATTGAAGCAAAAGCCTGGTAAGAGTTATAAACTATCAATCCTATTGTTTCAAATATCACAGAGAATCATGAGGGCTCCCTTCACCTTGGTGTTAGTAGATTTCAAGATCCCTGGAGTGATTCTCTTTCACAGAATTGCCTGTTCACCATTTAGATTTCCTTAGTGTAATTGGTAGCGGAAGGAAGAAACCAGCAATGTAATTTAAAAGAGAAAACAGAACCCAGATGGTAAGATAAAGTTCTATGTATTTGTCCAGCTTCATGAGCAGAGACAGGAAGAGGTAAAGACCTTTCTATCTTTCAGAAGATATTTCAGTCTTTGTCACAAACTGAGACAAGGTACTTTTGACAACCAAGTTTTCGGGGAAAAATAATGTAAGATAAAAAGATTGGTATTAACTCAGAATTTTGAAGTTTTACACAGTGGATTCCTGAACCTAAGGAAAGTTTTCTACCAGACCTCACTCTGTATTATTGAATTTATAAATGCTGATTTTGTTCAGTGATTTCGTTGTTTTAAAAGGTTAAATGCTTGTAATTTATACACTTCCCAAGGCTGTAATTGCTAAAAAGCCATTGAAACTCCTTCAGTTAGAGAATTTTTAATGAGTCAAGGCATGATACTCCTCTGAGATATCTTGAACTCAAAGGGAAGGAAGCAGGTGCAAAAAACCACGAGAGAGGCCAACTGAGTAACCTCTAGTAGAATCAGGATTGAAATGCATACCTCCCAAATCTCAGTGGCTTAGAAAAGCAAGATGGACTTGACAGCAAATGGAAGATAATTAATAGGAAGAGGAAACCTTGATGGTGTTGAGAAGCTAGTCATTAGCTATAGCAATTAAGTGCAGTTGTCATTACTCACAAAAGGGTAAGATATTTTACACAAGCAACGATTATTCAATAAAAGATAATTTTCTCTCGTGATTATGGTTGTGTGACAGGTTGTGTGCCATAGATCAGCTAAGATAAAGTGAAAGTGAGTGACTGTCTCAGCAGCTATATTTCAAAACACATACCTTCTACCACAAGACTAATGTTGACAGCATCTATCCAATCCCAAATATTCAAAGGAAAAGTGAACGCATTTTACTCTCAGCCCAACGTGTGGTCTACACAATGTTAAACATAAAGGTGCCTGAAAAAGGCTGTTTTTCATGTAAATAATGGAGAAACTAGAATTCTTCTACCTTTAGTATTTTGATCTGTAGTTGGGCTTTTCACTTCTTACCTTAATTCTAGCAATATAGTTAAGTGAAGACTGAAAACAAGAACTTACAGAATTGCTCTAAAGTGAACTGTATTTTTCCATTAGTACAACATGTAATTGAAAGGTTTTCTTGACTGCACATAGATAGCTGTGAATATGCCATAAAAGCAAAGATGAGCAATTACGATAACAAGGTGGATTTAGTTCCATGTTGAGAGTTCATGTGTAATAATGCTTATGTAGCAAATTACAGGGAATATATGCTAAGATTTCTACAAAAAATTCAGAAACAATTTTTGGACTTTTATAATCTATTTTACTAGCTTTAAATAAGTAAATGAATTATGCATCAATTGGCACATCTTGAAATGCTTATACAGTATTTTGTCTTCTTTGTTGAAATGTGATTAGATAAATCAGCTTTGAGTTCCTCTGATTTATGATTTCAGCTGTTTACAAATTAAAATTCATTAGAAATGGGGCTAATTTTTTTAAATTAATTGTTTTTATTTTTGTCTGTGTTGGGTCTTCGTTGCTGCGCATGGGCTTTCTCTAGTTGTAGCAAGCGGGGGCTACTCTTCGTTGCAGTGTGCGGGCTTCTCATTGTCGTAGCTTCCCTCGTTGCAGAGCACGGGCTCTAGAGTGCAGGCTCAGTGGTTGTGGCTCACTGGCTTAGTTGCTGTGCGGGCATGTGGGATCTTCCCAGACCAGGGATTGAACCCATGTCACCTGCATTGGCAGGTGAATTCTTAACCACTGTGCCACCAGGGAAGCCCTGGTCCTAATTTATATATTGTAAAATTAGATTTAACTATCTACATGCCAGCTGTTATAATAGTAGTCTTTTTTTTTAAGGTCCTGTTAGTACAATTATTCTTTTTTTTTATTAGTTTCTGCTTTATAACAAAGTGAATCAGTTATACATATACATCTGTTCCCATATCCCTTCCCTCTTGCGTCTCCCTCCCTCCCACCCTCCCTATCCCACCCCTCAAGGCGATCACAAAGCACCGGGCTGATCTCCCTGTGCTATGCGGCTGCTTCCCACTAGCTATCTACCTTACGTTTGGTAGTGTATATATGTCCGTGCCTCTCTCTCGCTTTGTCACAGCTTACCCTTCCCCGTCCCCATATCGTCAAGTCCATTCTCAAGTAGGTCTGTGTCTTTATTCCTATTTTACCCCTAGGTTCTTCATGACATTTTTTTCTTAAATTCCATATATATGTGTTAGCATACAGTATTTGTCTTTCTCTTTCTGACTTACTTCACTCTGTATGACAGACTCTAGGTCCATCCACCTCATTACAAATAGCTCAATTTTGTTTCTTTTCATGGCTGAGTAATATTGCATTGTATATATGTGCCACATCTTCTTTATCCATTCATCCGATGGTGGACACTTAGGTTGTTTCCATCTCTGGGCTATTGTAAATAGAGCTGCAATGAACATTTTGGTACATGACTCTTTTTGAATTATGGTTTACTCAGGGTTTATGCCCAGTAGTGGGATTGCTGGGTCATATGGTAGTTCTATTTGTAGTTTTTTAAGGAACCTCCATACTGTTCTCCATAGTGGCTGTACCAATTCACATGCCCACCAGCAGTGCAAGCGTGTTCCCTTTTCTCCACACCCTCTCCAACATTTATTGTTTCTAGATTTTTTGATGATGGCCATTCTGACTGGTGTGAGATGATATCTCATTGTAGTTTTGATTTGCATTTCTCTAATGATTAACGATGTTGAGCATTCTTTCATGTGTTTGTTGGTAGTCTGTATATCTTCTTTGGAGAAATGTCTATTTAGGTCTTCTGCCCATTTTTGGATTATAATAGTAGTCTTGATTTTATAAAAGACTCTTGTATGGTGGTAAAGAGAACATCATATGGAAGAAGACTGTCTGAGTTTGAATCCCTGCTCCTTTAATTACTAACAATGAAATCTTGGTCAAGTCATGCCTAATTATGCCTCTGTTTTTTCCCTCTGTAAAATGAGCATAATAAAAGTACTTACCTTACAAAGATGTTGTACCACATTAGTTACTATATGTAAAACCATTAGAATAGTACCCATCACAAGGTAAGAGCTATAAAAGTCTCACCTTATATTATTGCAGCTCTGCCTCATATTATGCACAGCTGGAGGCCAATACATGAGCAACAAATGCAGGAAAAAAGATTGCAAGAAGTTAAATTCTGATACTAATAAAATCTTATAAGATATACTTTGTAAAAAAATTAAGATTTCAAGAAAGCTCTCAGCTACCAGAAGAAGCACTATATCCAATCATTTAAATAACTTATTAAGACTAATAATTCCTTCCCTCGACTATTTATTCACTAAAAACCTTTTCTTTAAGTTTTTAAAGTTTTCACACTTAAAATTCATGAAGACTAAGTTAAGCTGACTTACTTGAGAGTTTCTATTATATTATAAAACCAGTCATATGAAGAATAAAAAAGAGTACTTTAAATAAAGCAGTGGATAATATCCAAACTTTTAATTAGCTGTGATAATTGGGAAAATGTATCCTGGATAATTAATGTTCACAGAAAACTCTAAAAGCTCATTTTATTTAAGTCTCTTCTGTTTCCAAGTTTTTAATTTATTTTTGGTTGGAACTGCAAACTAAAAACAAAGATACAGCTACTTCTCTGTTTTATGCTTTTCTACCATGATTTTTATTAGCAAAGATAGAAATGGCCAGGAAGTAAAGCTTTGTGAGTTTTCGATGGTCTGTAACGATTGAATGATCTCCGAAATACATTCAAATTGGCTTCTGAAAACAAAGTTTGGGCTGATACAGACCTTAGTGTGAGTCTTGGCTATGCCATTTAACAACTATTTCATTTTGCACAGATTATTTAAACATTGTCAGCCTCAGTTTCCTCCTATGTCAAATAAAGATAATAGTATTTATTTCTTAGGATTGAGATTTAAATTAGATGATACATAAAAATACATAGTACATTTCTTGGCATAAATAGTTCAATAATTGTGAGCTGCTATGGTGGTGGTGACGATGATGGGAATGATGGCTATTGGTTCTGCTCCACTAGCGCTTTGATCTTTAATCACTGATAGGTTTCCCTATTCTAATGTTTATTTCTATTTCTCTAAGTCTTCTTTCTCCTTTACAGGCCCTTTCTCTGTGTACCTCTTTTAAGTAAATATTCCTCAAAGATCTGTCTGGTTTCTATTCAACTTCTCACAATGCAATCTCTCCCAAGATATCTAAAATTCTTTACATCTTCAGATACTTTTTTCAGGTGGTTCAAAGGCCCTCTCTCTGGCCCTGACTTTTCTCCTGAGTTCCTCATCTGATTGCCACACTTCGCAGAGGTGTCCCACCATTATTGCAACCAGTGATGTGCTGGTAAAGGCTCTCAAAAAAAAATTCTTTGTAAGCATTTGCTAATTTCTATAGTGTAAATACTCTCATTATGACCTCTTTCAAGCTACTATCTTAACATCATTGAATGCAGACTTGGGAGAAGATGTGCGTGCTGGCTCCAACACAGCACTGGACTTTCCCCAACTTGTAATGCCCCAAATCAAATTCATCATCTTTGCTCCAGTCCTTTATAGCGCTTTATTCACCAATTTATCCAGGCTAGAAACATCAGTCAGCCTTAATGGAATATGAGGTATTCCTCAGGTGTCTTTTGCATACCCCTGTGGCTTAGCTGGTGCTGCCGGCTCAGACTGGACTGTCTCACATACTCATTGTGGAAACTCTTCTTCAAGTCTGAGCTCAAACATTGAATCCTTTGAAAGCCTTCCTCACTTGACTCTCCAATTAGAAGTAGTTTTTTCCTCTGTAATCACACTAAGCATTTTTTTTCTTTAAGTAGAAACATCTAGAGTTGGTTCATTTAAAAGCAAACCCAGATTTCTCAAGGTGAGTAAAGAAAGAAAAGCTTCACCTGTAGGGTGTGAAGATGGATCTGAAGTTCTGAGCTCTGATTTGCAGCCATTCACCTTCCTCTCAGGAGAATTTCATATGGGTTACAGCCAGCAGTGTGGGGACCTCAACAGGGATCCTTTCCCTTTAAACGTCTCAGTCTGAAGATAGATATTTTACTTTTTTCCTTAATTCTGTCAACACAGTCCAATCAAGACTGGAACTTTAAAACAAAGCATTCAAACAAACTCAAGAGAAACAGGAGGGAAACAAAGGGCAATCAGACCATGTGGCTCACTCCAACATGAAGGTTTGAGCTTATAAATAAAGCTAATTTTTCAAAAGCATTCATTTATTTTTATTTTTTGTTATGCTCATTATAGTCTTCACCAAATACAGTATAAATTTCTATCTGCTACGACAGTGATTTACTTGTCTCTAAACTGCTCATGCTGTAGCACTGTATTATGTATAATACATAACCTAACTCAACAATTTGTGAGCACAATTCATGAATGCAGGACATGAGAACTTTGATTTCAAAGTCTAACTTGAGAAGACTGTGACAGGTTACAGAATATTAATATGCCACTATGATGTGAATGTCCATATGTAAACTTTTGTGACCTTGTTTGACCTTAAATGGCATATAATAAATAATTTTATTTTTGCTTCTTTCTATATTTCTTTTGAAGAAAAAAAATAGATAAATGTACACTATTCAAAACACACACTAATCTATTAAAGGGAGATAACTTTTAGCCTTCCTTTGTTCTTCCAGAAACACTGGGAGCTATGACTTTGTTTTCCCATCCTTAATTTGCAGGCAATTGCTTCTGAAGAATCCAACCTCAGATTGACTTTAGGATTGTGGAAGAAGTATTTGTCCTTTGAACTTTATTTCAAAACATCTGAAAACGTAGATGGTATATTTTTCTTAACTGCAGAGCCTTGAACTTCTGGGACAAAAGAGGAAGAGAGTTGTAGCAAAGACTGTGATTAATCCTTAACCTAGAAGACAAACTGGCCAGACATGGATGCATGTGCTGGTTTAGCTTGTTCAGACTTGCTACTCGTTGCATAAACACTCCCATTCTGTCCATCAGACCCACCCATCTCTCTCTATTAGGAACCAGTGAATCATGCTGAATCCTGAGTAGGCCCTTGTGATCTTTACCTTTTCAAGGTCTCTCGCTTTTGCCTCTGATCACCTTTTCTTTGCCTCTTGCCTGTTTGCCTGACATCACTGTCTACCAGGCATCTGGATAGGGAAATAGGTTTAGAAGGAGATTTGGAATGGAGTGGTCTTTTGGAAATCATTAGGCAAGAATTCAGGAGACCTGGTTTGGTTTTAGTTCTAACTGCTTTTGAGTAGCTATTGACCTTGAATAAACCCCATTATGTTTCTGGATATAATTTATAAAATTATTGAACTGTAATAAATAGTATTCCTGAATTTGTACTATTCTTATATGTTAAGGTTCTATGTAGGTTGCTTTTTTAAAAAATAGACTTTTAGTGATATATACAATGCACTAATAAGCACAGAGGTAGATATAGTAACAAGAAATTAACAGGATCAAAACAGTTGATAGGGGAAGAGAGGAAAATAGGGAAGAAGATATAGTAGACCTAGGTACAGTGATGGGTAGCCTTGCCTTCCAGATTTGTCATGTAAAATTAATTTTGCACAAAGGAAATGGTGTTAAGGGGCAGAATGTGCTGATAATTTATAGTGTTACTTAGTTATAGACATTGGTTGGTTGCTATTTTACACTGATAATGTCTGCTTCAGTGTTTCAGTCTGTGTCTTTTGCTTCCCTTTTTATTTAGAATTTTTCTTTACAATTAAAAAAATTAAAACATACAGTGAAGAAAAAGTATAAAATAACAATTATACTCATTACCCAGAATCATTTTGTCACACTTTTGGAATTCTAATGTTTATTTTTATTATTTTTACATGATGTATGTATTAGTTAGTGTTCTTTCAGAAGAAGATCCTAAGGCAATAATTTGAGTGCAAATAGTTTATTTGAGTGGAGCAGGGGACACCAGCAGGGCAGCTGGATAGTGGGAGAAGGGAAAGCAGCTAAGAAAGACCACTTTAGTCAGTCCATTTCTATGGTGGGTAACTGGAATTCATCCCTTGGAAAGACTCTGGAAAATGGTAAAAAGACACAGGTAGCAATGATCCCACTGAAGATCAAGGGGGCTGGTTTTAGGGCTGCTGGGAGTGGATGTTAATCTCTCAGTATCTCTGGATCATTTTCCACGTGTAGAGGGGCTACAGTAGCCTTCCACAGTTGAGCGGAAATGGTACTTGGGCACAGAAATGTGGCTAATGGTAGTAGGGAGTCAGCTGGAGCACATAGAAGGGTTAGACAGATATGGGTGGAGTACAGACAATGTCTATTATATCACCGAATTTTTTAGGTAAATAAATTAATTTTTTTATAAAGATGAAACGTGTTTACCTTAGAAAAATTAAAATGATATAAATATTTTAAAATCATTCTAAATTTGACCATCTGGTAGTAGGCATAATATGTTTAGATGAACACCATTCTCGTTAAATAAGTTGCGTGTGTGTGTGTATCTGTGTGCATGTGCGCATATGAGTGTAGAGAGAGAAATTCAGTGAATTCTTCATTTCAGGAAAAATTTTTATGTCGACTGAAAGAAAAATGCACAATGTAAATGTTGCAAGGTAAGTTTCATTCTGGGACCTAACTGAGGACTATAGCCTGGGAGACAGCCTCTCAGGGAGCTCGGAGGAGCTACTCCAAAGAGATAAGGGAGGTGCCAGGATGTATATGAATTTTCTGCTGGAAAAAAAATCATGCAGTCGAATATCAAAAGATTACTCCTAATCACAAAGAACAGATATCGCAAGTTAATGATTTTAGTGCTTTTCTAAGTATGGAAAGCTGCAAGAATCTGGGGTCACTGAAATTTTCCTTCAGTATGCATCTTAACTATCTAGGGACCAGTATATCCAAAGCACAGAAGACCTCCTGTTTTCCTTCATTGTGTATTCCCCTCAGGGTGCACTTGTCAGTAGGTAGGTGACTACAGTGTCTTGTGGCTTGATTCTTGTAGCACTGGAATAGCAGGCAGCATTCTTTTCTTAACAGATACATCTGCTTTTCTTTGGTCAGATTCCTTATTTAAGGAGTGCTGTATAGTCATATGTTGGATTTTATTTGTCTTCAATATCTGTTAGCCATCCTGTGATTACTTAAAATTTTTTTTGCCTCTTTCCTATGCATTCATTAAAATTATCTCAAAATTTCTTCTACATCAGTATTTCAATTTTTAGTGTTTATTTTTTACTTTGCCTTCTTTAATTTACTTATTTCTGTGATTATGTTTATAGCCTTCTTTTATTTTCTTAAATCTACATGTCCCCTTTTCCTCTATTTTTATTGCTCATCATCTTATCTTTGAGCTCTTGAATTCATGTTCTCACTAGGTTATTCTCTAAGGTAAGATTGTGATGAATTTTCTTGTGCTTTGAAGTGCGTTTTGTTTCACATTTAGGGTGCTTATTTTTCCTTTGAAAGTCACGTTCCTTTCTTGCTTGCTTTCTTCCTCTTTTCTGCATATTTTGTTTTGCTATGATATGTTTGCATATTTGCCATGGCACTTTCTTTCACACTGTTCATAATTGAGCAGTTCTATTCAGACATTTTTTTCTGAAATAATGCGAGTACACTCATGATTCTTCCTAGTATAGCTGAACCAAGTTTCTTTTGCCCTTCTAGCTACTGTTTAAGAGATATTTTGTTTTCTATTCATTTTCAGTAGATGGATAGAATGGCAAGGATGGCATATGAACTCAGTTGAAGTGGTATGCAGTCTTTATAATACCATGGCTCTGGTCTCTCTTCTGAGATGTCCTTAAATATGCTACAGAAGGAGTCAAACCATCTAGTTTGGTAATTCCAGTTAATTTATTTTATAGTTCTAAATAAGTATATTGTGATATAAAATATGTAACTTAGAAACAGGACAATCAAAGATGATCTCTAAGAATACTATCAAACTCGGTAAACATAGAAGTAAACAAAAGGTATCTGTATCAGTCAAACTCCATAGCAGGTGGAAAAAAATAATTGAATAATATTTAATATAATAGTTAACAAAAAGACAAGGGAACAAGGGATTATGAGGCACCTTGACTCAGGGACTAGGAACAGTGGGCTCGTGTTACCACCCCTAAATTGGAATGGGCAAGAGAAGGAAGGCTTACAGACCAGGTGTTGGCTTACAGACCAGGTGTTGGCTGTGTGAAGAGGCCGCACCTTACAGGGAGGAAAACATTCACAACGGAAACCTTAGAAATGGGGAGGAAGAGGCTGTGATCCTTTTCTCTTTCCAACTTCTAATCTCCCACCAATGCCTCCCATTGAACAAACCCACAGAAAACCAGAGGGCGGGAGGCCAGTGTTGAAAAGAGGAGAGGTTGATCTCCTGGGGCTTAGTAAGGCAGGAAAGAGTGGGGAATGGATCTGGAGGGACAAATGGAGGCCAGCCAGGACAACATCCTACCCTGATTCTGTCTTTAAAGATCATTTAAAGAGCAGGAATGAGCTCTTTAGCTATAGAAGTAAGGGCCGTAATTTTCTGCATTTACATAAACTTACAAAGCCAATCATGTACAATCTGTAAAATGAAATTGTTTCATGCATGTTCTACATATGTAGGCACTCACATGCACAGTTGTTCCTACTACGCTCATAGCTAACGTTTCTTGAGTGCCACATTCAAGGAACTGTTCCAATGGCTTTATGTGCATTTACTCATTTACTCCTTAGTAGTAGGTACTATCATCCCCATTTTGCAGGTGAGGAAACAGAAGCTCAGCTAGGTTGCCTCAGGTTAATAAAATGAAGTGGGATTCTAAGCTGGGATGCTAACTCAAGCATCTGGCACCAGAGCAGTTCACTGTAACTACCACCCCTACAAGAGGTCTATGCTGTGAGCACACAGACTCATCAGCTGCTTAATTTTGGAGTCCCCTGAGTTTTTGTGCCATTTTTATTACCCTTGAGTAATAACTACTCAGTTGGCAAAGTAACTTAATCTGAAAGAAATGACCCACTTCCCAAACTCTGCACGTAAAGTCTGGGAATCAGATTCCAAGATGTCCTGTGTCAGAAGGGAACTGAGCCAATCCTCTCTTTAGTTGTGACCAGAACAGTCCCCTCTCTAACCTCATTAGTATCTTGCTGATTCATTTACTAGAACAGATGTAACTCCTGTTTTGTAAGCTTAAAAACCATCCTCCTGGGGCTTCCCTGGTGGCGCAGTGGTTGAGAGTCCGCCTGCCGATGCAGGGGACGCGGGTTCGTGCCCCGGTCCAGGAGGATCCCACATGCCGTGGAGCGGCTGGGCCCATGAGCCATGGCCGCTGAGCCTGCACGTCTGGAGCCTGTGCTCTGCAATGGGAGAGGCCACAGCAGTGAGAGGCCCGCGTACCACAAAAAAAAACAAAAAAACAAACAAAAAAAACCATCCTCCTGAAATACTGAACAGCTCCTGAATGGTGACACTATGAAGATATTTTGCATCAGATATGATTCTAATAGCAATGTGTGGCAACTCTGTCACAGGGAAAGAAATCTAACTAAGTTTCTTCTTATGAAATGGAATAAAGAAATGGAGATTTTTGTAAAAGCAGTAATGATTTCAGCAGCTTCCGAGAGTGAAACTAGGAACTAAATACAATCACATAGAATTTCTCTCTTTAAATTGAAGGTCAATTTGTTAGTTAACCCAGGCTGCCATAACAAAATACCATAGATTACATGGCTTAAACAACAGAAATACATTTTCTCACAGTTTTGCAGGCTGGAAGTTCAAGATCAGGGTGCGTGGTTGGTTCTGAAGAGAGTTCTCTTCCTGGCTAGCTGATGTGCTCACATGGCCTTTCCTCAGTGTGTGCCTGTTCTTGAAAAGACAGAAAGATCTCTTCCTCTTCTCATCAGGTCAACAATTCTATCCAATTAGAACCCCATCCTTATGGAACTCATTTAACTTTAATTACTTCCTAAAAGCCCTATCTCCAAATATTGTCACACTGGAGGTTAGGGCTTCAACATATGAATCTGGGGGGACACATTCAGTCCATAACAGGAAACTACTTTTTTCCCGACTAGATTAGTAAAATAAAATTATTCTGGACTTTATTCAAGAATAATTTCATCACAGCACATTTATATTTAAAATAGAAATAATAACCCAAGAAAGTTTATTAAAAAATAAACCAGCAATTACTGCTTTATGAATTTCTAAATGTAGGCCATAACATAGAATTCTATTAGCATTCAAATTAAACTGATGTCATATAGTTTCTAAAATAGATTGGACATGAAATTACAAAGATAATCAGTATTTTCCTTAACGTTGCCTCCTTCCCCAGTCAATGTAAATGCAGATGACTATGGTAATTGAAGTGAGTGGGAGGAGGTGAAGATTATATTGTGTCCCTTCCTTTGGAGCTTCTGTTCTATTTGCTTAGGGCAGTGAATCAGGGCCGCCATTAATTGAGGAAAAAAATGATATGTTAGTGCATTTGTGTCAAAAAGACTTAAGGTTCAGATGAATACAATCAACCCACAATTCCCACCATCCCTCAAATGAGTTACTTCATTTGTCCACCTATAAGAGGCTTGGTGGTGTTCTTATATTACTTATTTCTACTCTGAGTTCCTTTAGATATGGCACTTAACCGGATTTCTTAGGAACACTAATATCTGGGAGTAATAGGGTACAGTGGTTTAGGGGCATAATTGCTCCGGGTCCTGTACAATTCCGAAGACAGCCATACTGCCTCAGAAGGCTGGTTAGTGAAGGGATTTATGAGCATGGATAGTTGAGATACACTTTTACATGGCATACTATGCCTTTCACTTAACAACTTAATGCAACCTTCTAGGCTTCAATTTACTTATTTATAATATAGGTCTAATAATGTACCTAATAACATTATGGTATTATAAATATGTATATATGATGTATATTTATACCCACGTATGTGTGTGTGTATCTATCTAGAGGGAAAGATCCTTTCAATTGGGACTGCTTAATAAGTGTTGGTTGTTCTTATTTCTTTTGAGTTGGGGTTATAATTTCTGTTTAAATCTCTTTAGGTAGATATTTTTATCACTGGTCCAATTTAATTAAATTTCTATGTATTTTTGAAGGGCAAAAGCAAGAATAATTTTGAAGTTATAGAAGAAAGTATAAAATTAATTTATAAAATTGAATTGGGCTGGCAAATTAGCCAAGGTTGCAATATATGTCTTATCTGGCTCTGATTTCTTTAATGAGTAAAAATGACCTTTTTTGAACATAAGACTGAATCTGAAAGAAAATCACATGCTTTCAACTACAATGCTGAAAATAAACTTATAATACTAAAATAAATCATCCCATTTTCTATTTAACAATGCACTTGATCACCAAGATGTTTTCCCCTTTTTTAAAATGGAGAAAGAATATGCTACATGACCATATGAATACCAGTGACAGTCTGAGCTGTTATCATTGTCAGGCAGTCAGATAAAATGCTTTACAGTGTCCCTTGGATTACCTATTTAAACAATGTGGTAGGTACACCAACGGTGTACATGTTCAATACTGAAGGATTGCCATTGGTTGTAAAAGCAAATTCAAAATTATGATTTTAAAATAATCACAAACTGACAGAAAAGTTGGAGGTAACAGTACAGGAAACTTTTTATTTTCTTGAACCATTTAGGACAAGTTGCCAACCTGATATCCAATTACCCCAGAATACTATGATGTATTGATATATTTCTTACAAACAAGGACCTTTTCCTATACAACTATAATACAACCAGTGAAATCAAGAAATAAGCACAAAAACATTACTAACGTTTAATCCTCAGACCCCATTTAACTTTCACCGGTTGTCCCAATAATGACTTTTATAGTAAAAGGATCTGGCTTAGAATTACAGGGTACATTCTGTTGTCAGGTCCTCTTACTCTCTTTTTCCTGGAACAATCACCTATCTTTCTTTGACCATCACGATCTTGACACTTGAAATTTAAAGGCCAGCTATTTTGTAGAACGTTCTCATGTTTTGTAGAATGTTTGGGTTTGTCTGGTATTTCCTCGTGTTTAGATTCGGATTGTACATCTTCGGCAGGAATATCACAGGAGCAATGCTGTGTTCTTCTTGTTGCAGTTGGCACACAATTTCGATTAGTTCCATTACCAAAGAAGTTCACTAAATTAAGGTGGAGTCTGCAAAGCTTCTCCACTATAAAGTTAGTTTTCATTTTAGTAATCAATACGTGTTGTGTGGGCTGGTGCTTTGAAACTGGGTTACTATCTTATTCCTCATCGAACTTTCAACTTGTTCATTTCTTTGTTTGTATCTGAATGGACTCACGGCTTTCTATATTACTCAGTGGGTTATAGTTGTTCTTTGCCATTTTTATTTATTTTGGTATCTGTATTGATCCTGATTGGGCCATGCAGGGACAACCACTCCTATGGACACCCTCGTCACTCTCCTTAAGCTTTTACACACCGCGCCCACCTGCCCTTCTGCACAGATGCCCTCTCAATCCTCTGGGGCTCTGGCACCCCTATCTGGACCACTGCAACTCCCTCAGACTGGCATGGATGCCTGCCTCACTGTGCTCCACCTAATGGCTTTAGGAAGGAAAGGGTGAAAGGAGTGGAGGGAAGGAGAGGAAAAATGAGCCAGAGTTACAATTTTATAATAAGTTGTGTAGCTTCAAAATTCTGCAACTTAAAACAATTTTTTTCTCTGATGTTTTCTCAATTTCATATAAGGAAAACATCAAGTCACCCTCAGGCAGTTCAAATCTCTGTTTGAGCATAGTGGTCAGATATTTATTTAAAATTTCTTTTAAATGAATCTCAGTGCTTGTCCATGGCTGCCTCCTGAGTCTGCATTAAAGAACATTGAGGGAGGAGCTAGTCCTTTGAAGGAGAGAAGACCTAATGATGGATTTCTGAAAGGCTTCTTTCAGAAGCTTTACAAGTATGCAATTTTAAGTGTCTGTTCACTAAAGAAAATAATAGTGTGTGGAATATATGAAAGATCTTTTTGATTATGGGTTAAAAAAACATTCCTTTTAAGGATATAGAACTGTTATTGTGAAACTGACTTGGAACCTGTACATTTTCTGCTGTTCAAATGTAAACTTTAACCCCGATCTGACCTCAGTGAGGTGTATACTGTTGAAGAAATCTGTCTACACACTTGGAGAAAATGTCCAGACAGGAGGGAGCCCAGCTGAGTGAACTCAGCTTTCTAAAGGCTCCCACTGCCTAAATGATCTGTAGTGCTATCTGGTATTCAAAACCTGTACTACCTTGTGATATCTCTTCTACTGCTGTTTCATATGAATTCTCCTGCATGTAAACATTTTATGTTTCTGCTTTGCTTCATCAGCTAGGCTGTAAACAACTTGATTATACAGATGATACATGTAATGAATTTTTCCTGGATATCATCCAAAATAGCAGTAGGTGTGTAACTGTTTGTAGAATGAATCAATGGTCCAATCCATCAATTAATTAACTCAAGTACCTGGCATTAACCATACTTTAAAAACATTTTTCCACCCTAAAAGTCCATGGGTTTGGGTTTTCAAGAGAAAAAAAAAAATCTCTTGCTTTTAATGATCCCATTTTCATTGTTATAGATTCTGCAACTTAAAAGAAAAAAAGCAGCTGTCTCCTGTATTTTCCCAGTATCATTTAAGAAAACCATCATGTTGTTCTTAGGCAATCCATCCCTCTACTTGCACATACGATCAGAAGTTGCTAGAGCAAGTGAGAGCTTTCCCCATTGTTGTAAAAAAGTCAAGGAACAATTTTAAAGTGGAATAGTCCTACTCTGCCCCGAGGAAAATGCTTCGACATCATCAGATATTTGGTACCGTTAATGGAAGAGCATTACCGACGTCTTGAGGCAAATACATAGCTTCCCCCATCACAGAGTTTGTCTGTTTTTTCAACTTGCTTTAGGTATACCAGTTATCTTTAACAAGGAGTTCAACAAATCTTAAGTGTATTGTTATTTCATTGGCGACAAATAGAACATCTCTCCAGAACATGAGTTAGGTTATACCTTTCAGTGTCAGCAAATGCCATTTTGAGATAATGCTATATTTCTCCTCCTGAAGACTAGCGCTTCACACACATTTGGAAGGTGTTAATGATAAGCAGTAATATAGCATCTCTTAGATACAGCCTGAAGAAGGCGAGTATTTTATATAAAAATATTGAAAGTATAACAACAAATAGTTTGTGCTGCTTCTTTCTAAACGTACTGTTTTACTATCAGTGTATACTGAAAACAGTAACTGCACCAGATGATGACTTGAGGATTTAATATAAGAAAACAGAAATTACTCCCCCATCACTTCCCTGCTTAGACCCTCTGACCCTCTTACCAGGGTCTACCAGGCCAGGCGTTATGTGGCCCACCCAGCCCACCGCTCCCTGAGCTCGTCTCCTACTACTCACTCCTCTGTTTCTTTACCTGTTCCAGCCCCTGGGAGAGCCAAGCTAGTTTCTGCTTTTGTGCCTGTCCTTTCACTCTTCTCTCTGCTTGGAACTGCTGGTAACCCAAAGTACCACTTGGTAGGTGTGAAGAGAGTTTTTTGTAACAATTCCTTCCATCTCAAATAAATATGCACTATAACTAAACAGTAAAACAGTGTGTTTTCTCTTCAAATGTCACTTCCAAAAAAGTCCCCTCAAACTTCTTCCAACCAGATTGCTGCCTCTTCATAGGAATTCTGGAATCTACTGTCTAAAAGGTCTTCTCCTATTTCTCTGCAGAGCTGGCTCCGCATCATTCAAGGCTCAGGTCAAATGCCAGACCTTCCGAGAGGCATAATCTCATGTTCTTCTTCCCCACTCTTGTCACTCTTTCCTTACTGTGTTCTATACTGTTTTTATTTTCTTCATAGCATGTGTAACTTGCTGAGATGAATTTTTCTTCTTTGGTGTCTACTCATCATTTCTATTTTTGCAGTAGACTGTAAACACAATGGGAGCAGGAATTGGGCCTGTTTTTCTCCCTACTGTATCCCCAGTTCTCAGTGGTGCCTGATACACAGTAGGAACTCAAAATCTTGTCTATTGAATGCAGAAAAAAATTATTTCTTTGCTTGAAAAAATTGGATACTTGGCCCAATTCTGAACCAGATGACTCTAGCAATCATATTTAGCAATCATATGACAATTTCAACTGCCCTCTCACCAGTATTTCTTCAGAATATTTAAATCTTGCTCTATTTATAACAAGATACTTCTAAATAAAAAGAAATGAGTAGGCTGGAAAACACAAAATTATATTTATTAGAGCTCCACTTTTGGGCCCAATTAATCAAAAGAGGAAGTCAATCAATTCCCCATCCCCTTTCTCAGGCTTGGTGAATAGCTCCACCATTCGCCCCATTCATTGCTCAAGCTGGAAATTTGGGAGTCCTATGAGGTCTCCCTCATGCCCTCCATCTTCAATGAGTCCTATTGCTCATACCTCCTATTAATATTTTCTGGTCATTCACAAGGGCACCCACTCAGAAGTTCTGGTCTCATCATGTCTCAACTAGTGTGCACTCAATATATTTTGTTGAATTTGAAATATTCCCTATTTGGGCTTTAAAAGCCAAAATTTTCACACTTTAAAATGTAGTATAAATTTCTCATCTTTTTGCAATATTTTTAAAGGAAGAGTTGTAGTGAAAAATCAAAGACAATTCTAGATATCATTGGTAAAAAATGTACAAACCTTTAGGCAAATAGATGTCAAGTATAACTTAATTTTTAAGAAAAATGCAGTTTTTTTATCCAAAAGGTCAAAGAGATCTCTGAGATACATTAGCGTTCAAAGAATTTGAACGATTTTTCTAAATGGTATCAAATATAATTGCAAAAAAAGTTTAAGCTTTTATTTGTTATAGATTTGGAAACTGAAGTTTCTTCAGTTTTGTACTGAAGAACATATTCTGCTGTTAGTGAGCAATGTAGTATTTTAAGAATTGTTGTCTAATATTCCTAAAACAAACAGTTGAAAGAGAAAATTACTTGAGGGTACTCTTCGTGACAAAGGCAGACTTAATTTTAAGTAATATTGGAAAAAATAATAGTAATGATATGGAGCTAAATGCACTATGGGAAATTGTTCAAGTGGTGTAATTAGGCAGTTTCATAGTATTATCACTTGCATATAATTAGGATCAACTCTAGTTTCACTCCAAAATTTTCTTTAAAGCAATTTTGAAACTTCTAGATATTTGTGGTATTAAATATTATCATTATTTTTATTTACTTGCTCTTTTGGCAGATCAAAAGAGATTCATGAACACTTCTGATGTGAATTAAATATATAGAAGACAAGGAACTACTTGAAATACTTTACAAATTTATATTAAAATGAGCTTAAAAAATCCACTGTTGTCATTTCAATTTTTTTTTTTTTTTTTGAAATTTACAAGGAGAGTTTACCTTTTAAATTGCTAAACACCTAGTAAAGTGAAAATTTTCTTATTATGGAGAAAAACTTCAGTGTAAGATTAATACTACTTTCAGTAGTTGATTTTAAAACTGAGGAGATGTGGAAAGAAACACAGCAATCTACAAGTTAAAATTTGCTGTGCCATATAATGGAATTTGACAAGGCTGAAAAGATTTCAAGTCCTAATGAGTGCTGTATGAACGCTAACAGGAATACCATGGGGAATGGCTGTGCTTGCCAGAATTGGATTTGGAAGCAGCAGGAATAATATATCCTGGCAACCAGGGTCTGCCTGTTCTTTTAGAATTAGAGATTTGAACAACAGCAGTATAAACAAAGACATACTCAACAACATCACACTTCAGAATCAATACATTGTGCTACTTGACTTTTCAGGGCCACTGGTTCTGTTGACCCATCCCTGAGCACTCAATGTTTCTTAATATTTCATTCTTGACCCTCTGCCCTCTGGCTTACTTCCCCTCCTCTCTAATCCTCTCCTTTTTGCTCAGTCCATCTCTTGTCTCCCTCGAAACTCATTCTCTTTCCTCACTTACCCCTGCTTGTAACTACTTCTTTATGGGTTTCTTAGATGCTGTTATTTCCTCCTTCCCTTCTTTGCTTCCCTGGATAGTGTCCTGGTCTCCTGAGTCCTTTTAGTTTGACTCCAAGCCTCTCAAGTTTCCCTCTCCCTACAGCTGATTCCATTGACCATCTCAGGCAGCCTCTGCCCAATTCCACTTCCTAGGTTCCCAGCCTCACTCTCCAGCATTACTATTCATTGAGCACTTACTAAGTGCCAGGCAGTTGTACAGAGTTTCAAATAAATGATCTCATTCATACCTCACAAGAACCCAATGAGCTAGGTATCACTCACTCTACTTTTGGATGAGGAAACTGAGGCTCAGAAAGGTTAAGTATCTTGCCCAATTTCTCATGCTTAATAATTGTCTGTGCTAGCATTTGAACCCAATTGAGTCTCACTCGTAAACACCATAGAATATTAGCCTCCAATTTGTTAAGCATTCATACTACAAGACTTGCACTGACCTTATGCTGTGATTTTCTTCATTCTCACCTCACTCAAAAAACGTAGTTTCCACCTTGTACTGGTGTCTGGGTTCCTCTCTATCTGAGTTTCTGCATTGTAACTCCTCTTCCTCTTAGCCTGGCCAAGGGAGACCAGGGAAAGTCAGGAAAGAGAAGGACATGTAAAGTCTAGCCTTTCTTTGCATCTTGCAAGTGTTTGGTGAGCAGAGTCCTGTCTTGTAATGACATTTCAGGGTCTGGAAACCCAGGTATGAACTGACAGGTGTTGCCTCACAAATCAGCCTAGTAAAGTGGACAGACTATCTGCCTGATGCAAAACTGACTGATAAATTGGGGAGAGGTCAATGTTAGACTCCCGGAAGGGACAGCTTCAGTCTTGGCACAAGTGTCCCCACAGAGCTTTGTGACAGAATATGGCAGCATGGCAGCATGGATTTTGTTACAACACCCTCTTCTTCCCGACCTTCCCTAACTCTCTCCTGATCTAGTCAGTTGGTGTCACACGAGCTGGTTTCTCCTCTTGTGTCATGTCTTAGTTCGGACCTTACCTGCACTCCTGGCTAGGTCCCTCCCTGGCTAGGTTTCCTCTTCATCTATCACTCCCATTGCATGCTTGACTTCACCATTCCAGTCCACCCCTGGCTGGCTGTCCTCACAGGTACCATGAGTTAAAACCTACCCATCCCACAGATAATTTGCCTGCAATTGTGACAATCAACCTCGCTAGGCATTCCGCATGACCTACCCTCCCCACATCTTCCTCACCCGTGGACAACTCTTTTAGCCCTCAGCCTCCTAGCCTACCCTCCACCCTAAGGTTAACAGGCCAATCTGTTAGAAGAAGACTGGCCTCTCTTCACCAGCCCTTGAAATGTATTTGCTGGCATCTTCCCTGCCATCTCCTCATTTGCACACATCTCCTTAGCGATGGTTTCCTTCTCATGCTTTTCTCATGATGTTCTCATCACGTACAAATCTATCTAGCTCTGAGTAACTGTCTTAAAATCTTTTTCCTCCTCTGAGACTTGCTGCTCTGAAAAGAGATTCCTGGGTATGCTTCTCTCTTGCTATAGCTTCTGACCCAAACAAACAAACAAATAAATCCCACAGTATCATCTCTAATTTCTCAATTGCACACATTCTTTCTCTTTCTTTAAAGTGAACTTCGTACCGACAAAGGTGGCTACCTGTAACAAAAAGGCAATCACGATATAAAACGTCACAATCTTTAGCCCCAGAATTCCCTTACGCCTTTCCCTTACACCCGCATAGTTCTGACCGTAGTCAATTACTGGTCTGTTCTAGAACGTAATCTTGCATCTGGTTTATTTTTCTCAGCATAGCATTTTTGAGATTCATCAATGTTGTATTCATGGATTGCTCCCTTTTGTTGCCAAATAGGCTCTGTCACAATTTGTTTTGTCATTCATCTGTTGATGGATATTTGAGCTATTTCCAGGTTTGACGATTCTCATTCTCTCTCTTTTTATTTAATTTAACTTTTATTTTAAGGTAACTGTATACTCACATGCAGTTATTAAGAAATAATACAGGGCCTCCCTGGTGGCGCAGTGGTTGAGAGTCCGCCTGCCGATGCAGGGGATGCGGGTTCGTGCCCCGGTCTGGGAGGATCCCATGTGCCGTGGAGCGGCTGGGCCCGTGAGCCATGGCCGCTGGGCCTGCGCGTCCGGAGCCTGTGCTCTGCAACGGGAGAGGCCACGGGAGTGAGAGGCCCGCATACCGCAAAAAGAAAAAAAAAAAAAAAAAAAAAAGAAATAATACAGAGAGAGCCCACGTACCTTTTACCCTGTTTCCCCTAAGGGTAACATTTCTATCACTGCAAGAATCCCTCACATTACCATTGTATAGTTATATTCATTTCCCAACTTACCTCTTTTTTTTTTTTTTTCCTGCGGTACGCGGGCCTCACTGTTGTGGCCTCTCCCGTTGCGGAGCACAGTCTCCGGACGCGCAGGCTCAGCGGCCATGGCTCACGGGCCCAGCCGCTCCACGGCATGTGGGATCTTCCCGGACCGGGGCACGAACCCGTGTCCCCTGCATCGGCAGGCGGACTCTCAACCACTGCGCCACCAGGGAAGCCCCTCTCAACTTCCCTCTTTAACCCCTGGCAACTACTCATCTGATTTTCTCATCTCAAGAATTAGATAAATGGACTAATACAGCATCTTACCTTTTGAGGATTTGTTTGTTTGTTTGTTTTACTCAGTCTATTTCTGTGGAGATTAATACAGAACATTGGCTGTATAAATAGTTTTTTCCCCTTTTCCTTGCTGAGTAGTATTCCATGACATAGTTTGTACCACAATTTGTTTAACTAATCACCCACTGAAAGATACCTGGGTTGTTTTCAATTTTTGTCTATTATGAATAAAATGTGTATAACAGTTTTGTACAGGTTTTGCTGTGACTATGGGTTTTCATTTTTCTGGAAAAAATGTCCAGTGGACAATTTCTGGGTCATATGATAGTTGCCTGTTTAGTTTTTTAAAGAAATTGCCAAACTTTTTCAGAGTGGTTGTATCATTTTACATTGCCACCATCAATGTATAAGTGATCCAGTTTCACCATATCCTTACTAGTATTTGGTGTTGTCACTATTTTTTATTTTAGCCATTTTGATAGGTATGTACTGTTATCTCATTCTGGTTTTAATTTGCACTTCCCTAGTGGCTAATGATGTTGAATGTACATTTTGTTCTTATTTGCCATTTCTACATCCTTATATTTTTTCCCACTTTCTGCTTGGATTATTTGTGTTTTTACTATTGAGTTTTGAGAGTTCTTTATATATTCCATTCCTTGTTCTTTGTCAGATATGAGGTTTGAAAACATTTTCTCCCAAGCACATCTTTCATCTTCTTAACAGGATCTTTTACAGAGCACACATTTTAAGATTAGTGAAATCCAATTTATCAATTTTTCCTTTATGGATCATGCTTTTGATGTCATCTAGAACTCTTTTCCTAGTCCTAGATCTTTAAGATTTTCTCCTGTGATTTTTCTAAGTTTCATAGTTATATGTTTTACATTTAAGCTCTTGCTCCATTTTGAGTGAATTTTTCTATAAGGAATGAGGTGAGGTTTTTGTTTGCTTGTTTGTTTGGTTTTAAAGGATGCTCTTTATCAAGTTGAGGAAATTCCTCTTTTCCTGTTTCACTGAGAATTTTTACCATGAATAAATGTTATATTTTATCAAATACTTTTTCATCAATGATATGATCATGTGATCTTTAGTCTGTTAATCTAATGATTATATAGATGGATTTTTAAATATTAAATCAACCTTGCATCACAGATCCCACTTGGTCATGAAAATCTTTTTATATATTCTTGTATTCTATTTGCTAACATCTTGTTAAGAATTTTTGTGACTATATTCATCAGGGATATTAGTCTATAGTTTATTTTTTATTTTTATTTTTGGTGCTCTTTGTCTCGTTTTGGTATCAGGGTAATAATACTAGTTTCGTATAATAAATTGGGAAGTGTTCCCTCTTTTGTTTTCTGGAAGAAATTGGGTAGAATTGGTATAAATTTTCTTTAAACATTGGTTCAATTCTCCAATGAAACCCACTAAGCCTGGAGTTTTTTTTGGGGGGGGGCAGGGATTAAGTTACAAATTCACTTTCATTCATAGTCTCAGGACTACTCAAATTGGGTGAGTTGGATAAATTAGTATTTTTGGAGGAATTTTATGTAATGTCAAATTTTTTTTCCTTTTCTTTTTGGCTTTTCTTATTCTAGATTCTTGAGATGGGAGCTTAGATTATTGATTTGAGGTTTTCCCCCTTTTCTAATTAATACTATATATTTAATGCGATAAATTCCCCTCTTACTACTGGTTTAGCACCAATTTTGCCTTGTTCCCCATCTTAGGAAGGGAAAGTAGTCTTTCAGTAGTCTTTCAGTAGTCTTTCACCACTGAATATGATGTTAGCTGTAATTTTAAAGAAAATATGCTCTTTACTTGTGTTCCACAAATTTTGATATTTTACATTTTCATTTTAATTCAGTTCAATCTATTTTTTTTTATTTCCCTTGAGACTTCTTCATGACCCATAGGTTATTTATGGGTTATTTATAAGTGTATTTTTTAGTTTCTAAGTGCTTGGATTTGTTATCTTTCTCTAATTTATTTCTAGTTTGTGTCCACTGTGGTCAGAGAACACATTTTATATAATGTCAATTCCTTTAAATTTTTTGAGATTTGTTTTTTGGTTAAGGATGTGTGTGCTTACAAAGAGTGTATGTTCTGCTGTTGTTGGGTGGAGTGTTCTATAAATGTCAGTTGGATCCTCTTGTTGATAGTGTTGTTAAGTTCTATATCCTTGCTGATATTTGGTCTAGTATTTTATCAGTTGTTGAAAGAGGAATATTGAAGTCTCCAACCATATTTTTTGATTTGTCTATTTCTCCTTTCAGTTCTATCAGTTTTTGCCTCATACATTTTGCAATACACACACACACACACACACACATAGTTAAGATTGCTATGTCTTCTTGGTGGACTGACCCTTTTATCATTATAAAACACCCCTTGCTGTCTCTGATAATTTTCTTTGCTCTGAAGTGTCATTTATCTGCAATTACTATAGCTACTCCTATGTTTCTTTAATTAGCATTTATGTGACATATCTACATTCTTTTACTTTCAATCTGCTATATTGTTATATTTGAAGTGAGTTTCTTATGGAAAGAATAAAGTTGGGTCATGTTTTTAAATCCAATCTGCCAATCTGTGCATTTTACTTGGTATATTTAGACACATTTACATTTATTGATATGTTAGTATTTAAATCATTGGTTTTCTGTTTATTCTCCATGTTTTTTTGTTTCTGTTTTTTCTGCCTTTCCATGGGTTGCTTGAATGTGTTTTTAGAATTCCATTTTTGTTTTATCTACATTGTTTTTGAGTGCATTGCTTTGTATAACTACTTTTTATTTGTAGCTCTAGCTATTACTTTATATGGACATAACTTTTCCTATTTACTGTTGACATTATTTTACCAGTTCAGCTTAAGGGTAGAAACCTTAACTCTCCTTTATGTCTCTTTACCCTACTTCATTTATAATTATCTTAAATATTTTCTCTACATATATTTAGAACCAAATCAAATAGTATTATAATATTGCTTCAATCATCAAACAATTTAGAAAACCGAAAAGGAGGAAAAATACATATATATTTTTTATATTGAAATATGATTTACAATTTTGTTTTCGTTTCAGGTGGACAGCAAAGTGTTCAGTTATACATGTATATGTATAACTGAATATATATATATTATTGTTTTACATTCTCTTCCATTATGGGTTATTACTGTGCTTTACAGTAGGTCCTTGTTGGCTTTATATTTTATATATAGTAGTGTGTATACTTTAATCCCAAATTCCTAATTTATTCCTCTCTGTCCCCCTTCCCCTTTGGTAACCATAAGTTTGTTTTCTATGTCTGTGAGTCTATTTCTGTTTTGTAAATGAGTTCATTTGTATCACCAAGATGAATTCATTTTACATTTTCCTGAGAGGCAGAAAAACACCTGAATAGAAATAGCTATGTGGTATATCTAAGGCGATGGCCTAGGAGAACTCACAGGATGCCCCATGAAACCTCATGCCCCAGCAGTAAGATGCTATTCCACGAAGGGCACGGTATCTGCTCAGAGAGCCATAGATGAAGGGCTCATGCGAATGGCAACAGGGGGGTAACTAAGCAGTGCACTGCGGACACAGGCCGCTTCGTGAGTGCCAGTGTTAAGAGACAATGGTGTGGACCAGATGCCCCCCTTTCAACAATTAAATTTCCTTACGGATTTAAGTCACAGCTTCAAAGAGAAGGAGAGAGTAACTGAACAAAGTGAAGTTAAATTTCTGCCAGATTAGCAGAAGAGAGGCTCATAAAAATTAAGTTGAAGTATAGAAAAATAAATGGAGTACTATATCTTGCACAGGGGCCTTCGCATCTTACACTCTATTTTCATGCTTTTTTTTTTTTTTTGTACTCTCCTGCTTTCTTTTCCAACATCCTAGTTCCATCAGAATCACTACCATTTTTCCTAATTCTCCAGATGGAACCTCAGGCATTTTTGACTTTTCTTTTTCTCTTCTCCATTTTATTCATATACCCTTATTTCTTCCTACAAAATCTTTTATGCTTCTGCCTCCTTAATTTACCATACCACCATTGTTTGAATGTCTTGCTTAGAGCAACAGTGTCTCTGCTCCCCTTTGCTGAATTCCCTATGATGTCTTTCTCTTGATTTAAAACTTATCATGACTTTCTGTTGCCTTCTGTAATGAATACAAACCTCTTTGCCTATTCCATCACAGTGTCGTTTTATTCTGCCTACTTAACCTTAATTTCTCGGATCCACTGAGCCACAGTGAATCTGTTTTCTCCCTTTCTTCTACCAAAGTTCATCCTGTTTCCAATCTGCTGCCTTTGCTCATTTTTCCATTACACCCAAATGAATAACAAGCCTGGCATACTTTCCCCTCCTGAATATTAAATTCTGTTCTACTTTTAAAGCCAACTTAATAACAATTGCCTTCATGAATATGCTTTCTCAGTCTACTCGAGTTAACTGAAATTCTCTTCTCTGTGAAATCCTTTTATACTCATAGCTTCTTGATACATTTTACCTCTTAACTCTTCTCCATGTGAGATGTTTTTTGGTGACAATTTAAGTGCCTTCTAAATACCTGGCACTGTTTTGGAGGCATGGGTTATAATAATAGAAATATTTAGCCACAATTAGGCATTAACTTTATCCAATCTGAATGGGCATCTGGCCAATCATCTAGTTCTCTTGATGCATATAACTGAATATCATCCCTGGTTGAGGATACACTATATATCCCTAAATCAATCCCACCCCGAACCTCTATCACTACCTTGGCCACACCTATGTAAAGACAAAAAAAGCAATTACCATGAGAGATAACACTGCATTGGCAGTCACACTCCAATTGTAGTCTAACTTAGGCTTTTCAGGTTACCTATTGCTGTGTAAGAAACTACCCCCAAACTCATAAATAACCACAACTTTATTTTCCTAATAGATTTTGTGGGTCAAGTTTTCACACAGCCTCAGTAAAGATGGGTTATCTTTGCTCCATGATGTCGGAGGCCTCAGCTAAGAAGAGCCAAACAGTTGGAGGGATTAGAATGGCTGAGCGTTTGGATGATGCTTCTTCATGCACGTGTCTGGTGCCTGGGCTGGTATGATTTGCATGCTAGAGGATCTTGGGTTCTCATTTTCTCTCTCTTTCTCTCTCTCTCTCTCTCACAAACACACATCTCTGCCTCTCTTTTCAGGGCCTTGCCAAGTAACCTCTCCATATTGTCTCTCCAGCATGTGGTCCCAAGGTAGTCAGCTTCTTATGCCATAACTCAGAGCTCCAAGAAAGAATGTTCCAACCAACAAGGCAGAAGCTATGTAGTTTTTGGTGACCTAGTCTTAAAAGTCACAATGCATCACTTCGCCATATTTTGTCGGTCAAAATAATTACAGACCCTCTCAGATTCAAGGAGAGGGAACATAGACCCCAATTCTCTCTTTTTTTTTTTTTTTTTGGCTGCTGCACTGGGTCTTCATTGCTGTGCGCAGGCTTTCTCTAGTTGCGGCGAGTGGGGGCTACTCTTCGTTGCAGTGCGCGGGTTTCTAGGCGCGTGGGCTTCAGTCATTGCAGCATGCGGGCTCAGTAGTTGCGCACGCAGGCCCTAGAGCACGTGGGCTTCAGTAGTTGTGGCGCACGGGCTTAGTTGCTCCGTGGCACGTGGGATCTTCCCAGACTGGGGATCGAACCCATGTCCCCTGCATTGGCAGGCGGATTCTTAACCACTGTGCCACCAGGGAAGTCCCTGTAGACCCCAATTCTTTTTTTTTTTTTTGCGGTACACGGGCTTCTCACTGTTGTGGCCTCTCCCGTTGCGGAGCACAGGCTCTGGACGCGCAGGCTCAGTGGCCACGGCCCACAGGCCCAGCCACTCCGCGGCATGTGGGATCCTCCTGGTCCGGGGCACGAACCCATGTGCCCTGCATCGGCAGGCGGACTCTCAACCACTGTGCCACCAGGGAAGCCCCCCAATTCTTAATGGAAAGAAATGGCAAGGAATTTATAGCTGTGTTTTAAAACCACCACACAAGCTCTCCATCACTGTCTAAAGCCAATCTATTAACTTCTTCCCTGAATCCATCCATCTAAAGACAATCTGTCTAGACTATGGGGAAACTTACTGCCAAAGTTCCTATTGAGATATCAGTTATTTCCACCCTGGGATCTTTCTACAGCTTGCCTCTTTTATCCTCATGATCTCACATGACCTCCTGGGTACAAGTTTGCTTGTCACCAAATTTTTCTTCTCCATCCAGTTCATTTCCCTCTCTTCCCATTTCTACCCTCTCTTGGCCATGCTTCCTACCCTTTTTCTTTCTTTCTTTCTTTCTTTTTTTGTTTGCTATGTATTCTGGAGACACAATTCTTTCCAAAGGAAACTTCTGTACCCTCAACCTTCTTTTACCAAAAGCTGCTGACAACTTTCCAGTAAAATATTTTGCTCACTCTTTTTCCCAGGAGAAGCCATTTCTTTTATCTCACTACCCTAACCCACCAGAAAAGGGATAGGCATTCTCCCAGATCCCCACTGCATCTTAACATTATTTTTCCACCACTATGTAACTCTCTCTTTTGAGAGTAATGCCAACTAATTCTTGCTAGCTTTCCCCTACTTAGTGCTCTTCTTGTGCACCAACTTTTGAATCAGTTTCCTCCACAACTCCTATAGTCTTCCTGTCACTCAGTGACCCATCCAGTGTCTTAGCCTCACAATTATGGCTCTCCTCTACTGTGACAGCCTTTACTGCCATTCAACTCCAGTAACCACAGCCACTTCTTCTCCTTTGTCCTGTTGATGTCATCCATCTACTCCAGTTTCCCCAAGACCTTGTTTCCTCTGGCATTATAAAGCAATCTCTTTCTTTATACCTTTTTCTATCTCTAATCCCTGTCTTCTCCTCAAACTACTAACCTCTTTTCCTCAATATCATCACCAAAACACTTCTTGGGTGATCAGTAATCATTGCTATTTTTATGGTTTGAAAATGCTCTCAATTAAACACCAATGCTTTCTAATTTCTAAATCCAGGAGACTTCTTTATGGCCCTTGCTGTAACAAAGGACACAGATTTACCTCCTCCCTGAAATCCTCTTCTGAGACTGATTTCTTCAGGAGGCTGTCAGGGATCTTCTATGACTCCAATTCTTCCTGCTCAGTATTCTTCTCTGTCCATCCCACCAATGCTGGTGTTGCTTATGGTTCAACTCCACCCGCCTTTGCTGGCCCTTTTTTTTTCTGTGCCGACACATTATCCCTGAGTGCTTACACCTACTTACTTGGTTACAGCTTTCATTTGCACATGGACAACCTCTCTCTTGCTACAACACTAGAATGGTCTCTGTAATGATATATTCTACTAGATGTCTTTTAAGTATCTCCAACTTAGCAAGCACTGCAATGTTCTTTACCATAACCCTCTTCCTACACCACCATTGGGAGACATTACTACCACATAATTTGCAAGTAAAGAAGTAATAATGGTGGTGACTGATTTTAAAAGAAAATAAGCAGATGTGAAATTTTCTACTTATGTGCTGCTAAGCTGTCACAAGCAAGTGGAATTTCTTCAAGTACAGGGTGAATGCTGATTGTCCTGACCAATATCTCTAGGGATAAGCAATTCTCTTAGCTTCTCTGTCTTATTGAAAATAGTGCCTCTCTTTGTTCTTATTTTAAGCTCTGCAGGCAACTTTCTGATACATAATGAGATTAAACAAAAAGGCAGATGTCTATTATTGTGACTGAGATATAGCTGTTGTATACTCATAAAGTGACATTCTAGTTGGTAAATGATTTTCTTGTCAGTTTGCTTGGCGTTAGTCAGTGCCCCAGAGTTGGTGACCTCTAGGTGAACAGTTGAGATCAAGTTTCTAGATCTGCAAAACTGAAGACCAGGCTCTGGACTGTGGTGACTGAAAATAGACCATGAATCTGAAGGTGAGGCCCAGTTAAGGAGGTCAGCAGACCGTTCTTGAGGATATATTTTTAGCTGTACATACTTGGCCTTACATATCTTTGTCCCACACAGTGAATTTCATGGTACAAAGCATCAAAAAGTTGAAGAGTTGCTTATTATTTGACCTCAGATATTCAGTGGAATGTCCAAAAGAGCAATTAATATATATATATATATATATATATATATATATATATATATATATATATATATATATATATATATATATTTCTCAGATTCTTTTCCATTATAGGTTATTACAAGACATTGAATATAGCTCCCTGTGCTATACAGGAGGTCCTTGTTGGTTACCTATTTTATATATAGTAATGCATATTTGTTAATCCCAAACTCCTAATTTATCCCTTACCCCTTTCCCCTTTGGTAGCCATAAATTTGTTTTCTCTGTCTGTGAGTCTGTTTCTGTTTGGTAAAAAAGTTCATTTGTATCATTTTTTTAGATTCCACATATAAGTGATATCATGTGATATTTGTCTTTCTCTGAAAAGAGCAATTTTAAATGCACTCAATCCCATAGCATGAATTTCTAAGAGACCCACTCTCAATCCCACGATGTAAATTTCCAGGAGAACCACTAAGCCTCCATGGCATGAAAGAAAACAGAAATTTTAATATCCCTATTAGTAGAAATAATATTTGTATTAATAAAAAGAGAAATAATAATAACAATAAGAAAATGGCATGTGGAGTGGCAAAACCTTAGCAGCCTCAAGAATGGTATACCTACCATTTATTAAGCGTGCATTATATGGTAGAGGCTTTGCATATTTTATTTCACTTAATTCTCCTAACATCCTTTGAGCTGCAAATTTTTATGCCCATTTTATAGTTGAGAAAAACACAACCAAGAGGATTTAAGTAACTTGCCCAGGATACAGAAGTAGTAAACAGCAGCGATAGGTAGCTTCAAACCTAAGGCATTTTGACTGCAAAGTCAATACTCTTACACATAGTGGCCATTTGCTATTTTGCTGTTCAAACCAGAGGGAATAGAATGAAGAGTTAAGCTGTCAAAGTTTACATAAATACGAGTTTCAGTTGTACTATCTTAAACTAAAATTAACCATCCTTAGATGTAGGCTAAATGCGGCTTTAATCATTTCTTTGGGAATTCCAAGTGAAGTCTTCAGAAGAAAATAACATTTAAAAAACCGAGAACACATGTAACAAAATTAACAACTAAGATTCCTTTTTTATTCTTTACCATGTTTATTGGAGTATAATTGCTTTACAATGGTGTGTTATTTTCTGCTTTATAACAAAGTGAATCAGTTAAACATATACATATGTCCCCATATCTCTTCCCTCTTGCCTCTCCCTCCCTCCCACCCTCCTTATCCTACCCCTCTAGGTGGTCCCAAAGCACCGAGCTGATCTCCCTGTGCTATGCGGCTGCTTCCCACTAACTATCTATTTTACGTTTGGTAGTGTATCTATGTCCATGGCACTCTCTCACTTTGTCCCAGCTTCCCCTTCCCCTTCCTCGTATCCTCAAGTCCATTCTCTAGTAGGTCTGCATCTTTATTCCCGTCTTGCCCCTAGGTTCTTCATGACTTTTTTTTTCTTTTAGATTCCATATATATGTGTTAGCATACGGTATTTGTTTTTCTCTTTCTGATTTACTTCACTCTGTATGACTATCTCTAGGTCCATGAACCTCACTACAGATCACTCAGTTTTGTTCCTTTTTATGGCTGAGTAATATTCCATTGTATATATGTGCCACATCTTCTTTATCCATTCATCTGTTGATAGAAACTTAGGTTGCTTCCATGTCCTGGCTGTTGTAAATAGAGCTGCAAAGAACATTTTGGGACATAACTCTTTTTGAATTATGGTTTTCTCAGGGTACATGCCCAGTTGTGGGATTGCTGGGACATATGGTAGTTCTGTTTTTAGTTTTTTAAGGAACCTCCATACTGTTCTCCACAGTGGCTGTATCAATTTACATTCCCACCAACAGTACAAGAGGGTTCCCTTTTCTCCACACCCTCTCCAGCATTTATTGTTTGTAGATTTTTTGATGATGCCCATTCTGACTGGTGTGAGATGATATCTCATTGTAGTTTTGATTTGCATTTCTCTAATGATTAATGATGTTGAGCATACTTTCATGTGTTTGTTGGCAATCTGTATATCTTCTTTGGATAAATGTCTGTTTAGGTCTTGTGCCCATTTTTGGAGTGGGTTGTTTGTTTTTTTTGCTATTGAGCTGCATGAGCTGCTTGTAAATTTTGGAGATTAATCCTTTGTAACTTGCTTCATTTGCAAATATTTTCACCCATTCTGAGGGTTGTCTTTTGGTCTTGTTTATGGTTTCCTTTGCTGTGCAAAAACTTTTAAGTTTCATTAGGTCCCATTTGTTTATTTTTGTTTTTATTTCCATTTCTCTAGGAGGTGGGCCAAAAAGGATCTTGCTGTGATTTATGTCATAGAGTGTTCTGCCTATGTTTTCCTCTAAGAGTTTGATGGATTCTGGCCTTACATTTAGGTCTTTAATCCCTTTTGAGTTTGTTTTTGTGTATGGTGTTAAGGAGTCTTCTAATTTCATTCTTCCACATGTAGCTGTCCAGTTTTCCCAGCACCACTTATTGAAGAGGCAGACTTTTCTCCACTGTATATTCTTGCCTGCTTTATCAAAGATAAGGTGACCATATGTGTGTGGATTTATCTCTGGGCTTCCTATCCTGTTCCATTGATGTATATTTCTGTTTCTGTGCCAGTACCATACTGTCTTGATTACTGTAGCTTTGCACTATAGTCTGAAGTCAGGGAATCTGATTCCTCCAGCTCCGTTTTTCTTTCTCAAGATTGCTTTGGGGCTTCCCTGGTGGCGCACTAGTTGGGAGTCCACCTGCCGATGCGGGGCACATGGGTTTGTGCCCCGGTCCGGGAGGATCCCACATGCCACGGAGTGGCTGGGCCTGTGAGCCATGGCCACTGGGCCTGCGCATCTGGAGCCTGTGTTCCGCAGCAGAAGGGGCCACAGCAGTGAGAGGCCCGCGTACCACAAAAAAAAGTAAATAAATAAAATAAAGATTGCTTTGGCTATTCGGGGTCTTTTGTGTTTCCATACAAATTGTGAAATTTTTGTTCTAGCTCTGTGAAAAATGCCAGTGGTAGTTTCATAGGGATTGCATTAAATCTGTAGATTGCTTTTGGTAGTAGAGTCATTTTCACAATGTTGATCCTTCCAATCCAAGAACATGGTATATCTCTCCATCTATTTGTATCATCTTTAATTTCTTTCATCAGTGTCTTATAGTTTTCTGCATATAGGTTTTTTGTCTCCTTAGGTAGGTTTATTTCTAGATATTTAATTCTTTTTGTTGCAGTGGTAAATGGGAGAGTTTTCTTAATTTCACTTTCAGATTTTTCATCATTAGTGTATCGGAATGCAAGAGATTTCTGTGCATTAATTTTCTATCCTGCTACTTTACCAAATTCATTGATTAGCTCTAGTAGTTTTCTGGTAGCATCTTTAGGATTCTCTATGTATAGTATCATGTCATCTGCAAACAGTGACAGCTTTACTTCTTTTCCAATTTGGATTCCTTCTCTTTCTTTTTCTTCTCTGATTGCTGTGGCTAAAATTTCCAAAACTATGTTGCATAATAGTGGTGAGAGTGGGCAACCTTGTCTTGTTCCTGATCTTAGTGGAAACGGTTTCAGTTTTTCACCATTGAGGATGATTTTGGCTGTGGGTTTGTCATATATGGCCTTTATTATGTTGAGGAAAGTTCCCTCTATGCCTCCTTTCTGGAGGGTTTTTATCATAAATGGCTGTTGAATTTTTTCAAAAGCTTTCTCTGCATCTATTGAGATGATCATATTTTCTCCTTCAGTTTGTTAATATGGTGTATCACATTGATTGATTTATGTATATTAAAGAATCCTTGCATTCTTGGGATAAACCCCAATTGATCATAGTGTATGATCCTTTTAATGTGCTGTTGGATTCTCTTTGCTAGTATTTTGTTGAGGATTTTTGCATCTATGTTCATCAGTGATATTGGCCTGTAGTTTTCTTTCTTTGTGACATCTTTGTCTGGTTTTGGTATCAGAGTGATGGTGGCCTCGTAGAATGAGTTTGGGAGTGTTCCTCCCTCTGCTATATTTTGGAAGAGTTTGAGAAGGATAGGTGTTAGCTCTTCTCTAAATGTTTGATAGAATTAGCCTGTGAAGCCATCTGATCCTGGGCTTTTGTTTGTTGGAAGATTTTTAATCACAGTTTCAATTTCAGTCCTCGTGACTGGTCTGTTCATATTTTCTATTTCTTCCTGGTTCAGTCTCAGAAGGTTGTGCATTTCTAAGAATTTGTCCATTTCTTCCAGGTTGTCCATTTTATTGGCATATAGTTGCTTGTAGTAATCTCTCATGATCCTTTGTATTTCTGCAGTGTCAGTTGTTACTTCTCCTTTTTCATTTCTAATTCTATTGATTTGAGTCTTCTCCCTTTTTTTCTTGATGAGTCTGGCTAATGGTTTATCAATTTTCCTTATCTTCTCAAAGAACCAGCTTTTACTTTTACTGATCTTTGCTATCGTTTCCTTCATTTCTTTTTCATTTATTTCTGATCTGATTTTTATGGTTTCTTTCCTTCTGCTGACTTTGGGGGGGGTTTTGTTCTTCTTTATCTAATTACTTCAGGTGTAAGGTTAGCTTGTTTATTTGAGATGTTTCTTGTTTTTTAAGGTAAGATTTTATTGCTATAAACTTCCGTCTTAGAACTGCTTTTGCTGCATCCCATAGGTTTTGAGTTGTCGTGTTGTCATTGTCATTTGTTTCTAGGTATTTTTTGATTTCCTCTTTGATTTCTTCAGTGATCTCTTGGTTATCAAGTAGTGTGTTGTTTAGCCTCCAAGTGTTTGTATTCCTTACAGATCTTTTCCTGTGATTGATATCTAGTCTCATAGCATTGTGTTCGGAAAAGATAATTGATATGATTTCAATTTTATTAAATTTACCAAGGCTTGATTTGTGACCCAAGACATGATCTATCCTGGAGAATGTTCCATGAACACTTGAGAAGAATGTGTATTCTGTTGTTTTTGGATGGAATGTCCTATAAATATCAATTAAGTCCATCTTGTTTAATGTATCATTTAAAGCTTGTGTTTCCGGGCTTCCCTGGTGGCGCAGTGGTTGAGAGTCCGCCTGCCGATGCAGAGGACACGGGTTCGTGCCCCGGTCCGGGAAGATCCCACATGCCGCGGAGCAGCTGGGCCCGTGAGCCATGGCCGCTGAGCCTGCGTGTCCGGAGCCTGTGCTCCGCAACGGGAGAGGCCACAAGAGTGAGAGGCCTGTGTACTTCAAAAAAAAAAAAAAAATGAAAAAAAAAAATAAAGCTTGTGTTTCCTATTTATTTTCATTTTGGATGATCTGTCCATTGGTGAAAGTGGGGTTTTAAAGTCCCCTACTATGATTGTGTTGCTGTGGATTTCCCCTTTTATGGCTGTTAGTATTTGCCTTATGTATTGAGGTGCTCCTATGTTGGGTGCATAAACATTTACAATTGTTATATCTTCTTCATGGATTGATCCCTTGATCATTATGTAGTGTCCTTCTTTATCTCTTGTAAAGCCTTTGTTTTAGTCTATTTTATCTGATATGAGTATTGCTACTCCAGCTTTCTTTTGATTTCCATTTGCATGGAATATCTTTTTCCATCCCCTCACTTTCGGTCTGTATGTGTCCCTAGGTCTGAAGTGGGTCTCTCGTAGACAGCATATATACAGGTCTTGTTTTTGTATCCATTCAGCCACTCTATGTCTTTTGGTTGGAGCATTTAATCCATTTATAGTTAAGGTAATTATCGGTATCTATGTTCCTATTACCATTTTCTTAATTTTGGGGGGTTTATTATTGTAGGTCTTTTCCTTCTCTGTGTTTCCTGCCTAGAGAAGTTCCTTTAGCATTTGTTGTAAAGCTGGTTTTGTGGTGCTGAATTCTCTTAGCTTTTGCTTGTCTGTAAAGGTTTTAATTTCTCCATCGAATCTGAATGAGATCCTTGCTTGGTAGAGTCATCTTGGTTGTTGGTTTTTCCCTTTCATCACTTTAATTATGTCCTGCCAGTCCCTTCTGGCTTGCAGTTTCTGCTGAAAGATCAGCTGTTAACCTTATTGGGATTCCCTTGTATGTTATTTGTTGTTTTTCCCTTGCTGCTTTTAATATTTGTTCTTTGTATTTAATTTTTGATAGTTTGATTAATATGTGTCTTGGCATGTTTCTCCTTGGATTTATCCTGTATGGGACTCTCTGTGCTTCCTGGACGTGATTAACTATTTCCTTTCCCATATTAGGGAAGTTTTCAACTATAATCTCTTCAAATATTTTCTCAGTTCCTTTCTTTTTCTCTTCTTTTTCTGGCAACCGTATAATTCAAATGTTGGTGCGTTTATTGTTGTCCCAGAGGTCTCTGAGACTGTCCTTAATTCTTTTCATTCTTTTTTCTTTATTCTGCTCTGCAGTAATTATTTCCAGTATTTTATCTTCCAGGTCACTTATCCGTTCTTCTGCCTCATTTATTCTGCTATTGATCCCTTCTAGAGAATTTTTAATTTCATTCATTGTGTTGTTCATCACTGTTTGTTTGCTCTTTAGATCTTCTAGGTCCTTGTTAAACGTTTCTTGTAGTTTCTCCATTCTATTTCCAAGATTTTGGATCATCTTTACTATCATTATTCTGAATTCCTTTTCAGGTAGACTGCCTATTTCCTCTTCATTTGTTAGGTCTGGTGGGTTTTTGCCTTGCCCCTTCCTCTGCTGTGTGATTTTCTGTCTTCTCATTTTGCTTAACTTACTGTGTTTGGGGTCTCCTTTTTGCAGGCTGCAGGTTCGTAGTTCCCGTTGTTTTTGGTGTTTGTCCCCAGTGGCTAAGGTTGGTTCAATGGGTTGTGTAGGCTTCCTGGTGGAGGGGACTAGTGCCTCTCTTCTGGTGGATGAGGCTGGATCTTGTCTTTCTGGTGGGCAGGTCCACGTCTGGTGGTGTGTTTTGGGGTGTCTGTGGCCTTATTATGATTTTAGGCAGCCTCTCTGCTAATGGGTGGGGTTGTGTTCCTGTCTTGCTTGTTGTTTGGCATAGGATGTTCAGCACTGTAGCTTGCTGGTCATTGAGTGGAGCTGGGTGTTGGTGTTGAGATGGAGATCTCTGGGAGATTTTCGCCGTTTGATATTACATGGAGCTGGAAGGTCTCTTGTGGACCAGTGTCCTGAAGTTGGCTCTCCCACCTCAGTGGCATAGCCCTGTCGCCTGGCTGGAGCACCAAGAGCCTGTCCTTCACACGGCTCAGAATAAAAGTGAGAAAAGAAAGAAAGAAAGCAGAAGATAAAATAAAAGAAAGTTATTTAAATTAAAAAAAATAAAAAATAATTATTAAGAAAAATAATTTTTTAAGTAATTAAAAAACAAACCAAAAAAATAAAACAAAAAACGGACAGACAGGACCCTAGGACAAATGGTAAAAGCAAAGGTATACAGAGAAAATCTCACACAGAAGCATACACATACACACTCACAAAAAAGAGAAAAAGGGGAAAATATATATATATCGTTGCTCCCAAAGTCCACCTCCTCAATTTTGGGATGCTTCGTTGTCTATTCAGGTATTCCACAGATGCAGGGTACATCAAGTTGATTGTGGAGCTTTAATCCGCTGCTCCTGAGGCTGCTGGGAGAAATTTCCCTTTCTCTTCTTTGTTCGCACAGCTCCCGGGGTTCAGCTTTGGATTTGGCCCCACCTCTTCGTGTAGGTCGCCTGAGGGCGTCTGTTCTTCGCTCAGACAGGACGGGGTTAAAGGAGCAGCTGATTCGGCGACTCTGGCTCACTCAGGCCGGGGGGGAGGGAGGGGCACGGAGGCGGGGCGAGCCTGCGGCGGCAGAGGCCGGCGTGACGTTGCAGCAGCCCGAGGCGCGCCATGGGTTCTTCCGGGGAAGTTGTCCCTGGATCACGGGACCCTTGCAGTGACGGGCTGCACAGGCTCCCCGGAAGGGAGATGTGGATAGTGACTTGTGCTCGCACACAGGCTTCTTGGCGGCGGCAGCAGCAGCCTTAGCGTCTCATGCCCGTCTCTGGGGTCCGCGCTGTTGCGCCCGTCTCTGGAGCTCCTTTAAGCGGCGCTCTTAATCCACTCTCCTCTCGCACCAGGAAACAAAGAGGGAAGAAAAAGTCTCTTGCCTCTTCGGCAGGTCCAGACCTTTTCCTGGACTCCCTACCGGCTAGCTGTGGTGCACTAACCCCTTCAGGCTGTGTTCACGCCGCCAACCCCAGTCCTCTCCCTGCGCTCCGACTGAAACCCGATACCCGAGCCTCAGCTCCCAGCCCTGCCCGCCCCGTTGGGCGAGCAGACAAGCCTCTCGGGCTGGTGAGTGCCGGTCGGCACCGATCCTCTGTGCGGGAATCTCCCCGCTTTGCCCTCCGCACCCCTGTTACTGCGCTCTCCTCCGTGGCTCTGAAGCTACCCCCTCCGCCACTGGCAGTCTCCGCCCGCGAAGGGGCTCCTAGTGTGTGGAAACCTTTCCTCCTTCACGGCTCCCTCCCACTGGTGCAGGCCCCGTCCCTGTCCTTTTGTCTCTGTTTATTCTTTTTTCTTTTGCCCTACCCAGGTATGTGGGGGAGTTTCTTGCCTTTTGGGAGGTTTGTCTTCTGCCAGCGTTCAGCAGGTGTCCTGTAGGAGTTGTTCCACGTGTAAGATGTATTTCTGATATGTCTGTGGGGAGGAAGGTGATCTCCGCGTCTTACTCTTCCTCCATCTTGAAGCTCCTGAACAACTAAGATTCTTTGTGTTGATTTGAAAATAGTTTTTAAGAAACAATGTCTCATGCCCTATTCCATAACTCCACGCTACCTTTTGCTGAGTAGTGTCATTTTTTAACTTTTTTGACCAGGCCCTCAATAAGAAATCAAATGTCCACTGTGACCCAGGGCACAAGTACACGTAAATATATGTAAATATATGTGTTGTGTGAGTGTGAGTGTGTGTGTGAGTGTGTCTGAAGTTAAAATCACAAAGACTTGCTCACTGATTACAGACTGTGATCTATAATGTTCCATTTTGTGAATGAGTGCCTATCATAACCCACTATACTCACTTTCTGACCCACCAATGGGTCAAGATCCACAGTTTGAAGAGCCCTGGGACGTGGGAGGAATGTGTTAATAGGAGTGAGAACCCTCAGTTTTTTTGCTGCTTCCACCTTTGAACGTGAAAATTTTACTCCCAGGAGCAAACTGAGGTGACTGGATTGGCTCATCTCCAAGGCCTCCTTCTGTTTTAATCTATCATCAGGGAGTTACCACCTTCACGCAGATGATCTCCCTTCATCTGGTAAACAGGAAAGGCAGTGCATTTTTCCCCCTCTGTGCAGTACTGGCTGCTCCCACGTGCCTCCCATCACCCCTACTCCTTACCCATGTCCATTTCTATGGGGCTTCAGTACTGTCAGCTGCTCAGCCCAGGGGCCTGACTCCATCCACAGCTGTTGTTTGGATCATCGGTCCCATGCTGGCTGGGGATGTTAGGCCCTAGGGTCTACCCCAAAGCAATGTAACCTTGCAGGGTTAAATCAAGTAAGCACAGTAATAATATTTACATGGATTTCTAGTGACATATGTTGTGTCTTTAATGGCCCATCCATCAGACTTTTAAACAATAACAGATCTACTTTGAATTTAGGCCATGTTTTTTACATTTGGAAATAGAAACTCTGACCATATCTGGCAACAAAAGTCTAAACCTCCTGAAAAGAAAATATAAACTTCCCAGTTCATTAAAGTAAAAAAGAGAATTTAAACACAGTATATTTACTTGTGGATAGAGAAGTTTCTCTGACTATAATCCCAAAGTGATTTTGAAAATCACAGGGTGCCCAAAGCGTTATGGTAAATTCTTCTTAAGTCAGAAAGATAATTATCTGTATAATTTGTGTATGCACTAAACAAACATACACACACACACACACGCATATACATAGCCACAAAACTCTACCAAAGCTGATGTTAGTAAGTGAGGCCTCCTGAGTGGTGAAGTCTGGATAGTACAGTCAATTAAGGAGTTAAAACTGAGTGACAGTATGTTAGGGGCTGCAAGGGATTTGCATTTTTCTACCCACAGGATTCTGTGATAGGGCACCTGTCTCAGCAGACAACCAAAAAATCCAGTGCAGGACCATAGTGCACTTACCTTCCCCACTAAGGAAAGAAAGTAATGCTTTAAGCATGTGTCCATTCCATGTACAGGTTTTCACTGCATAGCAACATATATATGTGTGCGTGTGTGTGTGTGTGTGTGTATCAATATATAAACTTGAGAGAAGTAGGCAATGTGGGCTAATAGAAAAACAGAAACCACAAAGGATTATTAGAATGACTCCCTCCGTGGATTAAAAAATTAGAGGAGGCATTACATTACATTAGATTACAGCTAACATTTTAAACACAGAACACTAGTATGAGAAATATGTATTGAGATTGTGTTCCATATTTTCCTCAAAGAATTAAATCAAGCTCCTATTAATATTTAAATATAAAATAATGATGATCTTATCAGTTACCTTGCACCAGGATTCTTTCTTTAACACTTCACTTCTTACAGTCCAGGCTACATGTTAAGAGATGCCTGTGCTGATTCAATATATCCTAGTATTAGTAGGATACTAGTAAGTAGTATTGCCAATACTTGCCAGCCGGTATAATGGTACATGTCAAAATTTGGGGAAACTTGTAAGTGTTAGTACTATAATAACATAGAAGCCATCAGACCACATTTCATAGTTTTATTGAGACTTTTTCAGTTTTAACTGTCTATGGTAGGTACAATTCTAATGACCATGATTATATCAAAGCTCTGCTGTTACTACAACAGCAGATACAAAGTTGGCTGCCATGCCATGGACACACACACACACACACACACACATTCCAAGCTGTACACTCCTGCATGCAAACTTATAGGAAATGTACATTCCTTTTAAAACACAATTATGCACAGTTAGTCTGGAATCTGTTAAGCTACCATTGATTTCGATAAACCTGAGAAAGCTCAAAATGTCAAGTAACACTGTTTCCATACTGCTCATTCAATGGCACTATTAATCACAAAGAAATCTAGTTCAATTATCTATATTAAAATTACAGATATTATAAAAATAAACATTTTGGCAAAAGCACTAAAACATACTACAATTCAAATTCACAATTTTTGATATGTAACATATATTCCCCTTCATATTAATTTGTAATGATGTGTATAATACAATGTACAACAGAACTAAAAAACTGTAACAGGATTCAGCAGCCAAATAATATACAGTTATTACTGTAAAACTTGGAATTAAAGTTATCAAATGAACAAAGAAAACAATAAAATTACTAGCAGTGTTGAACTTGCTGGTAGTGTGTTACTTAGAAACTCCATCTCAAAGAAATTAAGATTATACTATTTCACCTTGAGAAGAAACACAAAATAAAAATTGAAGCGGAACTGAGCACAGTAACTGATTACTCCAGCTGCCTCTTTCTCTCCCCATCTCCCTAAAGTATTTCCTCAAACTCTAATGTTGTATCTGTAATGCCCATCTCACCAGACTTCTAAAACGTAAGAGATCTCCTCTGAATTTAGGACAAGCCTTTTGCATTTGGAAATGGGAAGCTCTGACTGTATCTGGGGACACAATTTCAAATGTATTAAAAAGACAATATAAACTTTTCTACAATAGTATATAAAATGTAGACAATACAGACCCAGTCTGGCTAAGATATTTTGTATTTACTGTCGATTGACACCAAACTGTGTCTGTGTAGAAAGAACCCTAAATAAAAAGATAAACGTGCAAAAGCATTTGTAGAGAAAATGAATCACTTGTATCACAAAACAGATTTTCGTATTTTAGATAAAAGAAATCTGAGGACTTAAACATTTCAAGATACTGATATTTGGAAAGCATCATAATATACAGTAACTCTCATTTTTTATGCATCATATATTATGTAAAATACACCAGTGTGACATATTAATATTATACATTGTAATAAATATAATTTACCTCAGTATGTTGGAACTTTCAAGAAAGTTCTTCAATCTGTACAATGGAAGGGCTGTGAGCTTCATCAATAAATACTATTATGATAGTTACAATTTGACCAGCAAAGTTAAAGCTTCACTATATCTCTAACTAATTACAAATCTTTATTGTCACTAGTCCAATTCCAGCTGCTACAAGCTGCTACAGTGCTATAAGCACTGACATCTCTTGTATCCAAAGGCAGTGTAGTGCACTGCCCTGAGGAGACTGAGAAAACCTACAGGTCATATCCATATCACAGTCGGTGAACTCTGTATGAATTTTCAGTCAAGGACTGGAATTGAACAGTCCTGGAAAATACAGTAGCAGACTTCATGCACCTCTGGCTTTACCACATCCCCTAAGGCCCCAACAGATGGATGTCATCCAACCCTTTTAATCCACGGAGTGGTCTTGCCAGGGTCAAGAGTTCCACATCTGGCCAAGTGGCAGTGTCACCATTTTAACACCAGATCCTACTCTCATGCTGTATCTCTTCTAGGTCTGTGTTTTTAGCATTTCAGTGCAAACACTGATGCAAACAAGTGCAAACATTGATGTTCAGAGTCAAAGGTGCCAGCTGATGAGCCATAAAACGCCTTGAGCTTGGCATTCAAACAGTTTTGTAGTGTGAAATTTAGTTAACTGATAAGTTCTGTAATTTTGACTCTTTTATGAAAATGCCAGTAGATTTCTGCCTTTACTCTTAAAATACCTACTCTTATCATATATCATGAATCAGATCTTCAGCCAGTAGATCACCATTAGCAGACTCATCCCAGAGACCAATTTGTGCCTGGGAGGGGTTGGAGAGATCATTCTTGTCACCATTAGGCAGGTATCTGCATGTCATCATTGTCTACCACGTGATGTATGAAGCTAAAGAAGAAACACTCTGGAAAAAGCATGCCAAGAAGTAAAAGGGCATTTCTAGTCGCTGTTCACCTCCACACTGGACCAAAAGAAAGTTCTCTGGGAGCTGAAACAACGTACTTAACCCATAGTGTAAACCAGGCTGGGCATCAGACCTAAAAGGAAGAACACTAAAGTAAATGGTGAGGGAATATTATAGAAATGTGTACCATTAGCCTTCGAGTTTAAGGATCATAACGGGCTTTTGACATTTCCATTTTGGCCAATTTAGTGATATTAATTGTGTCTCACTGAACATGATATTTGACAGGTGTTCCACACTCATGACATATCTTAGTCTTTTTCTTTTAGGATTCCACAACAAACAACACTGCAGGGCCCGAACCAAATGAGAACCTAGCTAACCCTTCTCTTTTCTCAAAATGAGGAGTTGTAGGTAGGACATCTGGAAGGTTTCTTCTTGATTTGGTTTCTATAATTCTGTGCTTTAAGACTGAACATGTGAAAAAGCAGCACTCTTTAGGATGGCTAAACACAGCTCTTCTTCATTGATCTTAGTGGCTGGAGCAAGTCTAGGAAGAGACTTGAGGGCTCACAAATCTGCAGTGCACTGAGGTCCTGCAAGAAGTGAAGCCCAACTCTGACTTCCCTGTCCCCAGGTCTCACAGGGCGCTAAGCTTCTCACCTTGAGACACAGCCCCAAACTGCTCTACCTATAAAGTGCTTTCAAACAAGTTACCCCACCATCAGCTGTAGACTCTGATATTGGCTTTGTTGGGGGGACCTTCACAACTAGAAATTCCTTCGACACTGGATTTAGTTATTTGGTGTTGGAAACTGTCACCTCACCTCATGATTCGTCATTATATCGAATGGGACCGTTTCAAAGGCTAGAAGTGCCACAATTCAATATTCACTGAAAACCGTTATTAAAGTTATTGAAGTCTTTTACAGATACGTCATTACTGCCTGGCAGAGGGAAGATATAAAAGAAAACACTGTCTGGTGGTCTTCTCTTAAACTATTACTAGTCTGATTAGTAGTTTCTATACCTTACTTTTTAGTGCTGTGGTACTTCAAGTACTGAAATTTAATTCCTCATAGTTCCCTTTCCCATATATTTGGAGTTTTTTCCTTCAAATATGAGGATGTAAGATCCAGTAAAGCATTATAGCATTTCATTCTACCAACACAACCCATACAAATTCTGCCGCCTTCTTTTTATATTGCATTTAATGTTTTCCAGCATTTGGAAGGAGCAAAAACAAAACTAAACCAAAAAAAAAGGGGCCTTTACACCATAATTAATTTAAGCTAAAGTCCTTATTCTAAAAATGTCTTCTCCCCACTCCCAGTTGCCTCATACATTCAAGAATATGTTTGCAGGCTACGCGTTATGGATGACTGTCAGCCACTCTCCCACCTGCCCAGCATCCCTCAACTTGCTAACAGTTATTCAACCTGGGTCTGTAATTTATCTGTGATTTTTAAAACTGTTTTTACAGATGGAAGTGAGCATTTGTACAGGAACACAAACACACTCCTAGGGCACTGCACAGCGGTGGTGCAAGTAAATGCTCTTTGTCACAGGAAGTCTCACAGAGTTCATGGTGTTTACAAAGGAAAGTACGTGCACTTTGATTATTTTGAAGGCATTTTACCTGTAAGATAATATATACAGGATGCCACCACCAAACATTTAGCACCCAACACAGAGTGAGCAGTTTTCTAGAAATAACTGGGAGATAATCACTTTTTAGACTTGTAAATTCATTGACTTGACTTTTCTATTTAATTCTCCAAAGTAATTCAGCCAGCCATCACCTATGCTTACAGGACCAAGAGACAGCCAGCTGCAATCTGTTCATCTGCTACTGAGTGAACCGAGTTTGGTATTTTGCTGTACTACAGTAATTTGAGAATGTGAAGTTTCAATTTGTTCCTAGCTCAGATTATTAAAAACAGTAAAGACTAGATGAATCACAAACTCAAGTTTCAGGTGGTCAGTTTTCTTAGAGAAGTTATTAATATCCAAATAGCTCCAGTACTCATGTAAGCTTTAAACAGAAGAGCTTGCAAATTTTAAAGGCAGAAGAGAAAGTAAATATTTAAGTAGGATAGTATTATTTTATGTTACATACTTCTGGTGAGAAAGAAGGAAGTCCTTGAAAGCAAACCCAAACAAACTAAGTGTGGGTGTAGGCATTTCCACTTCTTTTTTTTTTTTCTTTAATTCACTGCTTTCTTCGTTTGAATTTAATCTTACTAGAAACTTAAAGGGGAAGAAAGCACTTGGCTCTGTTAAGCATCCTACCATGTTACAAAAGTGGGTGTTTGGGGATTCTTGCGTCTTCACAAGCTTGTATCTCCATTCTGCTTGAACTCGGATAAAATATTGAGAGTCATGTCTTCACTCTTGGACTGCAAATTTGCCTCACTTCTTCTGGAAGCTTTCCTGGTGGCTCGGGAGAGTCTCCTTCTGAAAGTATCTCCTGCCAAGAAATAGAGAATGGGGTCCACACAACTGTTGAGACTTGCTAGACCTCTTGTCACCTGATAAGTGGCATAAACCCTGTCATTGAAAGCACACATTTCTGGGGTCTGAAAATCCAGCCGGGCCCTCAAATTCATTGTTTTCATCACATGGAAAGGGATGTAAGACACAGCAAAAACAGTCAGTACAATAATCACCAGGTAAATGGATTTCCTCCTCAGAGGCGAATTGTCCAGGTCTTTGTAAATCAAAGCTCTCACAATTAATCCGTAACAGCCCAAAATCAGCACCAAAGGGACACAGAACATGGCCACGGTCGTGCACATGCTGTAGATGAAATAACTTCGCAGGTACTCGTCTGAGGTGGTGTCATAGCAGGTGATGGTTTTGTTTTTCCGGATCCCGGTGCCGGAATAGAAGAGAATGGGGGAGATCCCCACCACCACGATGAGCCACACCAGCACGCTGATATAGACTGCGTTCTTCTTCTTCAGCCTGCCCAGGGACTTGAGCGGGTACACCACACCGCTGTACCGGTGCGCGCTGATGCAGGTCAGGAACAAGATGCTGCCATAGAGATTCACATGGAAGATGAACCTCTGCAGCTTGCACATGGCATCCCCGAAGATCCAGTCGGTCTTATTGAAGTAGTAGAAGATGAGCGCCGGCAGAGTCAGCACGTACAAGAAGTCCGCCAAGGCCAAGTTGAACATGTACACGGAGATGCCGCTCCACGGCTTCATGTGGAAGACGAACATCCAGATGGCCACGCTGTTGCCCAGGAAGCCGACAATGAACACCAAGATGTAGACAGCTGGCAGGTAGTAGAACTGGAAGCCTGTCTTGGTCAGCGCGCATTTGAACGGAGAGGCGGCGACGGCGGCGGTGGAGGCCACTGTGCTGTTCCCCCAGGGCGAGCCCGGGCCGGCCAGGAAGGCAGCGTCCGTCCCATTGGGGACCGCCGGCCACAGCACCTCGGTCATTCTCTCCTCCCCGACTTAGGCGGCGGCTCCAAGGGGCAAGCGGCGGCAAGAGGGCGGCGGCGAGGGGCGCAGCGAGCATCGGAAAGGCGGGCGAGCAGACGGGAGGGGGCGCCGGGGAACTCTGCGGGAGGGGTCAAGCAGGGGCTCGCCCACGCCGGCTCCCGCCCCGCGTTCGCCGCGGGCCATGAAATCTGCCCCGGGCCGCGACCGAACCGGGCTGGCCGGAGGACCAGCAACTTCCCGGTGAGGCTGGCAGCGCCGAGGTTACACAACAGGGCGCGAGGGACTCCGCCGCCGACAACTTTCCGACTGCGCTTTCCCGAGGGGCCGCGGGTTCGCGCCGGAGAGCGCGCCGGGGACTCAGTGAGGTCGAGCCAAACTCGCTGCTCTGCGCTCCGAGGTGGGGAGGGCGCGCCCCAGCCTCCTTCCCCCCAGGATCAACTTCGTTTGGGCATCTTCCTGCGCCCTACCTTGCAAGCCAGCAGCTCGGCTCTAGGGCCCGCGCCGCTGCCTCCGCGCCCCCGGCGCTCAGCCACTGGGGGCCATCGGAGCGCGCGTGGTCGCAGACTCGTGTGCTTCTGGATCGCGTCCGGCTCGCCGTCTGTGTTAGCTCGCAGGCTCTTCTAGAGACCTGCTCGAGTGCAGGCGGCGGGAGGGCGAGCCGGGCTCCCAGCGAGGATGGGCGGAGTTTGGGCACCCGGGCGAGTCCGCGCTCCTCCGGGAGGCGAGGGGCGTGCCTGCGCGAAGTTCGCCCGGGGCCGGAGGCGTCTTCTGGGAGGGCCGGTCTTCACCAGAGTCGGCGGTCAGGGCGCGCTCTGTCAGGGTCAGGGGTACGGCTGGCTGCTGGAGAGCGATTGGTCCGAGAGCGCTCCTTGGCTCTTCCGCCAGCTATCTCGGCAGAGTGATGTTGCTGACACACAGGAAACCCCTCTGACCGCTCAGAGCCTTCTGCCTACAGCCCTGGAGCGGACCGGAATGAGACTCAAGTCGCCAGGGCCCTCAAGAACCACGCCAGGTGTTCCAAGCAACCTGTAGTCCCCAACTGGGATAACCCTGGCGCTGCAGTGCTCCGCGCTTCACCGAGACTGGATTCCTGGCACTATAGGAACCTGCTGCTCCCAGAAAGCTTTCAAAGGAGGGAGGGTGGGGAGGGAAATGGGGAGAGCCTCTTTCTGTCCTTCTAGTCTGCCTTTCCCCTTTTATTTCAATATGGTTTCTCTTAATTAACCAAATGCTAATAAACCGACGTCAATTGGTAACATCAACGTGAACATTTCTAAAAGGACTTTGTAAAAGTATTAGTAGTTGATACTTGACGTTGCTTCAGCACAGTTTGTTACCTACCACTTACAGACAACGCAGGGTCCCCAAATCCTCCTGTCCAGTACATTTAATTAAAGATCAAAGTCTGCAATAAAAAATAAATAAAAACATACTGTTCAGGAAATAACTTGAATATTAAATATAAATTTATTTAGGTAGATGTAAAGGCAATTTTAACTCCAAAGTGATTAAGGTGTGGTTTGGGGGTTTTATTACCAATCCTCTTTCTTTAGGTCAAAGTGATTAGTCACAGGGTTTCCCTGGTGGCGCAGTGGTTGAGAGTCCGCCTGCCGATGAAGGGGACACGGGTTCGTGACCCGGTCCGGGAAGATCCCACACGCCGCGGAGAGGCTGGGCCCGTGAGCCATGGCCGCTGAGCCTGCGCGTCCGGAGCCTGTGCTCCGCAACGGGAGGGGCCACAACAGTGAGAGGCCCGCGTACCGCAAAAAAAAAAAAAAAAAAAAAAAAAAAAATGCTCAAAGGAAAACCTGGAGCCCCTGGCTTTGATACCACAAAGGAAAATTCCCCACAAGGGCCAGACAGTCCTTTCCAGGGACACGTGTAGAAAGGACCATATCCAAACACATGGCATTGTGAGCACACTGGTATTTTGAGTTGTAGTCAATAAAACAGCATGAAAATAAATGATAAAACTAGAGTAAATAACTCAAGGGCATGAATGTTGTTTTGAAAACAAGTCTCAATTGAAATGAATGCTACAGGCCTCAGTTTTCTCAACGATAAAATAAGGGAGTTGGATTTGATTTTTTTTTCCCATCCATATATGATTCTATAATTCCAAGTCTTAACATGAAGCATTTTCATATTCTTTGGTGAGGATAGTACTGACTGGGATTATTTTCTGTTAAGAGAGAGAGGGAAGTGGAAGAAAACATTGACTTCCACTGGTACTCAATACGTCCTAACTCCTCACTCTTCTGCATTTTTCATTTGCAACATAAGCAAATGTAACGTCATTCAGAAGTCTGTTGCAAATGCATTAACCCATAATGTGAGTGTTTGGAAATGTACACTTAGTCTAAATACCATTAAGTACTTTCAGAAAACTTCACACTTTATTAGGCATTTGGAGAAGATAGTTGTCCTAAGTAGACCACAGACTTTTTAAAATGAGATTAAAAAGGTTGATTTTGTAAACACTGCTTTTACATGCCACATATTTCAGACTTGAAATATGTTTAAGTTATATTTTAAATCAAAATTGTGCCTTTGAGAAATAATTTATGTATTGGGTTATTGTTTGTTGACTGTGTTAACTTTCTATTTGTAATACATTGGATTAGATTTAATAAAGGAAAAAATAAAATACCATCTAAAATCCAATAACATGTAAGTATTTATTGATGCTTAAATACCAAATATAAATGCCTTAAAGTTATGAAAAGAATATGTTTCATATCTTTAAGTGACTTACCTCAAACATTTTGTATTAATTTGTTTTTTATTTGATTAATGATGTAAATGTCTGACTTGAAGAATTAACAACTTAGTTGGAAATGCAAAGAACTTACAGGGTTAACCATGATAATAACATATAACAATATCAATAATCATAAGCCTTTCCTATATACTCAGCACTGTGCACAGTGCTGAGTCCTTTAATCCTTAAAATATCCTATGGTAATTGACAGTCATATCCCTATTTTATAAGTGGTGAAACGAAGGCACAGAGAGGTTAAGTAACTCATTCAGAGTCATACAGTAGAAACTGGGATTTAAACGGAAGCCATCTATCCCTAAAGGCCATACATTTAACCACTATTCTATGATAAAATACACACTAGTACAGGGCACTGATAGGAAAATTAACTGTTAGTGGCCACTACTAAAAAAGATTGAGTATAGAAAGTGTTATTCCCAGAAGCCTTCTATCCAGAGAGAAAATTTTGAGCCAGGTCTTGAAGGTACTGATAGTCAGAGTATTTCAGAAGCTTCCCAAATGTTCTGCTCTCCTTAGGCTTTTAAAAAAATAGCCAACAATTTATATATAATTTGAGAAGTGACAGACAATCCTAGGAAAGTCAAACCTGTTTAGTTTCAGACTCATAAACAAAAAGGCTGCCCTTCTTGTTACAAAGTTCCTAACAACCATCTTTACAAAGGTTCTTCTTTCCCTTTTTCTTAAGTCACAGAAAATCCAGCAATCATTGAGGATGGAAAGATGACTGAAAACATTTGAATCGAGGGCTACAAGCATAAAAAGAAAAAAACTTCCGATGAACATAAAATGTAAAGGGTGGCGGAGAGAAGGGGGAGCTAATGGGTAGGCCAACTAATGATTTTGCAGGTGAGAGAGGATGAGACTCTGCTTTGGGAGACAAGGGAATCCTTTGAGAGATCCCTTCAAGAACAATAACTAAAGTGTGATAACTTCTGAGATATACCTTAAGAAAGTGAGGAGACTCTTCTGTTCTCCACGAAGAATATAGGAGAAAGAAAGGAGAAAGAAGCCCAAGGAATTCACAGCTGGTATCCTCCAGTGAGTTAGAGGTGAGAGGGCTAAGGTGGGGCATTAGTGGAAAAAGCACACAGAGAAAGGATGAAAGACGGTCTTGTGCTGGGCAGGGCCCAGCTGCTCCTATAAATGATTCACTTGTCATGGATCCAGTCAGTAGGGGTCCTGAAATTTATTTCATTAAGAATCACCTCAGGAGTATAGGACACAGAATAGGAGACAGCCTGGTTGCTCCAGGGTTGGAGTGAATAAGAGGAGAGGAGAGTAAGGGACCAGGGAGGCTGAGGAAAGAGGGAGGGGAAAGGAAAGGGAGGAAGGAGATGAAGGTGCTAGAGGGGAACTGTGTAGGGGAGGAGAGAAAGCAAGGTGCTTGCACACAACTGATAGGGAACTTTGGAAATCTCACAGAGCGTTGCTTTCCAATTATTTAGGTTGGAATCTGGGTAGCTGTGGGGGGAGGGGTCTGGGAGGTGGTGAGATGACACAGGCTGAGGGGTCCCGTGGTTAGAATAATGTGCCGTTTGAGTATCTGCCCCTTGGCAGATGACATTGAGCTCGGTTTTCTTTTCTTTCTTTTTGTTTCAGTTCAATGAAGTTTCTCTTTTTTTTGGAAGTATAGTTGATTTGATTTACAGTGTTGTATTAGCTTCAGGTATACAGAAAAATGATTCATATATATATGCATATATATATGAATGAATATATATATATATATATATATGGGCTAGGTTTTCCATCTGCGTGCTGTCACTTACAAGGACCTGTAAAATCCCAGGCCACCTAAATCTTTTCATCCTTCACAAAATTTCTTGCTCCCAGAAGTTAAGAATATTCAAGGAAACTGCTTCCCTATAGTGCCCTTTTTAGTATTTACTTTCCTTATTCCCATCCACACGAAGCCCTAGACCCTAGTCTTGGTCACTTTGTAATAGTTTTAAAAGAATTTATGTTAAATCCAGAATAAAAATGCCAGTCCTGGCTTGTCATCTTCCTCTAATCATTATATATGATAAATATTCCCTTTGCTGTCTTTGTATCTGACCTCTCTGGTTTCACAAAAGCATGTCTCACAACATTTACTGATAATAGATTGGAAATGCTATATTACATGCCAGTTTTTCTACAATTTTCTTTTTTTATTTTAAAATAATTAATTTATTTATTTTGGGCTGCATTGGGTCTTCGTTGCTGCACGCGGGCTTTCTCTAGTTGTGGCCAGTGGGGGCTACTCTTCGTTGCAGTGTGCGGGCTTCTCATTGCGGTGGCTTCTCGGTGTGGAGCACATGCTCTAGGCGCACGGGCTTCAGTAGTTGTGGCACACGGGCTCAGTAGTTGTGGCTCGCGGGCTCTAGAGCACAGGCTCAGTAGCTGTGGCGCACGGGCTTAGTTGCTCCGTGGCATGTGGGATCTTCCCGGACCAGGGCTCAAACCCGTGTCCCCTGCATTGGCAGGTGGATTCCTAACCACTGCGCCACCAGGGAGGTCCCTACAATTTCATTTTACACTTAGCTTTTTCAGGAGATAGGAAATAAGTGTTTGTAAAGCCTATGGGTGCAGAAGTATCTTTAAAGCCAGTTACCCATATCCAAGATCTTACACCATACTCATGGACCCATGGAGGGTTTCCATGGTAGCACAAAGGGTAAAAATAAGGCATTGTTTGAGTGTTAATTGTCATCATTATTATATCCACCATAAATAAATTGTTGATTTCTGATACATCCATGTTTTGAGTACATAAGCTAAATCCCAAATAGGTAAATGAAAACCATGTGTGAAAATAAAGAAATACCTGTTTTCCTCATGTTAAGTCACAGATTCCATCAGCTCACTCCTGGGATGTTGATCTCAATTATGTCCTGAGAGTTTCACATTTTTCTTTTTCTTTTCTTTTTAAAATTTAAACTTTTTTAAATTGAAGTATAGTTGATTTACAACATTGTATTAATTTCTGCTACACAGCAAAGTGATTCAGATACATATATATTCTTTTTTTCATATTTTTTCCATTATGGTTTATCACAGGATACTGAATATAGTTCTCTGTGCTACATAGTGCTGTACACATTTTTCAAGATTAAACTTAATAGCACTTGTGGTCATTCATTCAAACTTCAGATTTTGGAATTTGGCTTTCTGAAAATTTGATAAGTTTTCACCCGTGGCACTCGAAGTGTGAACCAATTTTAAGTAGATGAGCATTGTGTCCATTTTTATAATTTTTTTAATTTAGATTCTTGTAGAAAAGCTGGCAGGATGGGCTTATCCAAGAGGGTCTTCTTAAAACAAGCACAAGATTGGATGCTCTGCTGGAAAGATACCTGGGTAGCCAAAGAAAGCATCTAATATGTCAACATGCTAAAGTGAAATAGACCCATGTTTTGTCTATAAAAACAATAAAATGGAATAAAATATAATTCAATATAGGAACAGTTATTTATAGCTGACAGAGAACTCAAATAGTCTAGATTATGCTTCAAGTGGAGAAATAATCAGTTACTCCTTGACAAATTCTTACATTTTCAATGACAGAGTTTAGCAGAACCTCAACATTAGTTCTGATTTTCATCTTTCAGCTTCCGTTCTAGACACCTGATATTGCAGCTAAGTATTTATCTTAGAGACTGTATCATAGTTATAATAACCATGTAAGTAAACTACTCTCTTAGCTCACCAGCAATGTCTGCTTTGAGTCTCTTAGCACAGTTTCTCAAACTTGACTGTGCATACAGATCACTTGCAGGCTCTTGCTAAAATGCAGTCGTAGGTATGGGGTGGAGCCCAAGACTTTGCATTTGCAACAAGTTCTGTTTGATGTCCAAGCTCCTCATCCAACCACTACACTCAGAGTAGCAAGATTTTACATGATCCTGCCTGACATTGCTTTACTATGCCAATTTAAAAATGCTGTAGCTCCTCCTATCCAGTGACTAAAACACGTTAAGGGTTTAGCAGTCTTGAACTGTGGTATGCATGTGCCACGTGCTATTTGGAATGCTTTTTATGTATTAGCTCATAGCACATGGTTTTGGAGAAGAAGACAGAACTGGGTTCAAAGGTCAGTGAGGGCCACTTAATAGCCATGCAACTAGACACATGGCCAAACCTGTGTCGTGTCAATGTTCTTATCAAATAACTCCTATATCACAAGATAGCTGTAAGAATGTGATTGTGTGAGTAAAGTGTTTAAGACTGTGCCTGGTACATAGTAAGTGCATAATAAGTACTAGCTATTATTATCATTATTATTTATAATACTATCATTTTTACCTTAATGGATATAACTTGATAATTGGGCCTTTGGATGTAAGAAACCAAATTCATCAAAACCAGCTTGAACAAACAAAGTGACTTTATTGGAAGGGTACAGGAGTTTGGGCTTTAGAAGAAAGAAGGTATAGGGACTTGAAAATCATGTATTTTGCCTATTCTCTCTACTTCTTTAAAGACATGGGGTCTCTGTTCTCTGCCTTTCTCTATTCAACCACTGATTTTCTTTCCCTCCCTCCTTCTTTTTCATCCTTCTTCCTCTTCTCCTCTTCCCTCTCTCTGCAAAACAGTTTTCTCTTCCTACACGGATATGACTCAATGTGGCAACTCAAAGCCTAGCATTATTTCCGATAATAAATTCCTAGGGAAAGATTCTGGACTGACATGGTCAAATTCACTTTGGCCTGGAGGTGAAGGGGATAAGCCAGGTGATCAGAGCCTTCCTCCAGGGCTGAGTGACAGACTCCAAGAAAAAGAGAAGTATAGCCTACCTGTCTTAGGAGGAAGTATGGGGACAGGGAGTGACATTGTTATCACCTCTGGTATAGAAGGCAGTACAACCATGGATGTGATTGATGGGTGGGGAGGAAGAGGAAAACAAGGGTTTCAGGAATACAGTTGTGACTGGCAAACTCCAGAGCTTCAAGGAGGCTAGAGGATTGTGCCTGAGACCATTCGGAGCCTGGTGGAGAAAACAGTGCTCCAAGATTGGTAAGAACAGGCCCTGGGAACCTACTGCTTTGGCAGGGAAGTTGCTGAGAGTTAGTTCCCAATGGGAGCACCCAAGTGGAGATCTACAGAGCATATGGAAAAACTGAGCAGAATGAATGAACTAAGGACGCAAAAGGCAGAAAAATCCTGTTGTCTTACCTCTTTTGTCTTTGCTAAGGACGTATAGAAGAAAGGATGAAAAAAAAAAAGAAGGAAAAAAGAATCTTTGCATTCCTGCCAGGAAAATGAAAGTCTTCCTTCAATCAAAGATAAATGATGAGGTTCTACTTCCATGATGGAAACCAGCCCCAAGGTATGGTAATTTCTCCCAGGACCTTCATTATTAATTCAGTTGGGAGGAAACCAAGGGACATACTTACAGTAATTTGAGTCTTTGGAAATAAGGAGTTTGACGTGAGCTTCGGAGCAGCAGAGAAATTGAATTTGTTTTAGAGAATGAGTGCCTCAGAAGAAAGTGGAAGGCAAGTCTGGAAAAACTTTGTGGTGATTGCGTGAACACTTCATAGCTGAAAGCTCTGTTCATTCTCCTCGGGCATGAAATTTTGTCTGTAGGATACATTATAATTTGCTTTAGCGAGATAGCATGAGAGATTAGATTAGAGTTCATCTCCAAGGAAGGTGGCAGACTGGTAAGGGTTTGGATTGGAAGTGTATGTGTAAAGGACAGGTGCGGCAAGGGGAAGCAGCGTTGGACTACCAACCTAATACTTTTCATTTAGAAACAGGCAAAGATTACTACTCATATGGGGATCCTCAGGAATTGGCCAAAGACAGACTTTACAAAGTCATGAAATGAGTGTTAGGTAAGTAAGGAAAAGTGGTTTAGCAATGGAGGGTAAGGTTGATTTCCTTAATTACAAAAAAAGGGAGGGGAGAAGCAAAAATTTGTAAATAGTTGTTCTGGGGAAGTAGGTCGACTTTACAGCATTCACCCCAAAGCATGCTGTATGTTATAATAAAATATATGTTATATGCTACATTATAATCAATGAAAGGGTTATTCCTGCTCAGAATAACTGTAGGAAAAAGTTGTGGAGCTCTAAGAGAAGGAAATGACGTGGGACAAGCTTTTCAAGAGCAGAAGGGGAAATAAAACAGTTCTACTCTGGCCATGGAAGGAAAAAGGCAGAGGGAAACAGATACAGTAGGTACGATGAACAAGAGCTAGGTCTGTAAATCAGCTGGGCTATGAGGAAAGAGACAAAATCTCCTTACCTCTGAAAAGACCATTTTGATTAGAAGTCCTTAGAAGTAATATATGAGGAAGGGAAGGCAACCCACTGCTTTTTTCTCATGGAGTAAAAGACTGAAGAAAATGAATATAACATCTCAAAGATGTAAATATACAGTATTAAATATATTAAGTATAAAAAAGATTATATGAGGAAATTGGAATATGAGGAATATGGTATATGGTGATATATGAGGAAATATAGGAGGAAATACAGTGTAAATTTTCAGGCAGTGAGGAGAGCCAGAAGAAGAAGAAGGAGGAGAAGAAGAAATCAGTTAGTGATAAAAGAAATATTGGTCATCAAAGAAACCTTTAAGGATTGATAAACTTCCTGTAACTCTGGATAAAGCAGAACTTAAAGTTACAATATATAATAAAAAAAAGTCAGGCCTCAGAAGATTGATTACATAGCACTCTGAAATGAAAAGCATATATGTGTCTGAACATATAAACACACACACACGTGTGTGTGTGTGTGTGTGTGTGTGTGTATTAGAGAAAGGAGCAAGATTGAAAATGAAGGAAGGAGGACTTTGGCTCTTCAGTTAGGGAAGTTGAAGAAGGATTATCCATTATTATGTGGATAATCTAAATTGTGATTGGAAAAAAATGTGGCTAATGCCATGGTGACAACACTGAAGAAAGAAAGAAGTTAATTATTACCAGACTTCAACATTCCAGAAGTAAATGACCTGATGGCTTTTTTAGAGAGGAAACTCTTTCTAGGTTACTGGCCTCAGCTGAATTCCTTCTGTAGACTGCCTGACTGACTTGTCTCCTATATTGTTGGTTTATGGGAGGCTATTAGAATAATAAGTATGATGAAATAAAGAGACTCACCGATCATTTTTAAAATGTATTTAATTTCTAATAAAAATTACTCAACTAATTACCCAAGAACAAGATTAGTGTGGGAAGAAAAGTTACTGCAGATAAGTCTCACACACAGACACACACACACACACACACACACACACACACAGAAAAAAGGCAAAATTCTATACCTTGGGACAACCAATATTAATATTTACTCATCCAAAGATTTTTCCTTTCAAATATAGTCATGTGAATATACATTTATATGTATATTTTAAATTAGGGTACTATATAGTTGTATCCTGCCTTCCTGCCAGGATGTAAATATATGTATATATACCTATCTTACTATTTCTTTCCATTTTCTTACTGGTGACAGAACACTACTAGTAGTTGAAAGGATAAAGGCAAGAAAACTAGATAAATAGTTTCCTGGCATTACTAAACAGGAAATTCTGACACAATAACAGAGGGCTTGATACATAAAATACAAAGATGCCCTATAAAGGGACAAAGGGAACTTAGTTTCCTTAAGAGATATCATGGTGCATCAATTAAGTTTAGATCAAGACTTTGAGTCGGGTAAACAATAATTTTCCTTCCAGTAACAAAGGTAAAGTACTTACCTCTTAAGTTACTGCAAAAACTTTATATCCCAATATTCCCTGGTCAGAAGTTTTCAGATAGAAAAGAGTCAACACGGCAGATGGCATGGATATGTAGTATTTTAATGTAGTTCTAAATGAAATGAAAAAAAATCAAACACAAAAGAATTAACATTTAAGGTGCAAAAGTGAGAGGGATATTTAGTCTGAATTGATTAAAAGGACAAAGATGAAATGTTTAAGATAGTAAAAAAAATAAGGAAGAAGTATTTAATACATTAATAAACTATACAATAAGTTGTAGTAAGAGACATTAAACCCAAAAGAAGAGCCAAAAAATTGTATTTAAATGGAAAATATAAGGAAGATTCAAATATAAATTAGAAGTTGGAAACAGGAAAGCAAACATAATGAGAAATTACAAAAAGTTGTTTTTGAAAATAGGGTGATTCAGGATGTAGTAGTTATTCACAGCCATCACCAGGATAGTTATAAAAATAATAGCTGATATTTTATGAGCACTTACTGTGGTAAGTCTAAGGACTTAATGGTAAAAAGATAGTTCTCTGCCAAAGAGTCAGGGTTTTTTAGAAATAGAAAAGAGACAAAAACAGAAAAGATAAGGGAGAATAAAAGCACTGAGACACAGGAAAAGACCCTAAACTTAAAAAGAAACATAAGATAAGTTAAATACAAGGAAATGTCAAAGTAAGTCAATATCTACAAAATAGAGGCTGCTGAATTTGATGATGAACGTATAAAAAAAAATCCATTAAGAAGCTACAGGAAATAAAACTAGGGCAAAGCAGAGCTACCACACAGAACGTTTTGTAAAACCCCCAAAACTCCTAATTAAAGCCAATATAGGAAAACATGGCAGTTCTCCAAAAGAAGCATGTAAGTATAAAGTACCTCCTAATAAGGGAATGCACTATAGGAAAAGATTTGAGAGTGAGATGGCTGAAGTTATTAACTGGAGAAGTCACATCCAGGAGCTGGGAGAAGCAGGCAAGAGGGACGTTTAAATACAAATTCATTGGGTATTATTAGAAGGAAAAGAAAGGATCCAAAAGTCCTAATCATGGGGATAAAATCCTTCTGGGAGAGCAGAAATGCAGGAGCCTGTAAATGAGTGAAGGACACAGGAGGATGTGCCCAATGGGAAAAACCCCATCATAGTAAAGAGGAGGAAGAAAGAGTTGAAGGGAAAAGAAAATATAAGAAATTGATTTTCAAAGCCATGTAAATTGTTGGTTGGGGAAAAATAATAAATGCATACATAAGTAGTACTTTTAAATATCATCTGTAACTGTGAATATATGAAGTGAATATTTCATATTCATTCAGTGAATATATGAAGATAAAATATTACATATAGAAAATAAACATCAGAACACAAACACTATTTCATTTGCTAAATTCTGGAATATGAGGAAGTGGGATCCATTAGGCCCATTGAAGGTATTGAGGATGGAAGGGTAATTCCAATGGCTTCCTCGTAATGGTATCAAATTAAGAAGACTAGGAGGGACTTCCCTGGTGGCGCAGTGGTTAAGAATCCACCTGCCAATGCAGGCGACACGGGTTCAAGCCCTGGTCCAGGAAGATCCCACATGCCACGGAATAACTGAGCCCATGCACCACAACTACTACAACCCACGAGCCACAACTATTGAGCCCACATGTCACAACTGCTGAAGCCTGCACGCCTAGTGCCCGTGCTCCACAATAAGAGAAGCCACCATAATGAGAAGCCGGCGCACCAAAACAAAGAGTAGCCCCTGCTCGCCACAACTAGAGAAAGCCTGCGCGCAGCAACAAAGACCCAACACAGCCAAAAATAAATAAATAAATTAATTAATTTTTTAAAAAAATAGGAGACTCACAAATTGGTTATCTCTGGCTATTCCCCTTGAGGCATAAAGACACCAAGATAGAATGGCTGCCTTCTTTTCTAGCTAGGGTAAGCAACTCAGTGCTTTGAATGTGATGTTTGCTTTTTCTCAATAATGGAATTGTTATAATATGTATTTTTGTGCTTTTCAATAGTTAAAGACATTGGGGCTTCAAAAATGATTGAAGTTTCCCTTTCATCCTCAGAGCAGAGAGTGTGCCAATAGTTATCTAATAATTCTCCATTTCTCATTAACCCTTAAACATTGCTTCTCTAAAATCAGCAATTTGACCTTCCAATATAACTCTTATGTCTCTTTTCCTGTGAATTTTTAAAAATTGAGACAAGTAACAAGATGAGGTATTTTTGATGTAAATTTGGATGACTTTGCTGGAAGGATAAAAATGAAAATTACCTAGAACTCAAAACCCTTGGTACACAAATATCACCTAAGTGAGTAAGTGAAAAGTAGAATCAATATTAGATTCTAACCTCAGCTCTCCCACTGCCTGACAATGGGCACTTAACCTCCCTATTCAGCTTGGGAGTATTAATTTCTATATCTAGTCACCTCTTTGAATATTTTGAGAATTAGATAATGAACTTGCTCTTTGAGCTATTTTGAAAAACCAATGGTACATAAATTTTTTTAAAGTGTTGTTTAAAATCTTGTGTCTTGCAAAGAAAAAAAATCTATTTAGCTATTTGAGATGGTATATTCAGTCAAATATATATTCTTTGTGTAACATCTAACATAAAAGTATGCCCTAAGTACTGGTTTTTACTATTTACCACATTAATACTTAATAACATGGAATCTAGATTATTATTCCATTATAGGCTAATTCTTTTGAGACACAAGAAAATAGATAATATGAACCTGTATGCAGCAAAAAATATTTCTCATTCTATTTCATTTTCCTAAAATAGGACTTTCATTATGTTTTCTGTGCTCAAAGGACTTATATTTTCTCCCAATTTCATTAAGTTAGGATTTTTAAAGACTGTAACAGCCCCAAGTCTTCCTTTCCAAACCCTGTCCTCAAGTCAAGGCAATGTCGTTCTATTCCCCACATGTTCTGTGATAATTCTGGTCTACTCACTTTTTCATGTCATTTACTCTTCCTTTCACTGTCGTCTCTGCCTTTTCCATTTTTTTTATTCTTTAAAAACCTTGAAGAACTGATGCAGTGAAAAACTGATATATGTACAAATACACATATGTAAGTGTGTATGTGTATATGTATGTTTATATGTGATATCTTATAGTCAAAGCCAATAGTAAAATAATTATTTGTATACATTTTTAACTTCCCTATAATAGTCAAAGATTTTGTTTTCATGAGATCGTTTTCAATGTTCAAACTCTCTTCCCTCCCACTTTGTTGTTTTGCCTGATGGGAAGCCCCCTGCTTTACAATCTGCACCCTGAGGGGACCTCTGGAGTGAGGAAGAAGAGGAGAAAATGATAGATTCAATATCCACTAGCTAAATGACAACTCTCAAATTCCTCTTTCCCAGCATCCTGGGAAGAGTGAAAATCTGTTTCTGATGAAGGAATTACTGTTTTTGCAGTGATCCTTCTACTTTCTTTGTAATTCCTGGAGTTTTTCAAATTCTATTCTTTTGTTGGAGCCAATTTTTAAAAAGTCAACAATGAGATGTTTATTGTAGCTAACATTTTCATTTTGTCTTATAAAAAATTCATTAATTTATTCAAAATATATTTATAAAATACAGGTTATGTATGGGAAATTAAATAGCTTACATATTTAGAACCCTCACTAATATATATTTAATGTATTTTTATTAAAATGATAATGTACATTTTTACATAAAAGTCAAAATCAAGAACTAAAATTTAAATAACTGTATAATGATAGTAGAGAGAATCAAGAGTAATAGTATATTCAGAACAGTGTTATAAAAAAAAATCTACAAGAGTTGACCTTAAAATTATTTTTTAAATACTTCCTTTCCTTGGCAATACACTGCTAAAATAGTTACAAAAGATAAAAAATGATTAACCCACAAAAGGTAAAAAAAAGAAAGAAAGAAGGCTGAGACATTAAGAGATGAGAGATTTAAACACATTTTTGGTACTGGTGTTAACTGACTTAGAGAAGAAAGCTGTATCTTGAAGTGGAGAATTTCTAGAGGAAAGTCATGAATTTATCCCTTGAAGGGACACTGTTTGGAAACATCAGGTACTGAGAGAGGGTAAGAACAGGGGGATTGGCTTAAAACTTGGACAAGACGGAGGAGGGAAACCTAGGCTCCAATTCTTCTGCACAGTGAAGAACTTTCATCTTCCACCAACTCCTTCTCTTCCTGTCAACCACCAGCTCCGAAACTCAGCACCAGGAGACATCAGGTTAAATAGAAAACTGTGGTGACATTAGGTCTGAAGCCACGACGCTTAGTTCAGAAACCATATTGTGAACTGATGGGCCTTTGGCCTCTTCGCAAGCACACTAGCAGGCAGCGCAGGTGTGCCCTCCATCCCCGGGCCCCACCTGCACTCCAAGCACGTGATGCACTGATTCTTCTCTAGTGTCCAAAAAGCCCTTCCTTCAATCCTACTCCTCACCCAAAAGAAAGATTTCTAAATATTGACATTTCTCAGTTTCAAATCTGAATATATAGTCAAGGTACTCCAGTCCCTTGAGGACAGCCTTCAGTTTGAAAGAAATTGATCAAAACAGAGAAAGAATTTCTACAAAAAGAAGGACAAAGATAGTGAAGGAATCAAAAATGTGAAAGAAAACCCCTAAACTGTAACATCTTCAGTGAGTTAAGAGAAAATATTCTACCCATAAAAAAGGAATGTAATACTACAAAAGAATGATATAACCATAAAGTATACATAAAATACTTGATAGTAATTTAACAGTAATTGTCTACATAAAAAATTCTAATAGGGATTTTGGAAGCCAATATGCAAAGTGTAAAAATTGAAAAATCAGCACTATAGACATTACTGAATATTGAGATAAATACCCAAAGAAAGAGCTTAAAAAGTTGAAACTGTTTCTGGAGAGAAGGATTTAAAGTTTGATAGAAGACCTACTGTATAGCACACAATACTCTGTAATAAGCTATATGGGAAAAGAATCTGAAAAAGAATAGATATATGTGTATGTACAACTAAAAGACTTTGCTGTACACCTGCACAACCTTGTAAATCAACTATACTTCAATATAAAATAAAAATATTAAAAACAGAAAGTTTGATAGAGTTTACTGTGCACACTTTAGCTCTGTGTTTGTTTTACCTGCTTGCATGAATGACTGGTAAACAAAACAAAACAAAAGAAACAAACAAAAAACCAATTAAAACAAATATAATCAAAGGGAAAAGTACAAACTGCAATTTTTTTAATTGAAGCCTTTGGTGAGTTTATTAAAAGCAAAATTAGTACACTGTGTAGAGCAAGTAATTTTATTTCTGATGATTCAATACTCAGTAGCGATTCAGGGTCAGTCATTATGGGATGTCAACTTGGTTATATAAACCGAAACTGTGTAAGAGACTGTAACAGATATGTATCTAATCTAGAACATAAGAGAGAAAGCTCAGACATCTTTCTTTTGATCAGTGATTTACTATTTTTATTTTCTCAGATTGCAGAAAAGCAAATAAGTAAAGTAAGATTTTTGAGTTGATATAGCTATAGAAAATTTAAATTAAAAGTCTCATTTTGATATTTCTTAAGGAAGGAGTCAATTTTGTTATTATGAAACACTGTAGTTTTACCTTCGTCAGTTGTGCATAAAGTGTTTTTAAGATTGTGTCTAACTGCAAAATGTAAGTACTTAGTGTATGGTTGACCACTATTTTAATCACATACTATGTTGATTTTACTCTTCTATTTAATACAGTACATAAAGAGTTTTGTACTTTGTTGTATTTGGATCAAGTGGGGATTAAGTCTTACAAACTATATCTATGAATAGTTCTTTGGTGGTTTAGAGATTATCCATTTATGATCTGAAAATTGTATTTATAATGGAAACTTTCATCAGAGCAAAAAAGAATACTGAAATTGCACTTATAAATCCCAAGTGAAAGAGTTATCAATCACAAAACTTAGAAGATGTCTCTAGGACCTGGCAAGTTAATGTTTTCAAAAAGCCACCTGGGAATGAAGCTGATAAATTATATCTCTGGAATTTGATAACCCAGTGGTCACTTTAAAGTAGATATAGAAAACAACATATTATTTATCTGTATTTAATGAAAACATTATGATCTACTTCTGTCAGCTAATGAAAGAGCACAAATCACTTCAGCAAAATGAAGTTTAATTTTTTAAGAATATTAAAAAGTTCTGAGTTGGTAGGTAATTCCTAGCTACTTTGAGTCCCATCTTTCCTGCCAGAATGATTGTGCTATACTCTCCTACCTTTACAAGGGAAATGGAATCAATATAATATTACCAACCACCCTTGAGTGTGAATCCTTGATTTGCCACCGGTCTGTACTCCCCGACCTCCTCCTTTCTTTCATGTAATTGTCCATCTAGATGGTATATGATCAATACTCACTTATATTTTGACAGAAGAAAATAGATTTCCACTTGTTAACTTTTTACTAATAAAGAATGGCCTCAACAAATGGAAGGCTTAGAACAAAAAACCTGTTGTACTTTTTCAGGGAGCAATAAGTGTTGCCGATTACTAATAATTGCTATCATATACATTCTGCAAAGCAGGTAGTAATCTGAAAATCAAATGATCAGAGAAAGTTAAGAGACCATGACTGATTGGTTTATATAATATTCATATTTTCAAGCAAAATTTAAAAAATATATTAATATCTTGGACATTTCCACCACTCCATTCCCACTATTCCTACTTAGAACAATCATGTCTTGGAGATAATAAAGAAATAACCCTAAGAAGATTGTATCCTACAAAAACTGCAGGTACAGTGTGTGGATCGTATTTCTTGTCTCTTAGCTAATGTGGAACATATCCAATACGTTCACGTCAAGTAATTTACTTCACCATAGGAACATTGCAGACTCCAAAGCCTACATCAAGCAACGGACTTTTAATTTTTTAATGCAATATTCACTCTTTGCATGGAAGAAAAATGCTCTATGCTAGCGGTAAGTGGGGGCGGGGGAACAAAAGGTAATCTTCTTTATTTACTCTGGGATTGAATAAACTAAGCAGTACCCAAAGAAATTCCTAAACAGATATTTAATACCAGAAAAAATTCAATGCTAGTTAAAGCAGTATTTTATTCATAAGAACAAATCAGTTGGGACTGAATAATGTCTGGATACTTTAGGTATGAGAAATTTGAGAGACCCATAGTAGAATTTGGCAAAAGGATCCCTAACTAAATAGGGCTGAAATTCTGTGAAGTGAATTAATCCCCTTCCTTAGGCTTTGTCTTCCCAGCTCTCTCCCTAAGGATTATTTGGCCAGCTCTAATACTTATTGCTTATAATCTTAGGTACATAAGGTGTGGTCGCTTATGTGACCTCTAATTATATTTACATACTGAAGTACACATGTTACCAGTCATAAAGTTGTACTGACCTTTGTCATTAAAAAAAAAAAAAACCCTAAAAACTCAAACCTAGGGCTTCCCTGGTGGCGCAGTGGTTGAGAGTCCGCCTTCCAATGCAGGGGAAGCCGGTTCGTGCCCCGGTCCGGGAGGATCTCACATGCCGCGGAGTGGCTGGGCCCGTGAGCCATGGCCTCTGGGCCTGCGCGTCCGGAGCCTGCGCTCTGCAACGGGAGAGGCCACAGCAGTGAGAGGCCCGCGTACCGCAAAAACAAAACAAAACAAAAACTCAAACCTAAAAGATGTGTCCTCTCCTCTCCTTCTCCTTCTCCTTCGCTTCCTCTATCCTTTCCTGCTTCCTCTCTTTTGCATCTCTTCCAGGTCTCCATTTGCCTTCATACTTGTGCAGGTTTCCCACCTCGAACAGAAGACGGCTTCAGCTTTCCCAGATCTCACATCCTCTGAGATTCAGTCTAGCAGGAGGGAGAAGTCCCCTGTCTCTTCTCAGCATTCCTGGTGAATGCTTACTTTCACTTCTGATGGGGTAACATAAACCATTACTGAACTATCCATGGTTAGGAAGAGGAGAATGAAGCTTATTGTTTGGCTTAGAACTGTCACTCATTTCACTCCTGACCCCCATCTATATTAGTTTCCTATGGCTGCTCTAAAAAATTACCACCAACTTGGTGGATTAAAAGAATATGTTTATTCTCTTACAGTTCTGGAGGTCAGAAACCCAACATCAATTTTACTGGGCTAAAATCAAGTTGTGGGGAGACCGTGCTCCTTCTGGAGGCTCTAGGGGAGAGTCCATTTGTGAGCCTTTTCCAGCTTCTAGAGCTGCATTCCTTTGCTCTCGGCCCCTTCCTCTATCTTCAAGGCCAGCAGCCTAGCGTTATGCTTGGTCATATTGCCCTCTTCTTCTGTAAGCAGCTCTCTCTCTGCCTCCCTCTTGTAATGACATTTGTCATTACATTTAGGGCCCATCCAAGTAATGCAAGATAATCGCCCAATCTCAAGATCCTTAGCAATCATATCTGCAAAATCACTTTTGTCACATAAAATAGCATTCACAGTTTCCAGGGATTGGGACATGGATATCTCTGAGGGACATTATTCAACTTACCACACACATTATAAGCATAAAAACAGAGAGAAGGGAAGATGGAAACCCAACAAATGTTGGGAAGATAAGTAACAAATATCTAATACTGATGTGTTTTAGAAGCTGTTTTTATTTTGTCCCTTTGTCTTTTGTAATTATATTAGCAAAGCAAGGGTCTTCCTGTGCTTCTAATTTTAATTTAACATCAATGGCCAAATTATCAAGTGTACAGAAAATATAAGTAGGTATTGGGAAGCTAGAGATCCAGTTGTGACTTGAACTTTTCATGGCATGAAATTATCTACTCTAAGGATAGTTTGAGCATTAGATGTTTCTTCAGCTATAATAATAGTTCCTTTCTGTGGCTCGAAGATGGAACTGTGCTTTGTTCACCTCTTAAGTAAATGAATCAAGTAAGATTTTTAGTCAAGCATGATAAAAGAACTATAATATAGGTCAGTTGACGATGAATGTATTTTCTATTCCAAAACATACATGAAAGACTAGGTTAGCATCAATTAGATATTTTGTAAAATACCTTATTTTGCCCAACCGCTGTATGTTTAAGCCTTCACATGTACAAAAAAAAAAAACCTCTTCTTAAATTGGTTGTTCACTGTACCTTCTTTTTTGTTTGATTGGATTAATTGATTGCCCCTTATTCCCTCAATGCTATCAAATTATAGCATCCTCTTTTAGTTTTCAGACTCTCAGAGGAAGATGGAACCTGTTTGTTTGGCTTGGAATTAAAATTCCCTATCCTTAATCTTCCATGATCTTTGATTGACCTGCTTGAATGGAAGAATTTTTAAAAAAATTATAAGAGAGGCAGATCTATATTGTGGATGAGAATCAGAAGATTTGGGTTTAAATCTTTATTTTGGCTAGTTGCTAGTTTTCATCTGTGAGACCTTGACAAAATTACTGCACCTCTCTGATCCTCTGATTTTTTAATCCATAAGATGGGAGATAATAGTAATTATCCACGGTTACGCTCTGCTTTGAAAGTGTAAAGCACAGCATGCAGCACCAAAAATTATGGGTATTTTTCTTATCATTGTATTCATTCTATCACATGGATATTGCTTAACATATAATTTTATTCAAGTGTTTTGAAGGAACTGATATGTCAGTTAATAACGGTTTAGTGAATACTCTGTGTGCTGCCCTTAGGGAGCCTTCAATCCTGCTATGTACAGTTTTTAGTAGAACCCATTAAAACTGTTTAATATCACCTAACAGAACACATATAAATATGTTTGACATAAATTTAGCCACAATTTAAAATAGCTCAATACGTTGTAAAAGATTTATTTTAAAAAGCATTATATAATTTTCAGTAACTGAGAAAAACCTTTGATTTTTGGACATGATTCAAGAAGATTTTAAGTATAAAGTGAGAAACCAGATAATAAGGTCTATCTTACTGAGTGGCAGAGGAATTCAGCAATCTAGGCCAGATGCTAAAACTGGTAACACTTTGAAGACTTCTACATCTCTGTGATTCATATAGTTCCAGATACCTATCAGTCTCAAGTTTATCCACAGGCACTCTAAAATTATATGAAAATGGCTGTACAAAGAGCAGTTATAAAAAGAAACAAAGCTTGATTGTTTTGTTTTTTAGATTACACATATAAGTGAAAACACAAAGCATTTGTCTTTCTCTGTGTGACTTATTTCACCAGGCACAATACCTTCTAGGTCCATCCATGTTGTTGCAAATGGCAAGATTTCATTCTTTCTTATGGCTGAGTAATATCCCAATTATGTATATATATATATATATATATATATATATATATATATATATATATGTATGTGTATGTGCCATTTTCTTTATCCATTTATCTATCAATGACACTTAGGTTGCTTCTGCAACTTGGAGGGGAGGTGGGTAGGGGAATGGGCAAGTAAACATAGGAGATTAAGAGGTACAAACTACTAGTTATAAAATAAATAAGTCACAGGAATGTAATGTACAGTACAGGGAATATCATCAATACTATTATACAATAATAACTTTGTATGGTACATAATCTATAAAAATATTAAGTCACTATGTTGTATACCTGAAACTAATATAATATTGTAAGTCAACTATACTTCAGTAAAAAAAAAAAAGAGGGCCTCCCTGGTGGCGCAGTGGTTGAGAGTCCGCCTGCGGATGCAGGGGATACGGGTTCGTGCCCCGGTCTGGGAGGATCCCATATGCCGCGGAGCGGCTGGGCCCGTGAGCCATGGCCGCTGGGCCTGCGCGTCCGGAGCCTGTGCTCCGCAACGGGAGAGGCCACGACAGTGAGAGGCCCGCATACCGCAAAAAGAAAAAAAAAAAAAAAAAAAAGAAACAAAGCTGTGGCTCTGTGGTCATATTAGCAATAGCATAAGTCTGATTATGTTGGGTTGGCATGTACCACTAATTACATAATTAAAGCTAGATGTACTGTGTTTAAAAAATTAACTCTAGAATATAAATTCCTATTTATATTTTTCCCCTCTCTTCTCACTTTGATGTTATACATAAAAAAAAGAGAAAACTTAAACTCTGAATACTGGTGATCAAAACCACTCTAATAATCAAATATGCATTGAAAAAAATTTCTCTCTCTGACACTAACATTTACAGTAATAATAAAAATGTTAAGTGCTTAAAAGGGAAAAAAATCTATGTAGTTTGTCAGTCTTTACCCAAAAGATTGTGAGGGGGTAAATTTTTGTTAACAACACTAGAATATACTAAAGTTTCTTTAATTTTAGAAACTCAGACTTACGATGAATATGGCATTCAGAGATCCATCCATTTAGAGCCCCAACTAGTGCTTCTCCTATTACTTCATAAGGTGCCCTAAGCCTTTAATGAATAAAGATGTGACTTTCTAAAATAACTAATACCTTTAATTTTAAAATAAAAATGAAAACAACTATATGGCATTGCCCCACGAAGAGTACCATGTTCCAAAATTATAGAAAGAAAGAGAAGCTAAAATTAAGTTATTAGTTCCTGGTGAAAATTTAATGAAGTCGACATAGGTAACACTTATTTTAGAAGCATAATTTTTGACTTAATAATTTGTTATTCCTAAGACCTGTAATTATTTGAACAGTTTTTGTAAAAGAGGCACTTGCATGGGGATATGCTAAGACTTAGACAAAGAGATTAATTTTTTCAACAGCAGGAGTGAGAGAGATTTATGTTATCCAAAAGAGAAGGTCAACAGGCAAGCAAAATCATCCATCTTCCACAATAATGCCCTTCTGTTTATTAACAGCTATAGGGAAGTTTAGACTATCAGTCTGTAGTTGAGTTTTGTCTACGTCGTGGCATAAGGGAGGGTGAATCAGGAAACTTGCTTGGTTAATTTTAGCCTAGTAAGTTTTTAAAAGGAACTCAGAAAAAGTAAGGCAACACAGTTAGGTATTGGTTTTCCTGTCTCAAACCAAGAGTCATCAATTGTATGCCATGCCCAAGTTCTTCCTGAAGATATCAATACTCTTCCCATAAGGCCATTTGTGGTTAAATATTTTGATCACTGAGGTGGAAAAATAGACACCAGAGCCAACTGAGATGGGGAAGAGGGATTGTACCTTTTCTGATGAAATACTAGACCACTCAAATAAATTTCTGTTAAACCGTCTGGGTCACAAAATACATCTTGGGCCACATTCATTATGGCAACCAAAACACAGCGGCTATCCTGACTACAGATAACTACAAACACTGAGGGTAGGAAATGAATATCCCAATATAAGAATACAAATTTAAATAAGTATAAACCACATTTGTGAGTGCTTTGAAAATACAGTCTCATTTGGATAAATTTTTATTGTTTACACCATTTTTCTGTATTTTTGGTTTAATCATTTTATTTTTCATTCAATCATACACCAGTATTTTTCACTACTTACCTTGGATCAAGTATGATTCTACAAGCTGAAGAGACAGGAGTGAACAAGACCGATGAGGTTCTTGGCCCTTAGAGAAAAATATGTAAACAAATTAATGAACTAATACAGGTTGTCAGGAAATAGTGCTTCGATAGAGAGTAGTTGGGAGACTCCCTTCAAAGGGGTGTTCAAGAAAGTTCTCCAAGGTTGTGCCGGCATCTGAACAAGGACTTAAATGAGGGTGGGTTTAAGTGAAGAACTGGTGAACCAGTTTTCCTGGATAAGGGATGAATAATGTCCTGAGATGGAAAGTATCTTGGCAAGTATGAAGAATTGAAAAGCTGTGAGTGTATCTGGAAAGTTGTGAGGGAAAGGGCAGTAAGTACTAGAGTCACTAGGCAGTCAGAATTCTAAATACTAGGTAGTCAGAATTCAAAAATGCAAACCCGAAGGGCCTGCTAGGCCAAGTTAAGGAGTCTGGATTTTATTACAATAGCATTTATTACGGAGTTATTATGAGGTATTTTATGACAATATTCTGCTTAGAGTAAGCCAAAAGTTAATTTAAATTTTTTAAAAGCTTTATGGTTCCTTAAGTAACTGCAAAATTCAGTTTCTCCATCTAAATTTGTTTTATTTTTAATAACTTTCAAAAGAACACTACTGTGTAAACCTCAGAAATAGTATGTTTAAGGAACTTGCAAGAGAACTTTGGAATTCCTGGGGAATGTGTTCTGGTGGTTCTTCCAGAAGGAGAGACCAGTTGCTAGAAAAGGAGGGCTGGGGAGGAATCCTGGTAAGTGATTCTGACAGATAATGGAGCACGAACTTTCACATCAGCCTCTATTCCTTTTTTTCCCCCTTTATATCCTTTCACACATTTCACAATCAAGTTCACAGACAGAGAGATTGGCTTAGCTTGATGTAGAGTTTTCAAAACAATGGGTATTTGGTTTCAAAAGACCCTTACAGTTACTCTCAGGGATATTTGTAATGAACAGGAACTTGTTAGCTACTCAGAATATTCAGACAGTAGATTCTCTAACACCCACTACGGCACATGTACACAAACACGCAGTCTCACAATTTCTCCATCACAGCACAGTGGAGTCACGACGTTCTTAGTAACTTGCTGACGTATGCCAATCAGCTAACACATCACTCACTGCAAGCAGTAATGCCTCCGTGACAGGAAGGAACATATGCTGATCACTGGGCTGAGGGTGTGGAGGGGGCTTAGTGAGTGAACTGACCCAGCAAAATTTCAACACAGCGGATGACGAGTTAATGGATATAGGGGTTTATTTTTTCATATAGATACTTAATAAACGGAGTAGGGGATGTGATTTCAATTTGCTTATTGAAATTTGAATATGGTTTTAAGAATTTTAATGTATTGTGATGCCTTATCAGATGGCGATATCAGAGTAGTTTCACACAAGCTTTCACGTTGGCTGGGACATTTTATTTAAACTAAGGAAGAACTAGAGAACGAGAGGTTGTCTTATGTTTGAGGTACAAATCAATTTCTGTTTCAGTCTGCTAGGAAATTATTCAATATTGTTTTTCCTAGAAAAGCATCTCGTTTTCTCCTGTATTTGATTTCTTGAAGCATGGTAAATACACTTACTTGGTCTAAGAGAAATTTTTCTACCTTCTCAATTGCATTAAAAGATAATATTTGAAAATAAATTGAATATTTGAAGTAAAGTACACAGTCTTTTCTAATAATAGGCTTCTGAAACAGACAGTGTCCATTTGGCTTCAGGACTGAAAATAATGTTACATCAGCAGCATATCTTCCAGTGTGATTTAGTAGAATGTTTGGTTAGCAGGAAGTATCAGTTTACTAGATTTGTATTTATGGAATGGAATGTTAGTATTTACATTAAAAATAAATGATACCAATCATTTCTGTTACTCATATGTTACTTTTCCACACTTTTTCTACCACTTTATGACAAAATTTCTTCCTCTTCTGGAGTAATCTACCTAAATTTGATCTGCCTGAGAACATTCCTGAAGTAAGAGGGTTATCCTTTTCCCTTTTTCCTTTCATAATTGTCCTTCTCCCACTGAATTGCCCTTCTTATAATTGCCCTTCTCATCCATCTTGAATCTTACTAGGGTGCATTGTCCCAAGGAAGAAAAATCTCTGACACACAAAGGAATATTTTTAATATATTGGTGTTGGTGTTGAGAAAGTGAATTACTCCAAAGACTCAGTTTAAAAAATCTTTTTGCAATGTAAGTTGTTACCAATGATTTTATTTCAACGAACACGAAGGAGGACCCAAATAAATTGCTCACTGACAGATCATTAAAAATATTTATGGCGTATCACTCTGATTTTGGCATATAATTCTGAAGGAGTTCAAAGAATTGAGAAACACTGCTTGAACAAAAATCTTTCTATTCCCATGTACTTAATTCCTATGAATAATTTTTTCAGATTTGCCTTCTCCCTCAAAAAAAAACTGAAAAGGAAAAATAGAAATAAAATTCATGCTGAACCTATTTCAACTTAAGAAGCAACTCGCATCTTAAAATCATTTGCAATTAAATTATACTTTATGTTAAATATTCCCATGTCAAAACTTATTTCCCATTTAAGTTGTTTTGATTAATTATATGTTTTTACTATTGTAAATGTAATTTAATACTGAAAATATATTTTAACATTTAGAGCATTATAGTCACAGGAATACTACTACTACTAAAAATAATCACAGACTTAAATGTCAATTTACATATATATTTTCAATGTAGCAAAATATGCTAAGATGATCAGTAAAATACTTTAAAGAATAGGTTTATATTATATAAAGATAAAATTCTGCCAAGGATTTGGAATGAAATAGGAATTCAAGGAGGTAAAGAAATATGTCAAGTTTTCAACAGTTAAAGAACATGTTCACGTATCATTTAAAGGGATGATATTGTGACTACATCACAAATTTCTAAGACCTTAGGAGTCCATTACACTGGAAAGAGTAATATAACAGTAGATTTTTAAAATATACAACATGCCAGAAGTCATATCCTTGGCAACCAATTAAAATAATTATGAAAAAATTTAGAAGTCAACCTAAAAACATTTATGACGATACAAAGCTTTTCAAAATTCTCATAGAATGTGAGCAAAATTTTTTGAAAAAAACAATGGACAAAGCATGAAAACTCCTTTAGAAGAATAGCAATCTTGCAGAAACAATTTTTACTGGAAGGCAGTTTTATGCAACCAGGAGCGGAAAGCCAAAATCCTCACAATGGCCTGCAAAACCCTATACTATGTCCACCACCTTCCCTTTCCTACTCTTTTTTCCCTGATCACTCCACTTTAGTGAGACTGCACTCCTTGTCATACTTCAGACACACTAGACAGGTCCTGCCTTTGACTTTTGCATTGCTTATTTCCCTCTGCCTGAAATACTGTTTCCCCAGGTTTCTTCATGTCTTGTTCTGTGCCCTCCTTCAAGTCATTATCATCTACTCATTGAGGCCTCCCTCTACCATCCTACATAAAATTACAGTTGCCTCAACCCCAACTCTCCCCTGCGTAATCTTTTTTTCCATAAAATAGTACTTTTTATACACATAATACTTTTAACACACAATGGAGTTGAATTATTTATTAAGTTTTTAGTCTCTACCCCTCTAGAATGCAAGTGGAGTGGAGATATTGTCTCTTGCTCACTGCTCTATCTCCAGCACCTAGAACAGCCCCTGGAACTTAGTAGGCATTAAATAAAAGATGTTGCATGGATGAATATGCAAGTTGTTCCTAAGATTCATGGCCTACATGTCAAAGGCTTCTTTAGAAGGAAATGACAAAACCTCTTGTAAAATTTTCTTGTCACTGTCAGTAGAAATAATGGGAGTCTATCATAACTGATTAAGGAACCAAGGAAATAAGCCATCTTTATCCCTATTAGTCATTTATTATAGATGTAATTTATCCTCACGACTAACAAGATCACAAAGAAGCTTACATTCGCTCCTTTATTCATTCTGTCAGTTAGTTAATTAAGTGAGTTAATTGTTCAGCATCTGTTGGCTACTGTGCCATTGGGGCAAAGGTAAAGAGAAATCTGCCTCTGGCTCCCCAGGATAGCACAGGTTAGTAAAATAGGGCACTTTTAATTTTACAAATGCATATTTCTTCAAAATGCTTTTCTTTAATTTAAAAAAATAATATAGTTTTACCCACATTTATCTGTAAATTCAATGTACTCCCCAATAGGAAGTTCATGAAATTTGATGAGGTGATCATATAGTGACATGAAAAAACCAAAGGCCAAGAATAACCAATATATTTTGGAAGAGAAGGAAGAATCCGTATCAATAAGCCCTATATCTAATGTCAAGGCTTATTATAAAGCTATAGTAATTAAAAGTATTGTATTGACAGAGGGATAAACAAATACAATAGTGAAATATAATGGAGAACCCTGCATATATAGAACCTTGCAATATGACAGAAATAGCATTAGAGATCAGTCGAGAAAGGATGGATTCTTCAATAGACGACTGGATTGTTTAAAACGATGCTCTTATTATGAAAAAAATCTCCACTCTTACACCCAAAGAAATTTCAGATGGTCTAAAGGCCCAAATATAAAAGAAAAATTTAATAATGTTTAGAAGAAAATTTAAGAGAATATACTTAAGATCTTATAGTATGAAAAATATTTCTTTTAAAAAGGACTAAAGAAAAACAGTAACATAAAAGAAAAGATGGATTTACTTTACCAAAGCTATCACAAGTAAATATAAAAGATAAGTGCAGAAGGGAAGGATATACTTGCTCTTATATAAGGAATCAAAGATTATTATATAGTATGTATTTATAATATATAAAGAGTTTGTATCAGTCAATAAGAAAAATACCCCCAAATCAATAAATGAACAAAGCATAAATTGAGAGACTAAGTTATCCAAGTCACCAATAAACAAATGAAAAATGCTTATGCTCAGAAATGAACCAGAATGTTCAAATTAAACCAGTTAACAAAAAAATTTCATATTCATTAGACTGGCAAAAATTTAAGTCTAATAATGCCAAGTGTTGGAGAAAATGTGAAGTAAATCTCACATAATGTTGACTGGTGGTTAAGTTGGTTGAAAAACCAGGGAGAGCAATTTGGATATATGTAATTAGTTTATAATGTTCAAACACTTTGATTTAGCAACTTCTTAGTATTTACCTTACATAAGCTCTTGCATAGGTGCACAAGGAACCATATGTAGGCATGCTCATTGTGGCTTCCTCACACAAATATATATTAGAAATAACAAATCAACAAGAGACTGGATGAATGGTGTCTTATTTTCACATGGAATATGAAAAAGAAGTTAAAGTAGATCCATATATGTCAAAATGATAAAATTAATGAAAAAATCAAGTCAGAGTAAAATGTCTACAATACACAATTCAATGCTATGTTGCTTTCAGTTACATATGTATGTAATAAAATTGGGTAGATGGAAACTACCACCAATTTCTCCCAGTTCCAAAAGTCCATAACACCCCATACACAAAATACATCTTCTATATTTGTGTTTTCTGGGTAACTTTTTTTTTTTTTTTTTTTGTGGTACGCGGGCCTCTCACTGTTGGGGCTTCTCCCGTTGCAGAGCACAGGCTCTGGACGCGCAGGCCCAGCAGCCATGGTTCACAGGCCCAGCTGCTCCACGGCATGTGGGATCTTCCCGGACCGGGGCACGAACCCGTGTCCCCTGCATCGGCAGGCGGACTCTCAACAACTGCGCCACCAGGGAAGCCCCTGGGTAACTTTTATCAAGCTATTACAATAATTCAAAAGACAGAAACAGTTACCTTCTTCCCCAGGAAATTCTTCCCATATCATGGTTTTAATTAATATCTGTAAATGTATCCCCTTTGCCCCAATCTATCTCCCTGTCCCACATTGCTCCTTTGGATATCAGAGCTGCGTATTGCTGTAGTTCCCTAGATATTTCCACTTGGATGCCCACCAAGCACCTAGAACTTAACGAGTGAAAGATGGAACTCAGCTTGCCTCGCCCCCTTGCTCCTCGTCTGCCTCAGGTTCCTATTGCAGAGAATGGCTCAGCCATCTAACAGATTACTCGGTGGACAGGATCCCCGCCTCCTCCCTCTTCCTCAGTCCCCACATCCAATTACAAAGTACTCTCGGACACTTCCGCGTCCGGAGTCTGTGCTCCTCAATGGGAGAGGCCACAACAGTGAGAGGCCTGCATACCGCAAAAAAAGAAAAAAAAAAAAAAAAAAAGTACTCTCAATCTCACTTGTCAAATATTTATTTCAGCCTTCCTTTTCTCACCATTCCGAATGTGGAACCATGCCCAAGCCCCCTTGTCTTCAGGCCAGATTATTACCACAGCCTCCTAACTACTCATCTATTCCCCAACGATGAAGCTAAAAAGCAAACCTAACTGTGCAGGTTCCAAGTGCAATGCTTCTAGCATGCAAATCTGACCTTGGTATGTCCCCAGCTTAAAATCTTACAGTGGTACCTACTTGTCCTTAGGATAAAGGTCAGACTTCTCAGTACAGTTACAGGGTTCTTTCTAATATGATGTTTGCCTCTTTCCCCTCCCCATTTTTTACTGTGCCTTCCTCTTCTACTCAGTGCTCCAGCTAAAGTGAACTTCTTTTAATTCCTTCTTTAGATATGTTTTCTCAGGCCTCTAGGACTTTATTCATGTGATGCTATTATATTTACTTATTCTCCTTCCCCTTTATCCAGTTAACTTCTGCCCACTGTATATATTGTTTCTTTTAATTCCCAAGTCTGAATTCTATCATACCCCTCTTTTGTGCTGTTCTTAGGCTGCAACATAATGGGTGCACAGGTTGTACACTGTTCAACTGTAGGGGGCGCTCTTCACATTGGTCTATGTAAATGGTGCCCCTGAAGTTGTGTAATGTGTTAGTCATATCTATAATGTCTCTATCACAGTGCTAACTGCACTGTTATGTAATTGCCTGCGGACTTGCCTTTCTCACTGTTTTACTAAGTAGGTAAGGGGCATCACACCTGAGACTAGAAGTCAATTAAGAAAAACAAAAACTACTGACTCTTCACCTTTGTCATGAGGTCATATAAGCACATATCCTCTACTTATACACCTCACGGAAAGAAACAGAAAGGACAGGCCACCTAAGAAACTGAACTTTATTTTTTTTTTTTTGCGGTACGCGGGCCTCTCCCCTTGCGGAGCACAGGCTCCAGAAGCGCAGGCTCAGCGGCCATGGCTCACAGGCCCAGCCGCTCCGCGCACGTGGGATCCTCCCAGACCGGGGCACGAACCCATGTCCCCCTGCATCGGCAGGCGGACTCTCAACCACTGCGCCACCAGGGAAGCCCAGAAACTGAACATTTTTATCCAAATAAAAGTAAGATATAAAAGTCCCTAAGTATGCAATGAAATATAAGCTCCATGATAGCAGGGATTTTTGTTTGTCTGTTTGTTTCTGTTTGGTCCATTGCTGATTCCTCTGACTCTAGAAGAAAATCTTACTCTTGGTAGTCCTGAAGAAAGGTTTGCTGAATGAATGGAGTCATTTGTTTCATGATTATTACTGTAGACTGTACTTCATCTGGATTGAGGGCCCATAAAGAATACTAGAATGGAGCTAGACAAGCATCCGTGTTGCTGTTTTGTGTTCGATGAGTGGCTCTGCTACATGTATCAGGTTAAGAAATTGCAATTCCTTAGCATCAGTCAGCTTTGTACGGTTCTTTAATTCATCTGGGGACAAGGCAGAAGAAAGAAGAAAAAAACTCATGGGGAGCAGAATCACAAGGAAGGTAAATACACCCTTTGGATTGCCTGGCTTTTTAACAAGTAACATTAATATAGCATCTTACAGACCCACAGAACTTCCACACACGTGATCTCCTCTGATCTTCACCAGGGAAGGCAGAGACCAAGCAGCCATTTCCTTCCTGTCAGGATAAGACAGAATCTCTCCACCCTAAATAGAGTTCCGGTTAAAAGTTTCTTTTACATCTTAAAGGTCATAAATGAAAACATAGTCATCAGGAGCTGTTTGTTATCTCTCAATTGTGTTTATTTTAAAGGAAGTTTTCTATCTGTTAGAGAAGAAACAGAAAAAAAAAGAAAAACTTTTATGGAACTGGGTTGCTAGGTTAAGGTTTCATAAATTCTTTTCCACATAATCCTAGGATTCCATGAAAATGCGCTGAGGTTCATGGATGTATTAACCAAGAAGGTCTGTCTCTAAATAGTTTAGTGATGATTATGATTTCTCTTGTATTTCCTACTGAAAAATACCACTGAATCTAGTCTTTCCTCCTTTCCCACTCCCAACTACATATTTAAATTCATTCTGTGGTGATGTATTTGTTCCCAGGTTCAACTGAAATCTAAATTAAAAGATAACAGAATAACGGAACTGCTTGGTCAAGTTTCTATTTTTAAATATTTTTAAATGATATGACTAAACATTGGAAAACTCCTGGGTTAGTTTTTTCCTTTATTGTCAGTCACATTAGTGTCAGTTATTGTTAAATAGAGTCCTTTTTAACATAGATTTTGAAGAATGGATTTCTTTTAAAAGGAGTACACTGTATCTAACAATTCAGCAATGGATTATGTGTTTGGAGAAATATGATCTTACTTGTTATACCATAATTTAGTTCATGTTCAATAATATTTCACTCAGTTTATTTGATCTTGGCATAATTTGAAGAGATAAATGATATAAACATGTTTCAGTGCCAGCTTAAACAAATTCTATTGATATTTATCTCTGGTAAAATGTGACTTGAGGCTGGATGATCGAATGTCACAGTGTCAGACTAGTTTTTATTAGCTTTTAAATTATGCTACCCCAGACCAACTGGTGCCTTACGCAAAGAATTATTTCTCAGAGCACCCACTGTTGCACATCCATTCTTAATGAGATTGGGCAATGCAGCCATTTACTGATGATGCAGGTAGATTCAGTCTTCTCCATTGTCTGTAACTGTGACAAGTGAAAATATATTTATTTTTCCTAGGCTTCATTCAAAAATTGCATAATATCGAAGTACACACTTGTCTTCTTAATTCGTTTACTTCCATGATGCATCGTAATGAAGTAGTTTTTTAAAGCTTTTGCCCAGCTATAACTACAGCTGTTTTCACTGACAGGAATTTTTATGCCAAATCTAGTATCGATCTTCCATTTCAGTATTAGCACCTCGTCCTGAAAGGTTAATTTTGCCATCAGTATAACTAAAGCTCAAATTAACTACCTCGCAGCTGAATGTTGCTTCAGTTATTGAAAGCAGAGTACAACTGCTTACGGTAAGTTGCCATCCCATAGCAGCTTTTCTTGATGACATTCAGAAGGGTAACTAATTTGCTTCCAACTCAAAAGATGCCCTGGCAGCAAAAGACCTTCATTGTAACCTTCAACAGAGCACTGCTCGCCGTTCTCCTCCTGGAAACAAACATCTTCAGAAAAGAAAGGCATCCCAGGATCCAGCCCCTGGTATTGAGGATGAGAAGCTGCAGGGGCCATGGAGATTTCCTGTGCCTCCAACGCCGGTGAGCAACCAGGGGAAAGTAAAGGGAAGGATGGAAGAGGAAGCCTTAGGACTTTTAACATTTCAACTGCTTTATATTCCCCAAAGCTATTACCCACATGGGAGGCATATTTCTGTTTTTATTGATTGTTGCCTGTTTTACCCAAAGCTCTCACTTTTTCTTAGTGAAGAAAGAAGAAAAAAAGAGAGCTTACCAGATAAGCAATAATGAAACTAGATTTCTTCATTTACCTTCCATTTCAGAATCAGTTGCATGAAAAGGCAGTATTTATTTAGGTAATTTCACAATCTAAAGAGTCAAAAGTGTGTGGATGAATTCCTTTAATAATTGTTGGTAACCACCGGAAACTGTACTATTGCAAAAGTGTTGTGGATTGTCAGTGAGTTGGTATCTAATGGGGAAAAGCCCAGATATTGTTTAGAAATTAAAACAAAATCTCATTGTGAAGTTGCTGCTCAAAAACACAATATTCATGAAAGTTTTCCAATATAGATAATTTGTGCTTTGATGTTTAAGCTCTACTAAAAGCTCCATGACTTTATGGAACATCTTCTAGAAACTGAACTCTGAAACAAAACCTTCTGGTGTTGCTTTTGTGAGTGAAGTTGTAATAAAATCAAATACATGCATAAAGGGCTAAACATTAATGTTTTAAAGAGGTCCAACTACATAAATAACTGCAGTCTAAAAACTCCAATAACTCCAATAATTCCAAAGCTCCAACACTAGAGGAAATATTAGAATATCTAGAGGTTTCTGCAGAATTTCTTGCAATATTTTGGCTCCCCACGATGCAGAGACATGAAAAGAAAGTCCTCCAATGTGAGAGTCATCTTGAACTGAATGGTCTCCAGCCCGTACATACTTTTTTTTTTTTTTTTTTTCTTTTTTGGCGGTACGCGGGCCTCTCCCGTTGCGGAGCACAGGCTCCCGACGCGCAGGCTCAGCGGCCATGGCTCACGGGCCCAGCCGCTCCGCAGCAAGTGGGATCTTCCCGGACCGGGGCACGAACCTGCGTCTCCTACAACAGCAGGTGGACTCTCAACCACTGCGCCACCAGGGAAGCGCTATGCTAGATATTTTTAATATATTCTGCAGATGAGGAAACTAAATCCAGAGGGGTAATTTGCCCAAGGTTATAATGCTTGTACAAGGAGAAGCTAAAATTTTACAGGTCTCTAGCTATAAAATGTGGGGTTTTTTTTGTTATTTTAAAGACACTCAATTGAATTCTTAGTATGTTTAGGTTGTAAGACTTTCCGTGTTGATTTCATCTAATCCTCATAAAAATTCTATATAGTACATCATAATATGGAACCTGTTCTACAAAGTGAAAACCAAGGCAGTGAAAGGTTAAATAAGTTATCCACATTCATTTGATGGTGAGCAGTGGTGTCTAGTTATGTAATACAATAGAGCAAATATATAAATTAATTTTTCTATATGAAATGTAGAACAGCATTTGTTTCCTAAATTAATTTAACTCAACACTACTGTTATTATGATGTGATCTTTTAATGCTTTGGGATCTAAGTATTGTGTTGCTCCCAGTAGGTCCTAAGCCTTCGGTGGATATGTTTCTTTGCATTTTAATGCTGTATCTATTTTGAAAAATCCTTCTGAAGTCTATGATTCACTGGAATAGACGGTACTGGAAAAAAAAAAAGCCTAGGAGAGGTCAATTATTAAACTAGGACAGAATAAATATAGTATAAGATTGCCTACCATTTGCTAATCTGCATGTGGTTTATAATTTCACATACAACAAACATTGATCCTCTATTCATTTTAAAATATAAAATACCTAACATTCACTTGTTGTATTTGAAAGAAAATGAATAGATCTGTCAATATAAAAATGCCTTATTTTGTTCAAAAACTATACAAGCTTAGCAATTACATAATTCTCCATTAGTCATTACTTATGTCTGACACATTGATTATTACCTCTCCCTGCTCCCACGCTGACTCATTGAAAAGGAAAGAAAAATATGCTTGAATGGGTTCTACTTTTTACTTTTCAATAAAATGTGGAAACTAGATGTTTTAAGCTAGATACTGACTTCTTACCTGCATGCAAAGTATTTGCCTATTTTAAAAAATCTAAAATATAAGAGTTGACTTTGCAGAGTCCAGTGGTTAGCCCACCGCCCAGCAAAGAAGACACACAGTGAAAATGCCTTCTCTCTGTGTGGCGTCCCCTCCACTACTAGCAGTTTACAGAGAGAGAGCAGTCTTTGCCCATGTCGGAGTGTGGTCTGGGCATTGTCTGAGCTTGGCCTTCTCAGGAACAGATGTCTTACTAGTGGCACCATACAACTCTATATCTTATCTGCAGGGTGGCCCTTGTTGTTTTTTTAAAGGTTATATTCCATGTATAGTAATTATAAAGTAGTGGTTATATTTGCCATTGTACAACAATATATCCTTATAGCTTATTTTATACCTAATAGTTTGTACCTCTTAATCCACTACCCCTATCTTGCCCCATCTCCTTTTCCCTCTCCCCTCTGGTAACCATTAGCTTGTTCTCTTTATCTGTGAGTCTGTTTCCTTTTTGGTATATTCCACTAGTTTGTTGTGTTTTTTAGATTCCACGTAAAAGCAATATCATACAGTATTTGTATTAGTCTGACTTATTTCACTTAACATAATACCCTCCTAGTCCATCCATGTTGTTGCTGATGGCAAAATTTCATTCTTTTTAATGGCTGAGTAGTATTCCATTCTATGTAAATGCCACATCTTCTTTACCCATTCATCTGTTGATGGACACATGTTGCTTCTATCTCTTGGCAATTGTAAATAATGCTGCTATGAACATTGGGGTGCATGTATCTTTTCAAATTAGTGTTTTGTTTTTTTCAGATATACCCAGGAGTAACCTTTGGTTTTGGCAATCCAAAAACAATTTCTAGTCTCCAAGCTTGTTCCTACTCCTCTCCCCTTACATGCATCATATATAGAGAGGATAGATGTTTCTTCAGACCAATTGATGTTGCACTGCATCTTCAACTTATACAACCAGCCTGAGAGAGAACCAGCTAAGCGGATGCTGCCATATAGAAAGTCCAGCCTTGTGTGACTTTTCACACTATCATAAGACTAGCCAGAGGGCTCAAGAAATGATATTTTCTTATATTGGTGATCAGAGAATCTCAGAAATTTAGAGCCATTAGACATCTTTTCGCTTATGTAGACCAGCTCCTTTGTTTCTCAGGGAAAGAAACTCAATCCCAAAGAAGTGGAGTGGCCTTTCTTACCCCACGCAGTGAGTGCGGAGCAGACTCATGGCTAGAGTTCATGTTTTCTGACTGAGTGTCCTTTCCTGTCAGTTCCAGCTCCCTTCCACCTTCTGCATGATGTCAGCAGGGAAGAATGTTTAGAGCTGGCCTTGCTGCTTTCTCCTCCTCCCAATGCATTGTGACAGTTTTGGGGAAAGTGGGGACCCCTGAGGGAGCGGACGAGGGTGCATTCTGACTCCCTCTTTGACTCATGTCAGCATAGCCCTTTCCCATTTGGGGGGCACCCCTTCCCCTCCCCATTTAAGTCTTCCAGTTTATACTAAGTTGGCATTGCTTTTCTCAGGTCAAGAACTGACTAAACAGGAGCACAGGGGAGGGTTGGTATTTTTGTCTGTTTGCTCTTGCTGTAAAGTTCAGGCCATGTAGGGGTCATTCTGAATTTGAGCGGATATTAGAGTGAAATGTGAGAGCAGGAGAACACTTTTCCAGATGAATCTGTATTTAATTAGGCAGTCAAGCCAATCTAACTCTGACACTTGACAGCTTAACTTTCTGATATTGAAAAGAAATTTGTGATGTACAGCATTTATTAAAAATAAACATAAAGGCCAAACTAAGATGTTAACATTTAAGGTGATGGACAGTAATATTGTTATATCTAATCCCAATGGCATTATAATCATCTTACTAAGTATACCAACCTTATCACCCTAACTTTTCTTAGCACTTAGAAAGGATGTTATAATAGAAAATTCCATGGATGAATTTTAAGTAAAAGGCAATTATACCCTAAAATATCATCTTTTTAAGTTTAACTAGAAAATTACATAGAAAAAATGTAAAATATAAGGATAAGTTCAAAAGCAAAAAAATAAATCATTTATATAATTTTATAACAATTATTTACTATATGGTTGTTTCAATATTCACTTAATTCTGTTTACTATTTCACCTTTTTATGTCAGAATGTTTATACTGACATCTATGCTTAGTATAAAAAGAAGCCAGTATCAATTTACATAGTAGGAGATACTGTTAGTTTCTTTTTGTGGATAGTTATCAAATAAATGGAAATTAAAACAATGAAACATCATTTTATATCTATGAAATTCATACAATATATCTGCTTAGTATGTTGAAATGGTTAGACTTCAAAATATGTGGTTAATTGTAAAGTCATTAAGCTCTAAAAAACTTTACATTAAGCCCTAAAAAACTAGCTCTCTGTAACCCAGTAATACCATCCCATTCAGCTTGGGCTAAAATATATATATAAGTTTCTTATTACAAAGTTTTTTTTCTAATATCAAAAATCTGGATATTGTAACTGGTTAGAAATTTTGGAACTAAAGTATGAAGCAACTGTTGGCATGTTCTGTAGCCATTAAAAAATATAATTTAAAGGCCAGGTGTTGGGCTTCCCTGGTGGCGCTGTGGTTGAGGGTCCGCCTGCCGATGCAGGGGACATGGGTTCGTGCCCCAGTCCGGGAAGATCCCACTTGCCGCAGAGCGGCTGGGCCCGTGAGCCATGGCCGCTGAGCCTGTGCCTGTGCTCCGCAATGGGAGAAGCCACAACAGTGAGAGGCTAAAAAAAAAAGACCAGGTGTTAATATGAAAAAGCATTTATGTTTTAACAAAATGTGAAAAAATAGAACATGTGGTTGTTGGCAGCATGTCTTTTTCAGCATGTGAGGAACACGGAAGGGAAAGCCAGAAAATGAAAACTGCTAATTTATGCTACGTGGCGTTTTGTTTCTCTCACTGTGTTAGCTAGTTCAGTTAAAAACATGATGTCTCTGGTATCACAAACAAGATGTAAGATATGAAATAAAAGTTAATGTTTAAAAAAAATCGGGAATTTCTCTAAGAAATGAAACAGATTAAAGAAATCGCTTCCAAAATCACGGGAAACAGAATGAATCCCTATAAAAAGACAAATAACATAAGCAAAGCCATAAATTTAAAAAGTAAACATTAAGCCATGGAAAAAATGATGCAATATTTTGATTTTTTTCCGAATGCCACTGACATTTTTATAGATGAACAATGATATTATATAAATGGTTTCTAAACTGACGCTTGCGTATTCAATTAGTGTGTGAAAGTCATTTCTCATCTCTCTATCCTGAAGCCATTGTAGAAAAATACTTTGAGCTAAACCAACTGGTTAAGCCTTAGATTTCTATCCCCCCAGCATATAACTGTTTGCTACCTTTGAACTATGATGAAATCACTGAAGTATCTAGAGTGAAGCTTTAAAAAAATCTATTTAACAAATTAGTAATTCATGTTCACATGGCAACAACTTAGTTATCTTTTTCAAAAAAGAAGTTTTTGAAAAGTATTTGTTGCCATTAAGATTTAGGTAGAAAAAAAGTATATACTGATGTCCACCACATAGTACAAATAAAGATGAGCATAACACATTGCATCTATATGTCAGCTAGGTAGCTTTTGAAACTGATGTTAAATGCAAAACAACATTCTAAGATAGCTTTTTAGTAAAAATCCCAGATGATTTTGTGGGATTCGAGAATAAAAGGAATCTGTGCATTACTTTTGAGGTAGACATCCAAGAAAAGGGAGCAAGACTCCGAAGACGAAATGACTGTAGATTATGTAGGCATCTAGTCATGTGGACCTCAAACAAGTTCTCAGAGATTTCCTGGGCCCAGAAGCTTGAGTTGCTGATGCTCCCAGGAGTGGCAGAGGAGAAAGAAGGAAAGCAGCAGTCAGCTTTTGGGGGAGCCCAAAAGATGTTATTGGTAACATGTGACGACTGGTGGTTGAGCTCCAAATAAACCAATGGATGCCTCCAAAGATGTTAGTTTGAATAGATGTCTTTTAGAGCCAGAGAGACATCTATTCTGTAGTTCCTGCAAGACTCAAAACTGAATGAGAACATAGAAAACATAGATGGGATCCTCAAATCGACTAAGTTGTTGTCACCTTGACTGTGCAGAGTAAATGTTTGCTAAGTGGGCTTCCCTGGTGGTGCAGTGGTAGAAAGTCTGCCTGCCGATGCAGGGGACATGGGTTCGTGCCCCGGTCCGGGAAGATCCCACATGCCGCGGAGCGGCTGGGCCCGTGAGCCATGGCCGCAGAGCCTGCGCGTCCGGAGCCTGTGCTCCGCAACGGGAGAGGCCACAACAGTGAGAGGCCCGCGTACCGGAAAAAAAAAAAAAAAAGTGTTTGCTAAGTGATTAAAGCCTACAAATGCCCTGTCTTGGTTTGAGAAGTTAATTCAACCTTATTGTTAATTAGGGGGAAATTTCTGCCAAAAGTCTGAAGAAAATCTGCAACATGGTACTTAAAAGAAAGATGGTAGCATTCTTTTTAGAGATTTATAAGGATAAATAATCAGATTTTAAAAGCACAGATGCAAGGGAAAAACTAATAAGAAAAAAACATTAAAGCAATGCACAATAAAAAAGAAATGAAAAATAAGAAAAGGCGTGTGAAGTTCAGATAAAAATCTAACTTCTAATTTTTCAGCATTATAAAATTATTTTAATATTTCATAGAAAATGCCAAATTCAACATCATTTTTTAACTATGATTTTATTTATTTTTAACATCTTCATTGGAGTATAATTGCTTTACAATGGTGTGTTAGTTTCTGCTTTATAACAAAGTGAATCAGCTATACATATACGTATGTTCCCATATCTCCTCCCTCTTGTGTCTCCCTCCCATCCTCCCTATCCCACCCCTCTAGGTGGTCACAAAGCACCGAGCTGATCTCCCTGTGTTATGCGGCTGCTTCCCACTAGCTATCTATTTTACATTTGGTAGTGTATATATGTCCATGCCACTCTCTCACTTTGTGCCAGCTTACCCTTCCCACTCCCCGTATCCTCAAGTCCAACATCATTTTTATATAAAAGGAATAATTTTTTCTTCTTCCCACCATCTCCACTCCAGGCTCCATAGCTTCAGTTAAAATATTTTATTATCCAAGAAATATGAAGGGAATCATGGGACTTCTGAATTAGAATGGCTGTTGGAGTTGTTCACCTGGAGGATCACCTGGAGGTTGTGTCAAATGCCTGGCCCCCCGGGCTTCCCCTGAGAATTCGGATTCAGTGGGGTTGGAGGGAATTGGGGAATTTGTATTTTGAGTAAGTACAAGTACCTCAGATGCTCCTTATCATGACAGAATTTTGGAAACTATGGAAACTTTTAGCCCAGCTCCATTTCTTCAGAGAGGAAGAGGATGAATCCAAAGGTCACATGGACAGTCAGCCCGGATGTGCAGCTCCTGTGATTTCTCTCTTTTTCCTAACTTCGTGGGAGATTTCAACTCTGATCTCAGTAAGAGTTCCAGATGGTTTCAACAAAAAGACCAGACAAATTTGGTAAAAATACATGGAACAGATAATAAGAAAGCACATGGATTTTTTCATTTACAAAAATCTGTATTAAAACATATGCTTTACAACACATTCACTGTTTACATGCCTGTATCGCAATATCGTATAATAGTTTGAAAAGTATATATATATATATATATATTTATATAATATTAGGACAGTTCAAAGTCAGACATCTGAGCCCCTCAGCTCTTCGATCCCCTTGAGCTTCATGGGAGAGGGAATGGGGTTATGGAAAAGGACAGGTTGAGAAGTTGCAAAATAGACTTAATGTCCTAGTTTGCCACAAAAATTTCCACTTTTATATGTTTTATGTATCAGTATTTAGCATAAAATTTCATGTAAATAAACAATTTTGCTTGGCTAAAACCCATCTGGAACAACTGCATTGCAACTAGGTTAATCACACAAAGATAGATATTTCAATCAGCAACAGTTAAATCCAAAATAATTTACAGGTAAATTACAGGTAATCTAGAGGTAAACAGTAGACAGGAGGGATATAATCACATTCTCCCCAAATTAGAATATTTTAACATAAGATGTCCATCTAAGGAGAATCAATACCAAAAGAAATGACGAAAGCCAATCTAATAATCTAGGTTACATACTCATCACTTTTTCCTGCCCTATGCGTGTCTAATACCCATCTCTTACTGCCTGGAATTAAGTTTTGTGGATTTGTTGGCTAGAGAAGAATGATGAATCAGGGCTAGTAGATTAAAGCTATTTAATCTGTGAAGCTAATAACTATGCTAATAGGAACTACATGATAATAAGTTTTCTAAAGAGAATCCTCAACACTGCTTTACATCACCACAGTACAACGTAATGACCACTTCTGGGTGGGAACTTGGCTCTTTAACCAAATAGTTTTTATAGCCGAAAATTAACTTTCTAAGAGATTACACATTTCAAGTCTTAGACATACCAAAGATTCTAAAATGATAGGCTGATACACCTATTTGGATCACACTTCTTTTTTCTTGTTCTAGTATTATTTTTTATATCTTCCTCCCCCTAAGGTCGTCAAGGCTTGCTGTCATTTAGCTCCGAGAATCATAACAAAAGTTCTGTAAGAGAAGATTGACAATACTAATTATTGGAAACAGTTTCTGGATTTCTAGTTGCCTTGTCAGATCTCTCAGTGCCATCCTAAATGATTAAATTTTTCTCAGGCATATGTGGTGGTTTTAAAAGTCAAACTGATTAGTGTAGATTTTATTTTTCTCTATGTAATACAGAAGTAGGTGGTTTTTGAGTAGAACCCAGTGCAGAAACCCAGCTTAGGGTTTCTGGTTGCAAACAACAGAAAATGACTCTGGTTAATTTAAGTCACAAAAGAATTTATTGAAACTATATCACAGGTGTTCATAGAATAGACTGACATTTCTTGTTAGACTTTTTTTCTGAACATGAGTGATCAGACCTCAGGTCAACAGAAAACTAAAAAATACGCCAAGCGCTTGTGGACTGTTAATTGAATTTATTTCAAATAATCTGAAAAGAAAAAAAAAGTCATCTCTTTGCTACTTTGTTCAACAAACCTCAGATGCTTAATGAGTGCACACTATGAGTTACTTCTTTATAAAATTAAAATTTGATACATTAAACATTATTACTTCACAAAGAATTCTTATGTTATCTCTAGAGAAACATGGAACAATATTGATTGGATGAGTGCATACAGTTTTTTCATAATTTTTGAATTGCTCTACCCTAAATAAATTGAAACATTACTCTGGAAGAAAGATGAACTATAGAGTCCAGATCAAGTGCAATGGAATGTCACCAGCATGGGTCCAAGGCAATGGCTCCCTTCCACTATAGCATGCTGCCTTCTCATTAGTGAGGGAACGAGTAATTCCAAATTGGAGAGGGTTGAGTTCATACGGGGACTTAAATAATGAAACAAATTTCAGGAGGTAGCTTGGCAGAGGGAGAGAGAACAAGTCATTTGTCATAAGAATGTTTTGGGAGGATGACAAGCACTATGTAGTATGGTTTTTGTTGAGGGGTATAGTTAGAAATAAGTCTAGAGAAACAGGTAAAGATGAAATTCTGGTGGGTCTCATTTAAGTCAAAAAGGAAAAATGTCAGAGTCTCATGGAATGGGTATTAATGTTGTAAACAGTCTCAAAAAATGGTCTGTAACCAAAAAGGACTGGACAAAAGGAATCACCAAGGAAATATCCAATACAAAACAAAATAGTGTCATTAGGGAGATGCTGGCACTCCAGAGTTGTTCCCACTAGCTACTTGATGTCGCTCACTGAACTACAATGCCACAGTGTACACTTTCTAAATGGCTTCTGTTTTTTTATATCACTCACTCAGGATTCAAAGTGATAAATAGGAACATCTGGCTAGAAGAACATAGGTTACTCCCCTGTTCCATAGCTGCTGGGGGTGGGTGGCAATGAGGGGTGGAGATTACCTTTACATACATTCTCTAGAGGAGACCGCATCCAGCCTCCTGCTATAATTCATACAATGTGAGATTTCTTCCAAATATGATGGGTTCAACTGCTAGAAAGTCAAGCTAAGTTATTATATCTGATACAGGGAGTGAAATCTGTTAACCAGAGTTAGCTCTATCTAAGGTATATTAAAGAAAGGAGAAACTATGTAATGTAGCACAGAACCTGGCTAGGAAACCACTGGTAGGCTGGGTTAATGAGAGTGTGAAAATGTGAGGGGTAATCTTAGCCTCACCTGGGCATGAAACTCCAGGGATAGCGCCACCTCCTTCTGTATAAACTAAAGGACAGAGAATGAAAGCTGTGCTTCAGTAAGAACCCTGTTGTACTTTCTGTTAGTAGTATTCCTGGGAAATTACTACACCTGATCCTTTAGAACTCCAGATTTCCCAAATAGATATCAATAATATAGTCCATCTATGTTGAGGTAAAAGGCTAGAAGAAAGGCACGTGCTGATCTTTGTCTCTTTTTTGTTGTTGTTGACAGTTTTGCTTTATTTATTTATTTATTTATTTATGGCTGTGTTGGGTCTTTGTTTCTGTGCGAGGGCTTTCTCTAGTTGTGGCAAGCTGGGGCCACTCTTCATCGCGGTGCACGGGCCTCTCAATATCGCGGCCTCTCCCATTGCGGAGCACAGGCTCCAGACGCAGGCTCAGTAATTTGTGGCTCACGGGCCCAGCTGCTCCGCGGCATGTGGGATCTTCCCAGACCAGGGCTCGAACCCGTGTCCCCTGCATTGACAGGCAGACTCTCAACCACTGTGCCACCAGGGAAGCCCTGATCTTTGTTTCTTTTGTCATCTATCAGTGTGGTATTCAAGGTCAGTGTTTTCCCTGACATTAGTAAGGAGGCATGGTTCTCACTGAAAATACCTTAAAAGTGCCAGCTCTCATGTTCAACGATGAAAAGAGTATAGAATACAAGAAAACAATCGTCAAACACACACACACACACACACACAAAGTAGAGCCGAAGCATCAGTGACAAGGAAAGAAGATTTACAAAGATGTTGCCACTAGGTCCTCCATGCTGGTTAATTGAGCTGCTGCCACCAACTTTAAAATACTGCACAAAGCTGGTCAAATGCTCAGTACCCAAGAGCTTGTTGAGGCATGTTGGTTGAATTGGATTGACTTGGACTTTCAAGGGGTTATCATTTGTATTTTCATAAATGCCACTCTTCAGTGATATTTTGGCCTTTGAAGTTCGTTATCAATTTGGATCAATACACTTTTCTATTGCTCAAGAGTTGATAAAATATTTAAACAAGAAGAATGAGGCCCAAGATCTACATCCTGACCTTCGTTATTTCAGCTTCATTCTTTTTATTATGACATCAGTTTAGACAAAAACAAAAAAATGAGGAGGTGAGATATCACAGCTGGTTCCAAAGCACTTCCAAGTTTGGCAATTCACATCAATTATTTTAAAATTTATTCACTGGAGGATCTTTCTTACACAAGACCATGACACTGGCTATAAACCATTTCAGTCACTGGTCAGTTTTAGGAGCGATTTAGGGGAAATATCACATCATTTGCTAAGAAATTGTATTCATTATTCATTTAAACTAATATCTCCTGGTATAGGATAAAAAACATGTGTTCATATTGATGTTACCACATCTGAAAATTTCTACATCCCTGATAATACACAATTAAGCCCAAATACTAAGTATGACATCATAATATGTAACTGGTTATGTTTACCATAAAATTAAACCCACATGCCTAATCCTCTACTTGATAAAACCTTTAATTGTATTATTTCATTTAATAACCTTCACAACTACCATATGAAAAAGGTATTATTATTGTTTCTATTTCAAGGATAAGGAAATGCAAGCATGGAAGTTTAATTAACTTACCCAAAATCTCACAGCCGATAAACCCTGGTTAGGCTGTGCTCCTAACAGCTACAGATACACATCCATATAGAAAGGAGACAGTCTTTGTCACTGTTTTTTTAGACCCCAGACTACACTAATGGGGTATTGATTTATTTAGGATATGTCATTAATACTTTCATGGAAGTCTTCTTATACATTTCATCACATCTTGACCTCTGCAATGGTAATGCCAAAGGAGATTCTTCCACTAGCTTTGGTAAATGGCTGATTATTTATCCTATAATATAAATTGTTCTAACTAATTTTTAATAAATGAAGCCTGGTAGTTCAACACATGTTTCAAAATAATCTTATTAGCTCGGGTCGTGTGGCAAATCATAGAGTACAGTCTAATTAATCTACTTTTAGAACGTACAAACACGTCTTCGTTGTCATTGGAACTGCTGATTAGTGGTAAATCACTCTTTTACATAATGAAACTAGGGGTTTTGTGCAGGGCTGAAAGAATTTGAAAGGAGCTAATGGAAAACCCAGCCTGCTAAAGTGCTTTAATGGCTTTATTTCTAACAAAATCTACAATTACAATAAGTTCATTCTAAGTTGAAGAAAAAAGGTTTTTTTTTACTTTTTGTTTTTGTTTTTTTTAAAACTGCGGCTTAACAAATGACCTGATTTCTAACAAAAAGAGCATTAGATGTTTAATAATCTTCCACTGGCTAACTATATTTTCCTGAGCTTATTCAAAACTTATTTCAAGCATCTGGAGAAATCTAAAAAAGAATAAGTGCTAAACAAGGCTTGAGTTCATCAGCTCAACTCTTAACAAATAAAAAGAGGAAATGTATACACAATATATCTGTTACTTGCCTAAAATTACTGTCGACCAAGGAGTGTTTTCCAAACTTGTTAATTGCTCACCCCATCTCTAAACATATGTTTAGCATGTACGTTTAATATATGTAATTTTCAAATTTATTTATAAATTATAGACATGTCCAATTCTATGGAAAATTTCTATGTAGAAATATGGAATTTTATGTGGATGAGATAAACCTATTGTGAGTAAATATTTATTTTACTTTTAATTGTACAAAAGCAAAAAGCCTTTTGGTTGTCATTAAAAATAGCTTTGGATGCCCAGATTCAAAAAGTTTGCCAATCAAGCTGTCTACTTAACATCATTAACTGATGTAAAAGACAAAGCAGATACTTAAAATAAGATTTTTCATTAACAGTGGTGGTTAAAGTTTCTGTTTCAATGGTCTTCTTGATAATTTCAACTTTTTGGCTGACACCTTGACACTTATCACAAGGTCATCATTTTTACTTTATGATATGCCTGAGGAAGAGTTTCTACAAGGAGTAGAAGACATGTTTGCTCTGCCATTTTCTTGTCTTTTGCTTTTGTTTACATTATGGGAATTATCTTCCATCTTCAGCTTCCCTGCAGGAAGCTTTTTAATTTACCAGTCCATTTGGTGAGAGTTAGTTTAGTTTAAACTAGGTAATACAACTTGCAAATCTGTTTACCAGGCACACAAACATGAATTCATTACTATAGGCAGAGAGAGAGATGGAACACCACTTTCCAATCCTTGGCACCAAAATGAAGTCTATTTCAGTACTTTGGTGTGTGGTGTGCACATGTGTGTGAACATGTACGTGTACAAACTGACAACACATACGAGGTGCCATTTCAAAGCAGAGGATTTCATTATGCTATTGCAATTGTCCCATTCCATATAATTCAATTAAATTCAGTAAGTATATACTAACCTCATTCTATATCCATCTGCTAGTCATGTATTTCTAGTTAGTAGAATGCCTCTCCCCTAGACAACTCTACTTATAATTCCACTCACCTTCAGAATTTTTTTCCTTCATGAATTCTTTCCAAGACTTTTCTAAACCTCTGAGATATACCTCATAACCTTTGAGCTTTTGGAAATGCTCTATTCTTAACACCAAGAACAGTGGTTGGCAGAGATTAGAAACTCCAGAAACATTTATTGAATGAATGAATAACTGAATTAAAGAATAAAGCTTATCCTACCTACTCTCTTTTTGCAATTAACAATGAACATTTTCATATGAAATCTCTGAGAGGTCCTGCAGTGAGCACAGTCATTTAACTTTTCCTTTCCCAAGCTTATCCTTATCCTTTCCTCTCTTAACCTACTTATATAAAGCAATTTCTGGGAAGAATATTTTGGGAATGCAAAGGTGGGGAACGGGCTATACATGCACCAGAAAATTTAATATTTTAAAAGTATTGGCCACTTTGTAATTTTAAAGTTCAATCAAAATAATGATGACCCAGGTCTTTTGTTATATTTTGTGTAACGTCATGAAAATATTTATAAACTCTAAACATCTATGCCTCCTTCTTTATGCATATGATGCATTAGTGGTGTAAGATAAGAAGAAAATATGCATTTCTCTGTACTGTATTAGGAGTAAATTCTCAGTATGTTGAATGATCAGTCATTAGAAGTGATTAAAGGAAGCCAAATAAGAATTGATTTGGAGTTATATAACCAAAGCAAGACAATCACTACAACGTCTCATTCAATTATATCTATAGTGTAGAGGCAGCAGAAATTGAAGAGGTTTTAAGATGACCATGATTCATTACTTTCAGCTTTTAAAATAAGATTTCCTGGCTAAATATTCAAACTAAAAGTCTGAATTGCTCTGTCCTACAATTAAATAAAAAAAGTTCGAAGGAAAAAGAAAGGAGAAGAAATAAGGTAAAAAATTTGCCATACTTTTCAATGTCATTATTCCTATAGAGCAGGGGTCAGCAAAGTTTTTCTTAAAAAGGTCAGTAGTAAATAGTAATAGTTTAGGCTTTGTGGACCATATGGTCTTCATCAACTCTGCCATTGTAGCATGAAAGCAGCCAACGCACTAAAGAATGGAAAAACATGAAAGTGTTCCTATAAAACATTACCTACCAAAACAGGCAGTGGGCTGGATTTGGCCCAAGAGTCATAGTTTGCTGACCTCTGCTATATAGAACAAAACCTCCCCACTCCATGGTTCTAATCATGTGTGATAGAGTTTGTGACCTTTAGTATGTTAGGATTTAAGTGGTTCTTCAAAGTCAAATATTTTCTTACGTTTTATCAACCTTAGTGCTCTAAGTTCTCATTGTGGTCTTCTTTTAGCCATTTCTTTGATTCAACACATCCCCATAAACTTAAACACAGCACTGCTAGATTAATACTTAGTAAGTCATTCAGTTATTCACTCATATCAGAGAGATCATTAGTGGATGACCTAAAGATAAGTTTTATCTGGGGACTTCTTGGAAGAGCAGGGCAGAGATAGGGCAGCTGAGGGGCATCCAGGCCCCTCTTAAAATTTCAGGCTACCTGGAACAGAACTGAATAAGGTGAGGGAACACAGCCAGGGGGAGATAGGGCTTGCCACAATCAAACCTCACTGGTTCATTAGCCCCAAGGCTGTCCCTGGTCTTCCAATAGAATGTGATTTGGGCTCAATTCTATGTCTGAACCCAGAAATATGGAATGCCGTTTGTGAAGTATGTTTGGGGGATGGGAGGAGAGGGAAGAGAGTAGGAATTGATGCTCCACTTTGGCACATGGGGATTTTTTTCTTACTGTCTTATGTATGGATGTCATTAAATAAATGTTGATGCTTTGAATTATTTCATCTTCACCTCCATGAAGAGCTGAAAATATCTCCAAGTTCTTTCCTAACCTTTCCTAGATCTTGTGATTTACTCCTATCTTATCCCTTTTCGACTCTTGCTCCTTCCTTCTAATGACCAAAGTGACAGAGGATGGGAAAAAGAGGAAGAAAAAAAGTGGTAGGACAATGGTTAAGTCTGAGGCAGTGAGAGGCAGGGGCAAGAATAGGCAATTTTGGTGATCTCAGCCTCTCTCCTGGCATGAAACATCATGCATTTCTACAGAAATGAGCAACAAGTTTACTTTAAAATATCTTAGCAAGCACTATCTTAAACATCAGAAAATAATATTATTTTTGGTTTACTTAATTTGAAGAAAGGAAAGGAGCACTCCAATAAAAAGTTAAAATAACGAATTTTAATGTAATTTTACTATGTATAAAAATATGTGAAATCCGGGACTTCCCTGGTGGCGCACTGGTTAAGAATCCACCTGCCAGTGCAGGGGACACGTGTTCGAGCTCTGGTCCGGGAAGATCCCACATGCCGCGGAGCACCTAAGCCCGTGAACCACAGCTACTGAGCCTGTGTGCCACAACTACTGAAGCCTGTGCGCCCAGAGCCCATGCTCCGCAACAAAGAGAAGCCACTGCAATGAGAAGCCCGTGCACCGCAACGAAGAGTAGCCCCCACTCGCCGCAACTAGAGAAAGCCCGCGCGCAGCAACGAAGACCCAACGCAGCCAAAAATAAAATAAATAAAATTTTTAAAAAATGTGAAACCCATCTATTTCTACAACATTTACTGTAATGCATCCATTAGTAATTTAAAATATTAGGTATTTTTGTCTAAACTTGTCACCAGTATAAATCTTTTCTTTCCAACAAATGGAAATTGCATATTTGATTCACGGACGGTTTCCAACTTCTCAACCGTTACATTTCATTATTATGCATCTGAACTTGTAAGTTTTCTTTTTAAAGAATGCCTTTTTGTGATCAAAGTAAACAAAATACAGACCCCGTGAACCATGTAAGTTAATAAGTAAGTTTCTGATATAAAATTTGTATTATAGCAATTCAATTTCATCTTGCCTGACCAAGGAAAACATAAAGGAAGCTCAGTTAATAAAATATCCTGTAAGAAAATGTGTCATTTAATTTTAAAAATGATCTAACTTTATGGAATATAATCATGTATTTACAAATACTTGGAAAATGAAGTTGTTTGCTCAGCACTTCATGTAGAAAATGAATTACAGTGAATATGAGTATTATTTATAATATAAACAAAGCATGAAAGGTTAATCTAAAATGCCAATGAAAATATGTTTCATAATTCTCCTATTTTTCTTATTTTCAGGTTCTTGAGTGATCTGTCACAGCCTCCAACTTACAAATATCTAGAACTAGAAACAATACAATGTGTCTCTGAAAGTTAGTCCAGATTTTTATCAACTATAAATCCCTTCTCATTTGCCTGCATGTGTTTCTGTTTTATTTTTAATATTTTTCTCCACATTGAATTTTGGACTTTCCCCTCCCCATTTTTACACAATGTCACACTTAGTAATAAGCTGAAAGAATCCACATATTAAATACAGTAACAGATCTGAGTTAATTACCCTGGAATGCTCTTGACTTGGCTGCCGTGATCTGAAGAAATGTTTTCAGACGGTAGGTAGCATCACTGAACTTGTAAGATGAGAGACTTACTTTCTCTTCAAATGGCAAAGAACTCCTTAAGTGGATAGAAAGGTCATCTCACCCTTCCTCTGTTATAATGACATATAAAGTTAATCATCAGATGCATCCCAAAAGACGCTCTTCTCCAAGAAGACAATCCAAACAATGTTTATATGTGTATATTTAGAGGCAAAAAAAGAGAGAGACAATAAATACTAAATGACCCTGTGAAGTCTATTACATCTTTCAATTTGGTCTCACTAACCAACCCCAAGAGCCTCAGCAAACAGGCCGTGAACATGTTCTCTAATGACCCAATTCACCACTGTCAGCAAAGGTGACATTAAAATCCAGTCAGCATCCCTACATCCTAACATCAGCAGTAAAAAGAAAAAAAGAATCCCCTTCTCTTCTGCAGTGATCTGTTTGAATCTGTAATACGGCTTCATTAGTATCAGGCTGTAAACCTCTTCACTCTCCTAACATGTATACTGCTCATGGAGCTCATCTGGTTTCTCTCACCTCTCTGATTACTCAATCCTCGTAATATTCTAAAGCCTCACAAATCCAACCTTATTCATGAGATCGCCCTACTCTGAAGTAGCTTTCCATTTCTCAGTCTTCTAGAACATTTGCTGTAACACACACATTACTACTTAAAATTAATGTGTATTTTAGTCTCACCATTTCACCAGTGTAAATCTTCACTTTCCAAGAAATGAAATTACATTTGATTCAAGTTTGTATCTTGAAACATATATGTGTTTTGAAGTAGATTATTTTTAGTGGTTAAATCAGAGTGTTTTTTTTTTTTTTTTTTTTTTTTTTGCAGTACGCGGGCCTCTCACTGTTGTGGCCTCTCCCGTTGTGGAGCACAGGCTCCAGACACGCAGGCTCAGTGGCCATGGCTCACGGGCCGAGCCACTCCACTGCATGTGGGATCTTCCCGGACCGGGGCACGAACCCGCGTCCCCTGCATCAGCAGGCGGACTCTCAACCACTGCGCCACCAGGGAAGCCCAAATCAGAGTGTTTTAAACAGGCAATTTAAAGGCAAAAAAGGAGAAGGAAATTTTTGTAGCAATGGCTTCTTGTTTTAATTCCTTTATGAGCATTTGATTTCAGATAGATTCAGACTGACTGATGGAATGGAGTATCAATATATTTAGAGGAAGTTGTAGAAAGAAGAAAATGCTGAAAAATTCTCAGAACTACTTCCTGTTTCACAGTTGTTATGTCTCTGCAAATGTTTAGGGTTTTGTTTGCCTTCCTTGCTCTTGGTGTTTGATTTGTATTAAGTTTCAAACTTTGTTGTTTAACATTTAGACGTTTTGATCATTATTCTATTGATAACTTTCCAAAGAGAGTTATATTTCACTTTAACTTAAACCAAAATTCTAATGATTATTTTCCAGTTTTCACTCCAAAATCCCACTGACTAAAATGATCTATCATAAACCTTTTAGTGGTGCATCCATCTCTATTCTGGAGACAAGTATTTGGAAGGGCAATATTTTTACAGATCCTTCCATCAAAATGCAATCAATGGCTTGACCTCTCAGGTTTCCAATTTGTAGATTCTGGGAACAAAGTTGTCCTAAAACTGCTTAACTTTAATAATTGTGCTTTTAATGTTGCTAAAAGTTAAGCCCTGAATTTACAGATATCAATCTACTTTTCAAAGAGTTGATCTCACAAGAGTTGCCGCTCCTGTTATTCAGAAGCAAATTTTTTCCTGGAAATAGGTATGTGCTTTTCATCAGAGGAAAAAAAAATAGTAAACTTGCTATGCCAGTCATCCATTTCTCCATCCATTCATTCAGCATTTGTGGAGCATTCATGTCTTCCGAAGGCTGTAAGTGCATTTAGCTGGATTCTATAATCTATGTAAATGAATATATACCATATCTGACATTGAGGAGCTTCCCATTTAAAGTATAGAGTTCAGTTCATTCATTTTCAAATATTTATTGTGAACCTACTCAACTCAAGGCAGTGTCAGATGTGTTGAGGATGCCATGCTGAACAAAAGGAACCCAATCTTTCTATCTTTGAACTTAAAGTTCATTGTAGAGCTTGACACTAAAACCTGAAGGACAAAAAGCAACTAACCATGAAGAGATGTTCCGGCAGGACATTGCTGGCAAGGGAATAGTAAGGGTAGGAATTGAAGCTACCTTCTAGAGTAGGGCTAAGGTAGGAATAGTATGTTTGAAGACAGACCTGACCACAGATAACAATCAAAAAGGTATATTCTGCTCGGATTGTAGTGGGTAAAACAAAAGATGAGGGTGGTGGGTGGCAAGGATACTAAGGACAGGAAAGCTTTTATAAAAGAAATTTCATAAAGTGACATGTCATTAAATGAAAGGTGAGCAGAATTTCAGAGGATAATAGAAGGGGGAGGGCATTCAGAACGAAGGTGCTGCTGAACTCAGGCAGAAAAACAAGATACATCTTGGGAAATGCAAGTTGTTCTACATGGCTAGAGGGTAGAGTGGTGACAAGTGTACTAGAGCAAGATGGCAAAGAAGGAGAGGCAGGCATAAATTAAGATTGTTAATGGCCGCAAATAACAAGAATGTAAATGACAGTGGCTTAAGTAATTAGGAATTTTGTTTTCTATCAAGAATTTTGGTGGTAAGCACTTACTAACTTTGATCCAGCAACTTAATTATATCAGGGCTAGATGGCAGTCTCCAGGCCTTCGCCTCATAGGGTCAACATGGCTGCCACAGCTCCCATCATGAATTCCCACCCCAAGTATCCTCAGTCCCCCCACGCAGGGAACAAGGGGTTGAATCACACAGAAAAGAACCTTTTCTTTGAGAGTACTTCTTTACTTTCAGGGAGCAAAATTGTTCCCCAGAAACTCTCCAGAAAACTTCCCCTTATACCTGGGTAACATGCCCACCTTAGATGAGGAATCAATTTTCCTAAGGTCTAATAAGCCAAGATTTTCTTGGCAAGGAAGAGGGAGGAGAAATACTATTGTGGTGGCAGACACTGTGTTTGCCAGAGCAGGAGTGGATGATGGGAAGCCGAAGCAATAGACTTCTCTCTGTGGACAATGGGCCTCTGGCTGAAACCTCAGCTTATGATAGCTTAATGTTCATCAGATCTTTTGTTCCCTTAAACTTCCCATTTAAAACATTTTGCTGTACAAAGCTTCATTTTTTCCCTACTTTTTGCCCTCTTTCTGTCTGTGGGGTTTGTGGATGAAATAAGTATTGCTGAATTCTTTTACTGGTTTTCAAGGTAATACATTCAAATCCAAACAATAAAATCCACCAGAATAGAATTCTTTCTAAGCAGTTTTATAATACAGCTTTCTAAGAGACGTTTCTCTTGGGTCACAAAAGTAGACAAAAATATCACTTATACCACCTTATTAATTATTATGTTAAACAATGAATCATATATATATTAATTTTTCTTTCAGGAAAAGTAAAAATCACTCTCATAGGAGAATATAGAAAATATAAAGATATCTTATTTTGCTTACATACGCAACATACCTAATGACCTACATTTCTTATTCAACCAAGAAAAAGATACAAGACAAACAAGTACACTGATGATGAAAATCATTTCCTACATCTCATTAAATTAAATTAAAGCACATTTCATTGTGCATAAATGAGGAGTCTAAATAAATTCCTACCTGCTCAGAAAGATCCCTCAACTTATGCTATAGGCATTTTAGTTCGGTGTTTGCTTCTTCTGCCTTAAGGAAGAAAAAAAGATGATAAATTCTCATTACAAATATCCATCTGCAATTGAATGCACTGCCCATTTACTATTTGTGGCAGTTAGAATTGTACTTTTTTGAAGTATGACTATAGAAAGACACTATGCTTGGTAGTTCAGACCCATTATGAATATACAAGTGAGGGGCTGAATCATGTCCACTAAGAAGTTCTAGCTTGTGGTATAAACTATATAAAATGGCTTTGCAATGGTGGGAGTCTGTAATTGGCCACTTTAGTCCCTTTACCATCTAGATTCTGCCAAAGACTTCTGGATTCCCCTCTAGTGACCCTTCACCCAGAACATCCACATGACTAGGGACATCTTAACTTTTTCAGCATGAGGACTTTTTCCTCAGATACCTATACTATGTTCTGTTTCCATCCATGTTCATTTAGTATATATGGTTAAGAAAACACAAAATAAGAAGTGAACATACATCTAGTGATATTTTTAAATGTATTTGGTAACTTTGGGTTAAATGTGAAGACTTGACCACAGGTGATTATCTCCTCTTCCTCCCAAACACCACAAAAATGGCTTTTAAAACTTAAAAAAATTAACAAATGAGGATGAAGAGAAAAATAGAAAATATAATTTCAGAAAGACCATTAGAGCAATTTTTAAATAAGATGCAGGAGGGATTATTGACATAGCAGGGCAGAGAATGCCAAAACCTAACTGACCACAAGAGGGTGTTCTGATGGGAAATGAGCTTGTTTACCTCACAAATCCTCCAAGAGTCTCTGTATGTGGGGAAACAGGTAACATGAAAAGTGGAAGGCAGTCTAAAGACTGAACACTCAGAGGTTGTTTAAAGTCTCTTAACTCTCCCACAAATGCACACTAAGGGAAAAAAATTTTAGTATCTGGAGAAGTTTACTCAGGAACCAGTGAATACCAAGTAACAGAGTTTTAGGAAGAAAACAGGGTGATAAAATTGGTCTACATGCATCCCCTATTCTACCCATAGCCCATTTCCTCAGACTTGCTTCCAGAATACTGGTTTCCATGTTTATCTTTCCTGGAAGAAATTTGGAGTCTGTGATAAAAAAACTGAAAAACTTCAGATAAAAGACCTCTAGATGTTTGGGAGTTTCCTAAAGACATGGAGGAGTTCACTCTAAGTGAAGTCAACTAGTTGAGTCCTGTTCCCCTGCCCCAGGCTTCTCCCCTACAACCCAGAGCTTTCTGAACTTGGATCATATATATAAATATTTACTGAAGGAGTAACATACATGAGAAGAAATCCTTTCCCATGGAGAGACCAAAACAAACAAATATTTCTAAAAATGGGACCCAGTTAAAACAGGCAAAGAGATCAAATAATATCACTTTCATAAAATAAGAACAGGAAACTATTTTTTAAAGCAATCAGAGAAAAAGAAATTAGGAACTAAAGTACAGTATGAAAAATTATTAGAAGTCTTTACAGAAAATCTATAAAGTAGTTCAAACAACAAAGAGATAGAAAATAATAATTTAAAAAATAGAAAATTAGAGGATTCATTTAGGTGTGTCAACATCAAACTAGGAGAAATTCTAGGGAAAGGAGAAAAAAGGAGAGGAAATGGTCAAAGAAAAAAAAATTACTCCCAAACTGAAGGGCTTCTATCTTTAAGTTAAAAGAGCCCTTTGAATGCCCAGTAAAATTAATGACACAAAATAGTCACACAAAGTCTTATTATCATGAAATTTCAGTATGCCTGGGGTTAAGAGGCAGACTTTAAAACACTCACAAAGTAAATATTAATCTGACCAGTAACATTAGAATTCAAAGGACAGTAGAACAAAGGTATGAAAAATTCTGATGAAAATTATTTTCAACCTTTAGTTTTATACCCGGCCAAGGTATCAAGTGAAATGTGAAGATTGAATAAAAGCATTTTCAGATATGCAATAATTTTTAAAACTTATCTCTCATATACCCTTTCTTAGGAAGCGACCAAATTTATAATTCATGAAAAATGACATACTAAAGCAGGAAAGAGAAAATGAGAGGATTCAGGGATGAGTGTCTTCATTACAGGAGAGAAAAAAGGGAACTTGTGGCATGATTAATGTGCTTTAAGACTAAAAAACTATTAGTTTATACTGAAGCAAGAAATAGATATCTGTAGGAGGCAGATCGTCAGTTAAAACGAAACAAAAAACAAAAATGACGGGATTATTAGCTGCTTTGAAGTATTTGTGCCTTTGGAAAAATATTGGCTGGTATTTAACAGATATGTTAGAGCATTTGCAAAAATAATCAATAGTAACTATATAAGAAGATAAGCAGGTTTAAATATAATGAAGTAGTAATTGCCTTCAGTATCAAAAGTCATATAAGAATGAAACCTAATAAACATACACTATTGTTTCAGCAGCGAATAATATTTATTTAATGCTATGGTCTGAATGTTTTTATCCTCCAAAATTCATGTGTTGAAATACTAATGTCCAATATTATGATATTAGGATGTGGAGCCATTGGAAGGTGATTAGATCACAAGCATGGAACTTCCATGAATGCAATTAATGTCCTTATAGAAGAGGTCAGAGAGTGATCCCCGGCCCTTTCCACCATGTGAGAACAAAGGGAAAAGTTGGAAGTCTGCAACCCAAAAGATAACCTCCCAGTAATCCAGCCATGCTGGCAGCTTGGATCTCCTGCCTCCAGATGTGTGAAGAGTAAATTCTGTCTTTTATAAGATATCCAGTCTGTAGTATTTTGTTATAGTAGCCTGGACAGACTAGGAAGTATAATAAAAATAATGTAAAGACTGGCTGCTGCTTTATCATAGATGGAAGAAATGAAGAGTGAGGTTGGTTAAGAGAACCAAATTCTCAATTACCCTCAATACCCTCAAATACCTCTAATTCTCTTAATCCCCCTGTTTAATATATTACTTCAATCCCCAACTATGTTCAGAGACCCTCTTTGAAATAAGTTTCCGGAATTTTGCTGGGACTTTTCCGTACTACACAGAGGGAGTGAGGATTCTGGGAGTCTGTCAGTTTCTTAATCAGAGCTTCCCGCAATCGTACTGTTTTGGGAACTATGCCTTACTACTTTCAGAGGTATTTGGTATGATCAATTGCTAATATTCTAGGGGGGTATGGATCTGGAGCAAAAATTGCGTTGCTATTCTGTGAGCTTAGGCTTCAACTCTTCAACTAAGCCAGATATTCTTCAGTTATCTCCTTTCAAATTCTCAAAATTTTGTTGCTGTCATCTACAGTTTGTTCTTCTGTGCTTTTATATGTCAGTGCCTTTCTTAAATTTTGAAATAATTGTAGGTTAATGGGAGGTTGCAAAGAAATGTACAGGGAAGTCCTGTGCACACTTCCCCCAGCATCCTCCAATGTTAGCATCTTACACAACTATAGTACAATATGAAAACCAAGAAGTTGACATTGGCTTAAAGCTTATTCAGAATCCATCAGTTATACATGCACTTATTGGTGTGTATGTGTGTATCTATGCAATTAATCAGATAAATAGGCTTCTGTAACTACTACCACAATCGAAATATGCAGCTATACCATCACAAGACCCTTGTTACCCCTTTATAGCCACACTCATCCCCTCTCCTCCCGCTCCTAAACCCTGACAACTCATATGCTATTCATCTCCATAATTATGTTATTTCATGAATATTATTTAAATGGAATCGTGTAGTATGTATTCTGTTGAGATTGGCTTCTTTCTACTCAGCATAATTTCCCTGCAGTTCCTCCAAGGAAATAATCACATGTATTAATAATTCCTTCCTTTTTACTGCTGAGTAGTATTCCATGGTATGGACATACCACAATTTAGTCATCCATCTGCAGAACATTAGAGTAGGTTCCAGTTTTTGGCAATTAATAATAAAGCTACTATGAATATTTGTGTACAGATTCCTGTGTGAAGATAAGTCTTCATTTCTCTGGAATAAATGCCCAAGAATGCAATTGCTGGATCATATGATAACTCCAATTTTAGGTTTGAAGGAAAGTATCAAACTATTTTACAGAGTGGCTGTACTATTGTACATTCCTACCAGCAATATATGAGTAATTAAATTTCTCTGCATCCTCACCAGCATTTGGTATCGTCATTATTTTTTTTAACCTGTAGCCATTGTGATGTATATTGGTATCTTATTATAGTTATAATTTACATTATCTAATTGCTAAATATTCCAAACATGTTTTTTTGTGTTAATCTGTCATATGTTTTTTCTCTTGGGTAAAATGTATGTGTTTATCTTTTTGCTCATTTTCTAATTGGATTGCTTTATTTTTTTCTCATGCTGAATATTAAGAATTCTTTATATATTCTAGATTCAAGGCCTCTGTTGGATAAGAGACTTGCAAGTATTTTCTTCAAGTGTGTAATTTGTATTTTCATCTTTACAGCAGAGTCTCTTGCAATGCAAAAGTTTCTAATTTTGAAGAGGTCCTATTTATCAATTTTTCCTTTTATGGATCATTCTTTTGGTGTCAAGTCTAAGAACTCTTTGCTAGTCCTAGATTTTGAGGATTTTTCTCCTATGTTCTTTCCTAGAAGTTTTATAGTTTTATGTTTTACATTAAAGTCTATGATCAATTTTGAGTTAAAGTTTATATTAAGTGAGAAGTATAGGTCAGAGCTATTTTTTTTCTAATGGATGTCCAATTGCTCCAAAACCATTCACTGAAAAGGATATCCCTCTTCCATTGTGCTGCTTTTGCCTTTTGTCAAAGATTAATTGGGAATATTTGTGTGGATCTCTTTCTGGGTTCTCTTCTGTTGATCTATGTGTCTCTCTCTCTCCATTGGTATCACACTGTCTTGATTAGTGTGTCAATGTCTTTTTAACTTCTCTTTACTTTTTTTTTTTTTTAGTAGGAATTCAAGAGATATATTGGAAGTAAAAGTATATGTTTGATCTGTTATTTTTTACTAAAATCTTCTTTTTAAATATCTTTTTCATTGTTTCACTAGCTGTGGCAAAAGTGTTAAGTTTGTAGAGTTTAAAAAATTATTTATTAGTATTTTTGTTACTATTTTGGTAGTATATTTGAAAAATAATACCTAGGTCTGTGACAAATGCTGAAGAGAATACAAGCATAAAATAAGCCAAATCAGAGAGGGAACAATAAATTTTGCCAGAGATGAGGTGGAGGAGGAGGGTAAAAGAATGATTAGGGAAAGTTAACCAGAAGAGATGACAAGGGAGCTGGATTTTCTTATATGTAGAGAGGGTGTAAATGAGGGAATTCATAGTTGATTCATAGGATTAATTTCAAATATAGCCTCAGAGGACTTCCGCTTCTAGTCAAGATAGAATAAGAGGAGTTGGATTTACTCTCCTGCCAAGAAACAAGTAAGATTAAAAAAAAAAAAATGAAACAAAGGCACACAAGACATTGAACATCAGCGACATAAGACAGCAGTCCCTCAGAACTGGGAAACAAAAATGGTGAGCTCTAAAATTGCCCCAGCTTCATGCCTGAAGATTAGGCATAAGGGAGATGAAATCCAGGCAGAGCCAGCATTGCCCCTAAATGGAGGAGATGGAATGGTGGATCTAGGGAAGCCAGGCAGCTAGAGTTTACAAAGTAGAATACTGGACATTTGGGTAGTCAGAATTGCAGGGAGAGAAAATTCCAGAGGTCTGAAGAGGGTTCCCCTCAAGGGTTCAACAGAGAGTGATCAGCACATAAATGAGAGTTCAGGGAAAGAAACACATGGAAGAATTAAAAGGCACAGTGCTCAGAGACCACACAGGACCAGAAATATCACATTTACCCTACCCAACAGCCAAGGTAGAAAACCTCATAACTTAGGGGGCAACGACTGGAATTCCAAAAATGTCTTGTTTCATTGTTGGGCAAAGGTTAACCTTATTTCTCATCTCATCTAACAAAGCTTAAAAGCAAGGCCCCAAGGGTTCAAACTGTTTCCAAAAACCACATGCAGAACAAAAGTCAAGAATATTTATAGGACAAAAATATTCAGACACAGAAAGGTTAAATTCACAGCGTCGGGCAACCCCCCAAAATAGAAGGCACACAAAGAAGTGTGCAAATATAACTCATGAGGAGAAAAATCAATCAACTACCTAAAAATGAAATAAAGTGGTATAATATTACTGCCTTACCTTGGTAGTACCCTAAGGTATTAGGACTTGTGTTACATTTCAGTGGGGTGATTAAGCATGGCAAAGGTAATAAAATGTAAATGTATGGAATTCAGTGGAAGCAGAAGGTTAGTGTCTTTAGTCCCAAGTTTTGGTGAGGTGCTGGTTTTCCTACTTTACAATGAGAAGAGGTTGGGAGTAAATTTATTAATATCTTGAAGCATATGGTAACCATGGGAGGCTGGAAGATTTAAGTGTGCTGGCAGCTGACTTTGGGTTATACTAGCAAAATTAACTTAATTTTAGAATGAGAAATACTTAAGTGTGAATAGAGATATAGCACTCAGCTTTTGTACCAAGGGCCTTAGGGCGATTTAGGGTTATTTGAGGAGTGCTGAGACTTTATTTGGGCCGTAATCAATACAGGACACAATTACATTGTGCTGACAGGTGTCCAAGTAACCTCTTCCTTTTCCTCTCTTTTATCAATACGAAACAGACTCAGACTTAGAGAATGAACTTATGGTTACCAGGGTGGGGGGCAGAGAGATAGATTGGGAGTGTGGGATTGACATGTACACACTGCTATATTTAAAACAGATAACCAACAAGGACCTACTGTCAAACTAAATAAATAAGAAGTAAAAAATAAAATAGGTATTATCTACATAAGCATAGATCCTTTCTCTAGGAATTGTGCTGAATAAAATTATTTAGGCAAGTATGAGAAAAAAAGGAAAAAGATTAAAATAGGCAATTTTATTGAACCTAGTTCCTGTTCACTACAGGAAAGTCATAAATAGATGATAAACCTATTGTTTTGAAACTGAGACATAGCCCAACCTCCCCACTACCCAGCTCCACTAGTTGGAAATGGTGGTGATGAAACTGAACAAATGCAGCTGTGAAGCTTACTGAGCTTTTACATGGGCTTTGAATTTGGCTGTCTCACTGTCCTTGCCTGTTCTTGTGGTGTCTATCAAGGCACCAACACTCCAGCTGTCATGGCTGCCTTTGCCTTTGTGCTCCTATCGGCATTGACCTCTCTGCAGGATAGAGTCCCTCATAACCCCCTGGCATGGCCCACAGGACTGAATAAATCTCCTCATCAGAGGCCATTTAGAAACTGTCCAGGAAAGCAAATGAAATGCAAAACGAAACAAACTGCAAAGCAGTTGATTGATTCACTTATTATCTAACTAATCCTGAGTTAAACAGTTAAATGTTAATTTAGATTTGAGGAGAAAACACAGTTTCTATCTTTTCTTTTTTGAAGCTTGAGTTCTGTCCATGATAATAATAAAATCGCTGTGATTTTGAAGGGCTACTTTAATTAGCAAAGTTGAAAGATTAGATTCAATTGTGAGCGGCTAAGAAATATCATTTTAGGCAAGAAAAACATTCTCTGGTTTCCTAAATAATAGCATGTAGAGCTGTAAGATCCTGGCAGGCTGCATTAAGGGGTCAGCCAGCTGGGCCCTGGCCCAGGGCACCAATCTATGAGGGCACAGAACAATCACTGTCTCTGCTGGAGAAGGTATATTTATAGAACTCCTTCCTCTCTGTGTGACTATAATATGAGGTTGAAGGGAATATTTTGTTAAGTTACTTGGGATAGAGCAGGTGAAATCCCACAAGGTATTCCTAAGAAGGCTGGCAAAAAGGAAAAGCAAAGCTTTTATTTTGCCCAGCTGGAGTCCAAGTTTGGAAGCTGAATGGAATTGGAATTGCACATGACAATGGACTGGAGACAGCTCCTCTCAACAGCTGTCTTTTCTTAATTTTTTTTTCCTCTCAGGAACCCAGCCTCAGCCGTTAATTCTGTTGAACAAATACTGAAAGAAAATCAGTGCAAGAAGGTACATAATTTTTATCTAGTGATGCACAATATTGTTAAGCCACCACATATCTTGGTCTTAACACTGGGCTTGAGGAACTCTAACTTTGTAGATCCAGACTTGTCTACCCGAAAGACAGAAATACAGGTAAGGTCATATTTAAGTGACTAGATTTCCAGATATGAAGCCTTACGAATAACACAAAAATCACAATTTAACGTAAACAACACAGTACAGCTGTTCAATATTTACCTTTTCAAGAGGTTCGTTCCACCTGTTCTAACATACTGTCTTAATCCAACTGATAAGACGTTATCCTATGCATTTCAGCACATTGCCTAACTGCTAGTCATGGCTTATTTGCCAACTGAGAAATATCCTTGAGGCAGGAAGTTACTGAAGAAGTTACGAGAACCAGAGGACTGTTTTCTGCAAAAATCAGAAGGAAAAGAAGTTGCAAAATTAATGGAATTCTTAGAGTCCAAGAAGGAGTAGGCCGTGCTAAGACAAAAAGTAAGACCTATCTGTGTACTTATTCATTTACTTACCACATGCAGTCAGCTTTCCCTGTCCACAGGTTCCACATCCTTAGATTCAACAACCAAAGATCAAAAATACTGGAAAAAAATTCCAAAAAATTTCCATAAAGCAACACTTGAACTTGCCACACACAGGTAACAATTTACATAGCATTTTACAATTATTTTCATAGTATTTACATTGTATTAGGTATTATAAGTAATCTAGAGAGGATTTCAAGTCTATGGGAGGAAATTATAAGCAATACTACGCCATTTTATACTTGAGACACTTGAGCACCCACGGATTTTTGTATCCATGGGAATCCTGGAATTAAGCTCCTGAAGATACCAAGGGATGACTGTAGCATGGAGTACCAGAAGTCTATGTTCTTCCAGCCATTGTTCTTGGCACATGGGAAAGAACACAGCAAAGAACAAAACAAAGTCCTGCACCATGGAGATGTCATTCTAGAGAGAGAGAAACAGTAATCTGATAACTCTCTGTAGTATGTTGAATAGTGATGAGCACCGTGGTAGAAGATGAAGCTGATAATGGGGAAAGAGCACGCTGGATGGGGGCATGGGTTGATTTGCTACTTTATTTTAATTAGAGTGATCTGGGAAGGCATCACTGATAAGGCAAAATTTAAGCAGTGATGTATAAGAAGTGAGAGAGTTTATGGTTACTGAGGGGAAGGAGGGATAGATTGGGAGTTTGGTACTGACACATATACACTGCTATATTGAAAATAGGTAACCAACAAGGACGTACTGTATAGCACAGGGAACTCTGCTCAATATTATGTAATGACCTAAATGGGAAAAGAATTTGAAAAAGAATAGATACATGTATATGTCTAACAGAATCACTTTGCTGTACATCTGAAACTAACACAACATTATTAATCAACTATACTCCAATATAAAATGAAAAATTAAAAAAAAAAAAAGTGAGAGAGTGAGTGCCGAGTCTCTCCAGGGGAATGGTTTCAGGAAAAAGGAGCAGCCAGTGCAGTAACCGGAATGTTAGTGGGTTCAACTAACATGAAGGAGGCCAATGAGACCCAGGGGGAGAGTGACGGGAGAAGAGGTTGGAAAGGTAGCAGAGAGCCCAAGTTACTTAAGTCTTATTGCTTATTGTGGGGACTTTGGATTTTACTTGGAGCAAGATGGGTTTGGGACCAGGACAGTGAGAAGCCTTCATGACCTGAATATGTGGTGAAGGAAGAGACCACATAATTGTCGATATTTTATTTTATTTTTTTTATTTTTATTTTATTTTTTTTTTTTTTGCGGTACGCGGGCCTCCCACCGTTGCAGCCTCTCCCGTTGCGGAGCACAGGCTCCGGACGTGCAGGCTCAGCGGCCATGGGTCACAGGCCTATCCACTCCGCGGCATGTGGGATCTTCCCGGACCGGGGCACGAACCCGTGTCCCCTGCATCGGCAGGCGGACTCACAACCACTGCGCCACCAGGGAAGCCCTTGTCGATATTTTAGATACGGGGTTGAGGAGGAAGTAAGGAGAGAGGAAGTAAGACTTCCAACAGCAGAGGAACATGGCTTATCCTCATTTAAGATGCTTCAAATGTGATCATTACCAACTTATTTAAAGCCTTCCTGATAAAAAGCATACATTTCTGGGGCAAGCTCTCTGTAGAAAGACCTATGACATTATCATTTAGTGAGATACTGTTGGAGGGAAATAAATTTGAAGTGAGTCTCCCCACCAAATAAATGTATAGCAGCAGTTCAATGTCTACAAATCTTGAGACTGGCTTTAGGGAGTTTATTTACATAATTTCAGTAATGTGCAATAATTAGCAAAGGGTTTCACCAAAGGGATATTAATTTAAGATGATATAAGAAAGAAAATCAAGTTTTTACAGTTTCAGTTAAAATTATGTGCAAAGTGGTGAAAGTAAAGTGTTGTTTTCTTTTTTCAAGCAGCATGAATTCACAATTGTTAGGAAATCTGTGTTCTGACTACTTTTAATGTTCAAATGTATGTTTTCAAGATTAATTTTATTTTGTTTTTTATATATGACAAGAACTAGCCATAAATACAAAAAAGGAGGGGGGGGGGATTGTTAGAGGACTGTGAAACCAGTAAGGAATTTTGGTATCTCCCATGATACGTGAGAGAGTCTGCTTTATTATAATTAAAAAAAATTTTTTTTAAGGTTCATAACTTTCAAACACTTCCAATGATGCTGGAGGAAACCAACATGAAAATTAAAAATGAGGGTTTATAGAGAAAAGCCTGTGGTCAGTTCAAGGCTAAGGTGACAATTGTTCTTTCTTTTGCCAGGAAAGAGACTTTAGAGATCACCAATATTCACCTTAACTGAAACAAAGCAGGGAACAGAGCAGAAACTTCCATATGGTAGCAAAGGGTATTTGTTTCTTCTTGGTCATAAGAAACTAATTTCAGGAAGCAAAATGAATGGCAAAAGCTGGGTGAGAGCCTGTGGAAGAAAACTCAAGTGCCTAAATGTAGACAGATGGAATGAATGCTAAAATTCCAATGAGAAGAGAGGCTGGCATCATATTTATCTCATCTACCAAATTGTTGCTAAAAGATAAAATTTAAAAGACTTAGATGATTGGTTCAAGATGATGGAGTAGAAGGATGTGTGCTCACTCCCTCTTGCAAGAGCACCAGAATCACAAGTAACTGGTGAACAATCATTGACAGGAAGACACTGGAAATCACCAAAAAAGATACCCCACATCCAAATACAAAGGAGAGGCCACAATGAGACGGTAGGAGGAGCACAATCACAATAAAATCAAATCCCAGGGAGCTTCCCTAGTGGCACAGTGGTTGAGAGTCAGCCTGCCGATGCAGGGGACGCGGGTTCGTGCCCCGGTCCGGGAAGATCCCACATGCCGCGGAGAGGCTGGGCCCGTGAGCCATGGCCGCTGAGCCTGCGCGTCCAGAGCCTGTGCTCCGCAATGGGAGAGGCCACAACAGTGAGAGGCCCGCGTACTGCAAAAAAAAACCAAAAAACAAAAAACGAAAAACAAAGCCTTACCTATAAGTAAGCTATAGTTTGCACATTGTGCAAAGGCTAGTTCTCATATTAGAACTAAAAATTATTTATTTAATTAAAAATCCCACTCTGTACCATCTAGCATGCCAGTTAATGGGAATAAAAAGGAGTATCACATCAGAAAATCCCTAGTCTAGTGGGAATGTCTAGACAATTGGACATATTATTTGAGTACAGTTGGGATTATATAAATAGACAAGCAGATAGAGTATGCACGCTCTGGAAAGCCACAGGATGAACACTTAATGTCGAAAAGTGGAAACATATGCTGGATCTTGAAGTGCAAGTAGAAGTTTTACAGGAAAAGCAAGAAGTTTGTGCATTAGGCAAAGTAACAGTCTGTGCAGAACCCGAGAGATGAGGGACAAAGTATGAACCTTCCATGGAACAGTAAGCATTTCTTCAGGAATGGACTGTGGAGCATGAGGTGAGATGTAGCAAGTGAAGTAAGTGGACAGGCTAGAGTCAGTGGGAAGAGCTTTGTATTAAGCAGTTTGCTGTTTATCTTGGAAGCCCCAGGGAACCTTTGGCTTAAGCAGTAGATAACATAATTATATTATGTTATATTACATTATATTATTATAACACAAACCTCTTTTGTATTAGAATTCTTACGCTGACAACCTGCAACTTGTACACACTGCTGTGTGATTAAAAGAAACACTCGCGAGAGCGAGAGCGAGAGCGAGAGCGAGAGCGAGAGCGAGAGCGAGAGCGAGAGCGAGAGCGAGAGCGAGAGCGAGAGCGAGAGCGAGAGCGAGAGCGAGAGCCGGATACAGCAGAAATTCATCTACACGTGGAACAACTCCTACAGAACACCTACTGAACGCTGGCAGAAGACCTCAGACCTCCTAAAAGGCAAGAAACTCCCCCACGTACCTGGGTAGGGAAAAAGAAAAAAGAAAAAACAGAGACAAAAGGATAGGGACGGGACCTGCACCAGTGGGAGGGAGCCGAGAAGGAGGAAAGGTTTCCACACTAGGAAGCCCCTTCGCGGGCGGAGACTGCGGGTGGCGGAGGGGGAAAGCTTCGGAGCCGCGGAGGAGAGCACAGCAACAGGGTTGCGGAGGGCAAAGCGGGGAGATTCCCGCACAGAGGATCGGTGCCGACCGGCACTCACCAGCCCGAGAGGCTTGTCTGATCGGCCGCCGAGGCGGGCGGGGCTGGGAGCTGAGGCTCGGGCTTTGGTCGGAGCGCAGGGAGAGGACTGGGGTTGGCGGAGGGAAGAGAGCCTGAAGGGGTTAGTGCACCACGGCTAGCCGGGAGGGAGTCCGGGAAAAAGTCTGGAGCTGCCGAAGAGGCAAGAGACTTTTTCTTCCCTCTTTGTTTCCTGGTGCGCAAGGGGAGGGGATTAAGAGCGCTACGTAAAGGAGCCCCAGAGACAGGCGCGAGCCGCGGCTAAAAGCGCGGACCCCAGAGACGGGCGTAGGACACTGGGGCTGCTGCTGCCGCAGCCAAGAGGCCTGTGTGCGAGCGCAGGTCACCGTCCACGCCCCCATTCCGGGGAGCCTGTGCAGCCCGCCACTTCCGGGGTCTCGGGATCCAGGGAAAACTTCCCCAGGAGAGCGCATGGCGCGCCTCAGGCTGGTGCAACGTCATGCCGGCCTCTGCCGCCGCAGGCTCGCCCCACACTCCGTGCCCCTCCCTCCCCTCCTGCCTGAGTGACCCAGAGTCCCCGAATCAGCTGCTCCTTTAACCCCGTCCTGTCTGAGCGAAGAACAGATGCCCTCCGGCGATCTACAGGCAGAGGCAGGGCCAAATCAAAAGCTGAGACCCGGGAGCTGTGCGAACAAAGAAGAGAAAGGGAAATCTCTCCCAGCAGTCTCAGAAGCAGCGGATTAAAGCTCCACAATCAACTTGATGTACCCTGCATCTGTGGAATACATGAATAGACAACGAATCATCCCAAATTGAAGAGCCGTGTGGATGAAAGGCTCTTGGTGCTGCAGCTAGGAGTCAGTGCTGTGCCTCTGAGGTGGGAGAGCCAACTTCAGGACACTGGTCCACAAGAGACCTCCCAGCTCCACATTAATATCAAACGGCGAAAATCTCCCAGAGATCTCCGTCTGAACACGAGCACCCAGCTTCACTCAACGACCAGCAAGCTACAGTGCTGGACACCCCATGCCAAACAACTAGCAAGACAGGCACACAACCCCACCCATTAGCAGAGAGGCTGCCTAAAATCATAATAAGTCCACAGACACCCCAAAACACACCACAAGACGTGGACCTGCCCACCAGAAAGACAAGATCCAGCCTCATCCACCACAACACAGGCACCAGTCCCCTTCAACAGGGAGCCTACACAACCCACTGAACCAACCTTAGCCACTGGGGACAGACACCAAAAACAACGGGAACTACGAACCTGCAGCCTGCAAAAAGGAGACCCCAAATACAGTAAGATAAGCAAAATGAGAAGACAGAAAAACACACAGCGGGTGAAGGAGCAAGATGAAAACCCACTAGACCTAACAAATGAAGAGGAAATAGGCAGTCTACCTGAAAAAGAATTCAGAATAATGATAGTAAAGATGATCCAAAATCTTGGAAATAGAATAGACAAAATGCAAGGAAAGTTTAACAAGGACTTAGAAGAACTAAAAAGATGAATCAAGCAACGATGAGCAACACAATAAATGAAATGAAAAATACTCTAGATGGGATCAATAGCAGAATAACTGAGGCAGAAGAACGGATAAGTGACGTGGAAGATAAATTAGTGGAAATGACTACTGCAGAGCAGAATAAAGAAAAAAGAATGAAAAGAACTGAGGACAGTCTCAGAGACCTCTGGGACAACATTGAATGCACCAACATTTGAATTATAGTGGTTCCAGAAGAAGAAGAGAAAAAGAAAGGGACTGAGAAAATATTTGAAGAGATTATAGTTGAAAACATCCCTAATATGGGAAAGGAAATAGTTAATCAAGTCCAGGAGGCACAGAGAGTCCCATACAGAATATATCCAAGGAGAAATACGCCAAGACACATATTAAACAAACTGTCAAAAATTAAACACAAAGAAAACATATTAAAAGCAGCAAGGGAAAAACAACAAATAACACACAAGGGAATCCCCATAAGGTTAACAGCTGATCTTTTTTTTTTTTTTTTTTTTTTTTTTGCGATACGCGGGCTTCTCACTTTTGTGGCCTCTCCCGTTGCGGAGCCCAGGCTCCGGATGCGCAGGCTCAGCGGCCATGGCTCACGGGCCCAGCCACTCCGCGGCATGTGGGATCTTCCCGGACCGGGGCACGAACCCGCATCCCCTGCATCGGCAGGCAGACTCTCAACCACTGCGCCACCAGGGAAGCCCAACAGCTGATCTTTCAGCAGAAACTCTGCAAGCCAGAAGGGACTGGCAGGACATATTTAAAGTGATGAAGGAGAAAAACCTGCAACCAAGATTACTCTTCCCAGCAAGGATGTCATTCAGATTTGATGGAGAAATTAAAACGTTTACAGACAAGCAAAAGCTGAGAGAGTTCAGCACCACCAAACCAGCTTTACAACAAATGCTAAAGGAACTTCTCTAGGCAAGAAACACAACGGAAGGAAAAGACCTACAATAACGAACCCAAAACAATTAAGAAAATGGGAATAGGAACATACATATCGATAATTACCTTAAATGTAAATGGACTAAGTGCTCGCAACAAAAGACACAGATTAGCTGAATGGATATAAAAACAAGACCCATATATATGCTGCCTACAAGAGACCCACTTCAGACCTAGAGACACATACAGACTGAAAGTAAGGGGATGGAAAAAGAAATTCCATGCAAATGGAAATCAAAAGAAAGCTGGAGTAGCAATTCTCATATCAGAGAAAATAGACTTTAAAATAACGACTATTAGAAGAGACAAAGAAGGACACTACATAATGATCAAGGGATCGATCCAAGAAGAAGATATAACAATTGTAAATATTTATGCACCGAACATAGGAACACCTCAATACATAAGGCAAATACTAACAGCCATAAAAGGGGAAATCGACGGTAACACATTCATAGTAGGGGACTTCAACACCCCACTTTCACCAATGGACAGATCATCCAAAATGAAAATAAATAAGGAAACACAAGCTTTAAATGATACATTAAACAAGATGGACTTAATTGATATTTATAGGACATTCCATCCAAAAACAACAGAATACACATTTTTCTCAAGTGCTCATGGAACATTCTCCAGGACAGATCATATCTTGGGTCACAAATCAAGCCTTGGTAAATTTAAGAAAATTGAAATTGTATCAAGTATCTTTTCCAACCACAACACTATGAGACTAGATATCAATTACAGAAAAAGATCTGTAAAAAATACAAACACATGGAGGCTAAACAGTACACTACTTAATAACAAAGTGATCACTGAAGAAATCAAAGAGGAAATCAAAAACTACCTAGAAACAATTGACAAGGGAGACATGATCACCCAAAACCTATGGGATGCAGCAAAAGCAGTTCTAAGAGGGAAGTTTATAGCAATACAATCCCACCTTAAGAAACAGGAAATATCTCCAATAAACAACCTAACCTTGCACCTAAAGCAATTAGAGAAAGAACAAAAAAACCACAAAGTTAGCAGAAGGAAAGAAATCATAAAAATCAGATCAGAAATAAATGAAAAAGAAATGAAGGAAACACTAGCAAAGATCAATAAAACTAAAAGCTGGTTCTTTGAGAAGATAAACAAAATTGATAAACCATTAGCCAGACTTATCAAGAAAAAAAGGGAGAAGACTCAAATCTCACTACTCTTATTCAACATAGTTTTGGAAGATTTAGCCACAGCCATCAGAGAAGAAAAGAAAGTAAAAGGAATCACAATTGGAAAAGAAGTAAAGCTGTCACTGTTTGCAGATGACATGATACTATACATAGAGAATCCTAAAGATGCTACCAGAAAACTACTAGAGCTAATCAATGAATTTGGTAAAGTAGCAGGATACAAAATTAATGCACAGAAATCTCTGGCATTCCTGTACAGTAATGATGAAAAATCTAAAAGTGAAATCAAGAAAACACTCTCATTTACCATTGCAACAAAAAGAATAAAATATCTAGGAATAAACCTACCTAAGGAGACAAAAGACCTGTATGCAGAAAATTATAAGACACTGATGAAAGAAATTAAAGATGATACAAATAGATGAAGTGATGTACCATGTTCCTGGATTGGAAGAATCAATATTTTGAAAATGACTACTACCCAAAGCAATCTACAGATTCAATGCAATCCCTATCAAACTACCACTGGCATTTTTCACAGAACTAGAACAAAAAATTTCACAATTTGTATGGAAACACAAAAGACCCCGAAAAGCCAAAGCAATCTTGAGAAAGAAAAACGGTGCTGGAGGCATCAGGCTCCCTGACTTCAGACTATACTACAAAGCTACAGTAATCAAGACAGTATGGTACTGGCACAAAAACAGAAAGATAGATCAATGGAACAGGATAGAAAGCCCAGAGATAAATCCACGCACATATGGTCACCTTATCTTTGATAAAGGAGGCAGGAATGTACAGTGGAGAAAGGACAACCTCTTCCATAAGTGGTGCTGGGAAAACTTGGACAGGTATATGTAAAAGTATGAGATTAGATCACTCCCTAACACTGTACACAAAAATAAGCTCAAAATGGATTAAAGATCTAAATGTAAGGCCAGAAACTATCAAACTCTTAGAGGAAAATATAGGCAGAACACTCTATGACATAAATCACAGCAAGATCCTTTTTTACCCACTCCTAGAGAAATGGAAATAAAAACAAAAATAAACAAATGGGACCTAATGAAACTTCAGAGCTTTTGCACAGCAAAGGAAACCATAAACAGGATGAAAAGACAACCCTCAGAATGGGAGAAAATATTTGCAAATGAAGCAACTGACAAAGGTTTAATCTCCAAAATTTATAATCAGCTCATGCAGCTCAATAGCAAAAAAAATAAACAACCCAATCCAAAAATGGGCAGAAGACCTAAATGGACATTTCTTCAAAGAAGATATACAGACTGCCAACAAACACATGAAAGAATGCTCGACATCATTAATCATTAGAGAAATGCAAATCAAAACTACAATGAGATATCATCTCACACCAGTCAGAATGGCTATCATCAAAAAATCTACAAACAATAAATGCTGGAGAGGGTGTGGAGAAAAGGGAACACTCTTGCACTGCTGGTGGGAATGTGAATTGGTACAGCCACTATGGAGAACAGTATGGAGGTTCCTTAAAAAACTACAAATAGAACTACCATATGACCCAGCAATCTCACTACTGGGCATATACCCTGAGAAAACCATAATTCAAAAAGAGTCATGTACCAAAACGTTCATTGCAGCTCTATTTACAATAGCCCCGAGATGGAAACCACCTAAGTGTCCATCTTCGGATGAATGAATAAAGAAGATGTGGCACATATATACAATGGAATATTACTCAGCCATAAAAGGAAATGAAATTGACCTATTTGTAATGAGGATAGACCTAGAGTCTGTCATACAGAGTGAAGTAAGTCAGAAAGAGAAAGACAAATACTGTATGCTAACACATATATATGGAATTTAAGGAAAAAAATGTTATGAAGAACCTAGGGGTAAAACAGGAATAAAGACACAGACCTACTTGAGAATGGACTTGAGGATATTGTGAGGGGGAAGGGTAAGCTGTGACAAAGCGAGAGAGAGGCATGGACATATATACACTACCAGACATAAGGTAGATAGCTAGTGGGAAGCAGCCCCATAGCACAGGGAGATCAGCTTGGTGCTTTGTGACCGCCTTGAAGGTTGGGATAGGGAGGGTGGGAGAGAGGGAGACGCAAGAGGGAAGGGATGTGGGGGAAAAAAAGAAAAAAAAACAAAACAAAGAAAAAAACACTCAGACTAGAAATAATAGGGATCTGCCTCCACGTGATACAGGACAACTAAGAAAAATATCATACTTGATGAAAGATGGAAAGCTTTCCCTCTAAGATTAGGGACAGGACAGGATGTCCACTCTCACCATTTTTATTCAATATTGTACTGGAGATTCTAGCCAGGGAAACTAGGTATAAAAAAAAGAAAGCAAGCAAAGATATCCAGATTGGAAAGGAAGAAGGATAACTATCTCTAATTACAGAGGGCATGATCTCCTATACAAAAAAGGCTAAGCACCATCAACAGCAACAAGCTATTAAAGGTAATACATGTGTTCATCAAGGTTGCAGGATACAAGATCAATATACAAAAATCAATTGTATTTTTATACATTTATATGTTAGCAATGAACAATCTAAAAATGAAATTAAGGGAAAATTTCATTCAAAATAACATCAAAATATTAAAATACTTTAGGAACATATTTAATAAGACAAATGCCAGATTCGTACACTGAAAACTACAAAACATCATTGAAAGAAGTTTTAAAAGCCTTAAATAAAAGGAAAGCTATCTCATGTTCTTAGATTGGAAGACTTAATATTGTTAAAATGGCAATAATCTACAAATTGATCTACTGATTCAGTGCAATCACTATCAAAATCCTAGTTGCCATTTAGGATAAACTATTCCTAAAATTCATATTGAAGTGCAAAGGACTCAGAATAGCCAAAATAATCTTGAAAAAGAACAACAAATTTGTAGAACTCACACTTCCCAATTTCAAAACTTATTGCAAAACTATTGTAATCAAGACTGTGTGCTACTAGCATAAGGATACACACCTAGATAAATAGAGTAGAATTGAGATCAGAAATAAACCTGTACATTTATGGGCAATTGATTTTTAACAAGGGTGCCAAAACAGTTAAATGGAGGAAAACATAGTCTTTTCAACAAATAGTGCTGGGACAACTGGATATCCATATGCAAAACAATGAAGCGGTACAAGGGATGGGACCTTGTGACCATACAAAAATTAACTTAAAATTGATCAAAAACCTAAATGTGAGAGCTATAATTATTAACATTTAGAAGAAAACATAGGAGTAAACTTTCATGATCTTATATTCGGCAATGATTTCTTAGTTAGTACACTTAGAATCAAAACAGAAAAACAAAAAAACTGAACATCACCAAAATTTAAAATTTTGTGCTTCAAACAATGCTATCAAGAAAGTGAAAAGACTACCCATAGACAGAATAGGAAAAAATAGTTGCAAATCATATACATGATAATGGTTTAGAATCCAAAATATATAAGGAATGTTTACAGCTCAAAAATAAAAAAGACAAATAATTCAGTTAAATATGGGCAGAGGATTTGAATAGACTTTTCTCCAAAGAATTTATACAAATGGTCAATAAGCATGTGAAAACATGCTCACCATCTTTAGACGTTAGGGAAGTGTAAATCAAAACCATATGAGATACTACTTCAAATCCATAAGAATGGCTATCATCAAAAAGATGGTCAATACCAAGTTTTAGTGAGAATGAGAGAAATTAGAGCCCTTTTGCATGTGTAGTGGGAAAGTTAAATGGTACAGCTGCTTTGGAAAACAGTCAAGCAGTTCCTCAAATGGTTAAATGTAGAATTACCACATGGCTCAGCAATTCCACACCTAAGTACATACCCAAGAGAATTGAAAAGATATGTTGGCATAAAAACTTAACATAAATGTGTGTAGCAGCATTATTCACATAGCAAAAACATAGAAACAACTCAAATATTCATTACTGATGACTGGATAAACAAAATGTGCTATATCCATACATGGGGCTATTACTCAGCCAAAAAAATAATGAATTACTGATACATGCTACAACATGGATGAACCTTGAAAACATTATGCTAAGTAAAAGAAGCCAGACAAAAAGTGCTACATATTGTATGATTAGATTTATATGAAATGTCCAGAATAAGAAAAAATAAAACATAAAAACATAAAATAGATATTGATTGTCAGGAGCTGGGGGGAAAAGGGAATAAGGAATGACTGCTAATTAGTTCAGGATTTCTCTTCAGGGTGATTGGGATGCATGTGTTAAAGCTGTGGAGAAGCAAACCTCACTTGGTGGATTGACACAGGTCAATGATTACTACTAAATGGGGGTAGAGTAAACCCTCCACTCATCCCCTTCAATAAATAAAAGGGCAAATCCACAATGCACCTTGCCGTATGAGCCGATACACCTGATTGGGCAGAGACCTTAAACTCTTTAAGGAATGGGACCTTGTGACCATGGCAAAACTCATCAAAGTGACAGAGATGACTTGAGCTGTTCTGTGGCCTCTCTCATGGTTTACAGACTGTACAGTAACTGTGACCACTTTGCTTTGGAAACCACTCAGCTCCAGGAAGTGCTAAGTGACCCTCCATGGTTTCAAGTTGTCTTCCCTGGCAACTGTTAATACATGTTTCCCATGGCTAGGGGAAAATAATTCAGGAAAAGCATTTCAATAGTTAGATTCATGCTACCCTGGACAACGTGTTCAGCAGCATTATTCGCACTTGGTTTTGGAGAGAGAACAAAGGAGGAGGAGGGAAAGGTACTGGCATTCATTGAACACCTGTTATTGTGGTGGTTGGTGCTGTATAGATGCACTATCACATCTGGGTGTCATGACAAAGCTGTGAGCTAAAGAGTGGCATCCCATTTTATTTATTTTGTAGGAGGCTCCCAAAGGGTAAAGCACTTGCTCAACGTCGCTCAGCTGATCAGCAGTTGAGCTGAGATGTGAATCGACATCTGTCTAATTACAAAGTGCTGGTTTAAATTGTTCTTGATTCTTATTATCATATTGCTCCTCCAAAGGGCTCTATTAATTAAAATGCTCCTAATAATGCATAAGGATATCTTTCACTGCATCCTCACCAACTATAGGTATTATTGCTAAAACATTTTGCAAATAGTCTAAGTACTGTCTTTTATATTAATTTATTATGTATTTTCATGTTTGGTAAATTATTAAATATAGAAACTTATTAAATATTAAAATGATTATTAGATATAGCAAAGTATAAATTATAAAGATTATTAAATATAGAAGATATTAAAAATAGAAAGTTGACTATTGCTCTGTTTTTATGTGTTTATGGATTCATTATATCTTGAATATCAATTGCCTTCTTCCTTGATCCATTAATATTACTATTATAATTATTTTAATATTATGATCAGTTTTCTTTAAAATTCCATTCACTAATTAGTAATTCATTCAAACAATTGCTAAATGCTTTGTGCTTTTAACTGACCCTGTGCTAAACCCTAAGACTTTACAACCCCTACTGCCAAGAGCTCACAGTCTGTCTGGAGGAACAGTTGGAAAAGCCAAGTATTAAATAACTGGAGGGCAGGAGTTCGCAAAGGAGCTCCTTTTTAATTTCATGTTTCACAGTGGAGTCACATACACGCTAAGAGGAAAGCTGCAGCTTGGCGGCTCTTTGCTGCTCTTAGGCCTCCCGTGTCTTAACTCAGACCAAACTCCCCTGAGCGGAGGAGGCCTGGAGTTTCATGCTCAGCCAAGGTAGGTGGAGAGACCTCAGGCTTTGATGCATTGGCCAGCCCTCCTGGATCCCAGAACCGACTTGATCACCTCCATGAAATTCTCTGGGGATAGTATGGAAACATCAGTCCTTCAGCCTTATCAGCATACCCCATCCTGTTTTCTTATTCCACTCTTCCTACTACCAAGATGACTATTCAGAGGCTAGTCTTGTTTCCTTATGACACCAGCCATGTCAGAATATAGCCAGGTGCTCTATGTTAAAGATGTAATGGGTATCTACGCTCTAGTGTTCTCAACACTGAGATGCATCATACACACTTGGGCATTTACTTCTGTCTTCTTTGAGATTTCTGTGCTAGAATGATGAGTTGTGCTCAAGCACTTACCCATTCTCTTTTTCCATAGGTCAGGACAACACAACCAGATGAGTAGCAGCTTATACAGTGGCTATTGAGATGGAAATCAAGCTTCTCCTATCCCTGTGGTGAGAGGCTAACTTTATGTGGCAATTATGTTTGTTTTTCATCCATTTTTTAATGAACAAAGTGAAATAACGATCAACTGGAGACGTGTTGACAATATTATCAGATGTTTGGAAGACTTGACTCATATTCTTGGGGTGGGCATGTGTCATATGAGAGGAAAGAGTGGTTACCCCTTGAGAGGCATATGGTCTAAATTAAAATTTCATTTCCTAAGTTTGGATAACAAGGAGAATCCTTGGAAAGTTGATTGAAACAAAGACACTTTAATGATTAAACATCAACACTAAGAGAAAAAAGTCAACAAGTGCACTAACTACTATGGTTGATTTTAAGTACTAAAATGATGTACAATTATTTAAAATCCATAAAAATATATGTATTTCAGAACTGGAAATTCATGTGAGAAGTGTGATAGTAATAATGACTTACCCCCAACCTCATTATTTTGTGGCCCTTTATATTTGAAATAGTCTCTGAGGTGTATATTATAGGCAGATGGATAAAATGTCTTTAATACTAATTAGATTCTGGTAACTTCTTTTAGGAAAAACTTACATATAGGAACGCATATTAAAAAGCACATTGCAGAGACGAAGGTATTTCAAGAACAGCATGCATAATTGCACCTGAATATTATTTTTAAACACAGCAAAATATAGATTGTGATTAGGAATCAAGGCAAGGAAAAGTTACAGCATAGTCATCGGGAGCACTCTTCCTGGCAAACGAGTCAGATTTATACTAAAGGTGGACCGTTTCACATATCTAGTGCTGAAAAATGGAACTTCAGATGATGAAAATAATCTGAAAACTTCCTTTGAGCTCTGTCTGACATTATATGGACTTCAGCTGGCAAGTGTGTTGTGAGAATGTAATGAATCCCAGGAGCAGAAATAATCAGTCCTGTCATCCTCATCCTTATTTAAAGGATAGTTTATACAGTAACATGAGCAGCAAGAAATCTCTTCTCCTCCTCCAGCTGGAATAGTCATGCTGGGCTGATCTATTTAATAATTACTGGCTAAATATTTACATTAATGAGTGGCATTTGTTTTAAAGCTCAGTCAAGATAATTAGAAATGATGATGAGTTTATTTCCCGCAGTAACAAATTGAAATTCTTGACTTGAAAGAAAAATAACTATATATGGTATAATGTTTTTATTCAGGTTCGTAATACGTTCGAGCACAGTCCTGATGGGTGTGAAATATTGAGTTCTCCATAGCCATGGCTTACCAGAGAGTCAGGGATAGTTTTCATTGTTAATTTAATGCTTAAACTACTAGCTGTTCTCTCTACTATGTATTGAAAGTTATAAAACCTGAACTAATTAACCAGCATGTAAAATCTGCTTTGTGGGATTATCATCTAGTATTTTAATTGGATTTCATGAGAATGTAATTTTGCTCTATTTAATTCAGTAGAAAAAAGGTAAAACTGTATCTAAAGATGATTTAGCTTTTTGTAATGAGCTTTTACAGAAAGGAGCACTCATCTTGAAGAGAATGCTAAGAATAAAGAGATTGAGTTATTTCAAAATAACCTTTCATACACAAGCTAGACAGGAATGTGTCTTTTAGGATAGTTGCCAGGTACTGCAGAGATGAGGCCCAATTTCTGGCTTCTCATTACATTCTCTGCCCTCCCATCACATCTTCCTTTGGGGACCTCCACCATGCATTTCCCTTCCACTTTAGGCAGCATTAGAGGTCCTGTGCTCTCTCTACCATGGCTCCCTTCACTACTCAGACCTCTGGTGCTCGTGTGTCACACTTCCTAAGTTTGTAACCTTTATGTGTGAAAGTATGTAAAATAAAATATTTGTGTAGAGAGGCACACAAAAGTATACAACTTCAAGATGTATTGTTTTACTCTCTTACTTATCTCTATGGAGGAACACAAGTTCTTTATTTAAATGTACTCCAATTTGTAATCTTTTCCTTTATAGTTGGTGTTTTATGTGTGTCCTATCTCATACATTTTTTTCTTCCCCAAAATGATGAAGGTATTATATTGCTTTCTAAACTCTTCATTGTTGTCCCATTTGAAAATTGTTTTGCCTTTCACAATTTACCTGGAATTATTTTTTTGTGTGTTTTTTTTTTTTTTTTTTTTTTCTTTTTTTTCTTTTTGCGGTATGTGGGCCTCTCACTGTTGTGGCCTCTCCCGTTGCGGAGCACAGGCTCCGGATGCGCAGGCCCAGCGGCCATGGCTCATGGGCCCAGCCGCTCCGCGGCATATGGGATCCTCCCAGACCGGGGCACGAACCCGTATCCCCTGCATCGGCAGGCGGACTCTCAACCACTGCGCCACCAGGGAGGCCCTTTTTGTGTGTTTTTATATTTGGTATGAAGTAAAACTCAACATTCCAGTTAGGGAGCATAGCCAGTACAAAGACTTCGAGATTTCAGGAACTTTCATCTGATGAGGAAGAAACTGGAGCCAGTGAATGAGGCAAGAGGAGTGAGAAGTGAAGTTGCAGAGGCAGACACAAGACTTAGCGGAAGATTCAGCTTCACTCTCTATTAAATCTTTAAGTTTTTAGATATAATATTTATATCTAAAGATAGATACAGAGAGCTTTCTAGCCCTCAGTAATCATTTTTTCATTTTATTCTAAATGTATGGGAAGCTATTGGAGAGTTGGGAACAGTAGAGTGATACTATACGATTTACATTTTTAAGAGTCACTGACAGCTGTGAGAATAATTAAGAGAGGTGCAAAAGTAAATGGAGATGGAGCAGTTAGGGAGCTTCTGCACTTTGCCAGGTGCTAGATGATGGAGGCTTGGACTAGTGTCTTAACAGTGGAGGTGGGCAAATGTGGACAGACTTGAGGTTTGTTTTGAAAGGAAAGCCAACAAGATTTTCTGATGGATCAGATACAAGTATGAAATATGACTCCAAGGTGATGATATGTATGAAGATGGGGAAAATATCATTTAAAATTTCGCTGACTCCATGAAATTCTGGTCCAAGTGGTGAATGTTTCCAAAAGTAATCTATACTACTAACTTTGCACTTGATGGTAAAGTTACCTTATGTCTGGTAACGCCTTCCTAGTTAACATATAAGCTCCCCGATCCCTGTATCTCAATATAATTATAATAAATATTTTCTAGATATTTATCAAGCATTCTCATAGGCAATATTGGATTGCAGCATCCCCTTGAATGGTCCATAAACCCATCAGTCTCCTTAATTTTCAGCTGAGGAAATTTAGATACAATATTTAATAGATAGTAAAGCTGGATCTTCAACTAAGTCTTACGACTCTAAAATTTCTAACTTCTTTTGTATGGAGAGGTTGTATGTTTTGTGTAACCTCTGTAACAGCAAAACCAGTGGCTGAGCACAAAAAAATACACACTCATAAAATGATTGCTAATTGGTTTATTGAATAGGCACACTTGCTCTATCTAGGCAAGGAAGACAGTTTAGCCATGCACTGACTACACCAGGAGGTGCAGACCTGGAATTCTATTTCTTCTACTTAATGGTTGTATCTGTTTTTTAATTAAGTTTATCTAGAAATATTTAACTTTTAAGGCCTAAACCTACTTTCTAATGAAAGCATATGGAAATACCCTGGGATTATGCTCCTGCTAATTTTTCTTAATCTGTTTGTTTGAATTCTCTTTTGTGAGTGAGTGTGAACTGAAGCATGAATGATAAAGAACAAAATGCTGTTTCTACCTGAACTTAAAAATTCAACAGAAAGAGTGACTCATCTGCAGCAATTAGTGTGGAAACCCAGATGGTCAGATGAGACAAACCATCGGCAGATTTTATTAATTTCTTAAGGAAATGTTTAATGTTCAGATGGAGTCTTCAGAAATGTACCTGAAGTATGTTATTTTTCCAATAGGCTAAGTTAATTAATTCCAACTGAATTAATTTGGACATACTACCATTGTTTATCTAAAGGGAAAGAACAAGTACAATAAGTTCTAATGTAGTGGCATGAACAGCATAAGACTGAACCTTTAAAAAACATGAATTCAAGTAAAAGGAATTTATAATCTGCATATGTTGAATTGTCCTTCTCAGAGTAAGAATGATAATAAACTTATAATAGCTGGCATTTATAACTTTCACAAAGCGCCTGTACGTATCATTTTGATTTGATCTTCACCCTCAGCCTTACTAATATGAAGTTTACATTCATCAAGTGCTTGTGCCAGGCACTGTGTGCAATGCTTTGCATACTTTATCTTATTTAAGTTTTCCTAATAATCTGCAAGTTAGGTGAATTGATTGAGGTTTAGGGTGATAAGCAAAACAAATGGACTTTGCCTAACTTGAGCAAAGTAACAAAGATACTAACATTGAAGACTGGAACTAAAGCAAATTGGAGTACTGTCTTTGAAATCAACCAATTCCAATGTTTTTTCAGAATTTATGAGATTTTACCCAAGGTTCACATTTTCAGGAGAATCTATTTGGCTTGCCTCTAATATTGTACTCATCCCCTTGTCCAGGTGCTTCAATTTGGTTAAGACTAATTTTGGAGCTTTGAAGATGGAACGAAAGGAAAGTTCCTTTTCCTCTAACCATGTTGGCATTTACATAGAGAATACAGCAAACCAGATATAAAAGTTAAGAGGAAAAAGTACTAGAGCTAATGCTGCCTCCCAGCTTTCCAGAGTCAGTGGAGAGTAAGGGGAAGAATCTCAGGTTATATGCAGATGGTAAAGAAATGGTCGAATGGTTCCTGAAGCCTTCAGGTCCCTAAGGAGCTGGATCCGTCTTAGCTATTTGGTAAGAAACAAAACTTCTGGCAGTGAGTCCAGAAGGCTTCGTAGTAACGGGACAGCTGGGCGCCCACGATGGACAGTCCAACTCCACCCCAGAGAGATGGCGATGGAGCCCTCTCTTCTGTAGCTCTCATCGTATGAACTAAATACAGATTCCAAGACATAACAAGCAACAAATATGAGAGAAAACTGTCAGAAAACTGGTAAGACTGTGTGTTGGTGGAGCTGGGAGACGGTGGGCCTTCGGTCAAGGGTTAAAGGCAGCTGTCAGCGGCGGAGAGAGGGATAATCAAATTAAGTTCTGCTCTTTCCCTTGCCCACTGTGCTCCCTTAGGACAATCATTGCTAGCCTCCTGGCCTCACAATTCTACAGCAACCACCACTGGGGCTGATGTCCTCAGGAGAAAGGTCAGAGCAACACTGAGGCCGGGTTGGGCATAGGAGTGGATGAAAGTATGTGCTACCTACCAGCCTTGGTGTTTTGCCCGTTTACCTCATCCCTTCCTAACCCCCAGGATCAGTGGATTACTCTTCAGGGCAATGACTTCCTGCTTATTCCTGAGCATTTAGAGATAAGTAACTGTTGGTCAGATGGTGGCAAATAAGAATAATTTCTTCTTATGAAGGCTAGAGTGTGTTCTTCTCATTTTCCCTAATATTCATTCCAGACAGAGTAGCTAGTATCCTTAAGGCAACCTAAGTTTACAGGTTAAAATAAGAAACCTGGTAAGTATAGCTACTTTGGATAAGAACAAAAAACTGGAAAATATATGCCATCTGAGGCAAATGCTATTATTATTATTAGCCAATCATACTATTGACAGCAGTATAAAAGCTATTAGTAAAAAGTGTGAATGCTGGTCAGGCAAAAACAATGGAGTTGTGAAGGTCGAAATGTTGTAAAGAATGTGCCTAATGCCTGGAACATAGTAGGTGAGTAGGAGGTGTAAATTTCTACCCAACTTTTTTTTTTTTTTTTTGCAGTACGCGGGCCTCTCACTGTTGTAGCCTCTCCCGTTGCGGAGCACAGGCTCCAGATGCGCAGGCTCAGCGGCCATGGCTCACAGACCCAGCCGCTCCACGGCATGTGGGATCTTCCCGGACCGGGGCACGAACCCGTGTCTCCTGCATCGGCAGGCGGACTCTCAGCCACTGCGCCACCAGGGAAGCCCTACCCTACTTTTTGGAATCATACATGAAGTAAGTGAGGAGCCAGACTCGTGTCTGTTTTTCTTTACTGTTTTCTTTACTGTTTTTCTTTACTGCTATAACTTCAGGCATTGTACAGGTTTCCCGACGCTTCTGTTACAAATTGCCACAAGCTTGGTGGCTTAAAACAACAGGAATTTATTATCTCATGGTTCTGGAAGCAGAGTGTGAAATCAGTATCACTGGGTTGAAATCAAGTTGCCAGGGCTGTGCTTCTCCTGGAAGCTCTAGGGGAGAATCTTTTTCTCGCCTTTTCCAGTTTTCTTTAAGGAATGGCTGCTGATGTTCCTTGGTGTGTGGATGTATTACTACAAGCTCCAAGGCCAACATCTTCAAATCTCTCTCTGCTCTGTCTTCACACCCCTTCTCTATGTGTGTCAAATCTCCCTCTGTCTCTCTCTTATAGGGACACTTGTGAATTACATTGGACCCATCAGGGTAATCCAGGATATCTCTTCATCTCAGGATCCTTAACTAAATCACATCTACAAAGACCTTTTTCTTTGGTCATATAAGGTAACATACATAGGTTCTAAAGATTAGGATGTGGGATCCATTACTCAATGTACACAAGTAATTATGCCTATGGATAGTAAGTGATCAATAAATATTTGTTGAGTAAAGCCTCTTTCCACAGCCTTTTCCCACTGCCTCTCTTACGATCTGTTTTATTGATAGTACTTTGTCCTACCCTCATATACTCTCTCTATATGTTATTTATACATATTTTCTCTCCACCATCCCTTATGATCTAACAAAAGTGGTTTTAAGCAACATGATTGTGCAGAAGGAACTGTAGAATTGTAGACTGGAATCAGATGTTGGTCTTAACATTTTGAGTTGAGATGGAAAGTAACAAGCAACAGAAGTATGGTTCATTTAAAAATCTATCATTTTTACAAGTCTATAGCTTTGTTAGTCATTTTTCCAATGAGTGAATAAGAAAGACATTAAGGACTTCTGTAACTTAAAAGTAATGATTTTGACATCAGAAGTGTAAGCTATAAGATTGACATATTGTAGATAACACCAGAGTGGTCTTAAAAACAGTGGTTTTCATAGTTGAACAAATTATATGGTTTTCAAAGGTCATGTGGTTATCGAAGGTGATAGAGACATCAGTGGAATATCTTTAACACGTGAAACACTAGCAGAAATGACTGGGCTCTTGAATGGAGGGTATGTTTTGAGCCATGGATTGATACGGTTTCAATGACTGGGGCTGTGGGTGAAGACGTGTGTTGCTTCCATACAACTTAAGAAGCCCACTGTAGTTAAGGGTTATCTCATAGTCATCTCCCAATTCTGAAGACAATTATAGTTGGTCTTTGTCTTCTCATATGGAATTGTTCACAAGGAGATAATGAACTTGTGATTGGGACAAGTATTCAAGGGAATGTTCTGCCCATAGCTCTCACCACAAGCAAATAAATTAGAATTCTACTTCTTTATTCATCATCCTATTATGAGCTTTCTGAATTCATTCACTGAGTCAAAAAGTACTTACTGGGCTTCCCTGGTGGCGCAGTGGTTGAGAGTCCACCTGCCGATGCAGGGGACACGGGTTCATGCCCTGGTCCGGGAAGATTCCACATGTCGCGGAGCGTCTGGGCCCGTGAGCCATGGCCGCTGAGCCTGCGCATCTGGAACCTGTGCTCCGCAACGGGAGAGGCCACAACAGTGAGAGGCCCGCACACCGCAAGAAAAAAAAAAAAAAACTTACTGAGCATCTACTGTGTACCTGATACCTAGTGAGGTGCCAGGCATACAATGATGGAACTGATGGACCTACCTTCTTTCTGCATTTTTCTGTACTGACAAAATCATATCCTGCAAAATTTCAACTAAATGACAAAAAACAAGTGAATAAGCTGATGGATTAGTAAAAATACACCACCTAAAACAACAACAACAAAGCATTTTCATCAAGTTCTTCAGTGTCACAACAAAGGTGACACTAGGCCTGGTATCAACATGTATTTCTTTATTTATTTATGATGAACTTTTATTGAGCATCTAATATATACCAGGCATTCTGCTAGCCACTAGTAGTACACAAAATGATTAACAAAAGACCATAATGGATGTTTGTTTAAGTAACTAACTAATTAGGCTCTGAGATCATTGAAATAAATAGATATATTGAATCAACTAAATAATAACATCTTGTTTACAAAAATAACATGTGATAATAGGTAGATGATATGGTTGAGTAATGCAGATAAATCAAGGATAGTATACTTTCAAATTTTTGTTACCATAAATAAGTTAAAATATGAGATTAGTATAAAATTGTACATCCAATAAAAAAGTTCCAAAGTTGAAAGATGACAGATTTCAATATGGAGTGATTTCAAGTGACAAAGAGTCTAATTAATAAAACCATACAAGAAGTTCCTTTATCAAGAGAAAATTAAAAAGGTGATTCAAATTAACTAATTTCTGCATCAGACTGCATAGTGTAAGCCAAAATGCAGACACAGTAAATGTAATATAAGAATTCAATCCCTATCTGTAGGAAAGCAGGTGAAGCTGCTTCTGGAGAACTGGTGTGACTCAGGAGTTAAACTGATTATGCAACAAGAATGACTCATTTTTGTTTCATGCTACTGAGAGTGGAATCGATGGCATTCTCAGTCTCCCCACTAAATGAAACATTCCTCAGTAGAACCTATTTATGTTCACCCGAGACCTCCAGATTTAATTGTAAACTGTCTCATTTAGCCTGTTGATAGAATTTCAGCAATCTCAAAACTCCCAGCTCAGAATATCCACAGGGAGCAGAGCAGCCGCCTCAGGTCCAACTGGTTTACCCTTGTATATATACTTGTCACGTGTTCTGCTTGCTCAGGCATTTCCTTTCACTTGGTAACCTGGTCTCAGTCCAAATGCTCTCTTAGAAATGAGACAAGGTCAGGACTGTTAAAGGCATAGAGTGACAACTGACAGTGAACAAAGAAGCCAAAGAAACATCAAACAGAAAATCACAGTTGCCCAGGACAAATCTGCCCAAGTATTCCAACATTCCCCAAGGGCAATGCTGGATTGCAGCACCTTACCTCTTTGGGAGCAGCATGAGTCATCGAGAAAATGTCAACTGCTGTTCAAATATGCCTTTTTGACTAAGACTTGGGGGTGTGTAATAAACTAATTTAAACTAGAAAGCTTTGTCATTTAAGGGAGGGGTCAAGCTTCACTCTCAAAAATTAACTTGGTTTAAACCTTCATTTTCTTATGGAACTGGCATTGAGCTTTCACAAAAGAAGCCTCGCCAAGTGCTGAGATAAAGTTTACATCTATAGGAAGCTAAAAACAGCACTTGATAAAATCTATAGTGCCTGAGTCCCAAACATTTATATTCAACATATGAAAGAATATTTTAAATGAGTTTCTCTTTCCAATGTACTTAATAATGACAATAGAAATAATAGCAGATATCACGTGTCAAGCGCCATGTTGATTTCCTTACAGAGATCATCTGACTTAATCTGCTGACAATCCTAAGAAGTATACATATATTATTATAATCCCCAAAGTTCTCATGAGGAAACTGATGCTTTCTCTGGCTAGCCCCATGTCTTACTATAGACAAGGGGCAGAGCTGAACTTGAATTCTGGCCATTTAACTCTGGAGACATTGCAAATCTCTGAGTCAGGCAGATTTCTTTGTCATTAGATAGATGTTTGTTGACAAAAACAATATTTCTTTTTCAAAAATGTTACTGTGATTGGGCAATTGGGATTGACACGTATACATTGATGTGTATAAAATTGATGACTAATAATATCTGGGCATTATGTGTTTATTTAAACACTAAGGAAAACTTCAATAAATATAATAGCAGTAAATTGCACACTGATGATTCAGGCTCCTGTTTAGTTTGGTATTTTCAGGAAAATACAGTTATCTTAGCAACTAGCATGTCACATGGGACATGCTGTAGCATGCAGAATGTCTCCAAATCAAAAGCCTGTCCCACTGGAAGTGATCACATCAGGAAATGGGAAAAAATAAACCAACTCTTCACATAATGAATCATGTTATTTACCTCCCTCATAGATAGAAGATAATTTATATTTAAACCAGTTTTTCTCTGCTACAAACCCATCAAAATGGCAATATGTATATTACATGGATTAGGACAAAAACCTAAAGAAATTACATAACTTAAGTGTACAAAGTAAATTTTCCATTGAATTAACTTCTAAACATTCCATTGACTTATTTACTAGCCTATTCAACTGAATTATCTTTGGGGGGAAGTGTTATAGGTAAGATATTTTCTAAAATTTAAGTAATAAGTTATTAACCATTAAACATCAAGAGGTATAAGTATGTTTATCCTGGTGACAATAACTCCAAAGTTGACAAAATTATTATTTTTAAATTATTCCTTTATAAATCTAAAACAACCTGTTTGGATGTGAAATCTGCAACTAAACTGATTGCTATCTGCGTTGTTATAGAGACTCAAGTCTAACTAACTTCAAAGAAAAATAAGAGACTTAAGTTTTTTTAATCCTCTATGTGTGTATTGCAGAAGAAACAAATATCCACTGCTTGCCTCCGAAATGCCCCAGTTTTTCAGTAACAGGACAGAAAAGGTACCTGACATTGCAGAGTTTATGTTCTAGCTGGGAGAGACATACAAAAAGAAAAGAAGGACGGAAGGAAGGAAGGGAGGAAGGCAGGCAGGAAGGGAGGAAGGAAGGAAGGGAGGGGAAAGAAGAAAGAAAGAAAAAGAAAGAAAGGAAGGAAGGAAGAAAGAAAGAAAGAAAGAAAGTAGAGTAAATTATACTGTGGTAACTTCCATAAAGAATATGGAACAGACCTCTTCTTCCTCTACCTCTTTCTTTTCTCTTCCCTTCCTGGACATTTCAATCCTGAGACTATTAGATGGTGCAGAGAGAGGAGCAGGAGGGGATGAAGCCGCTGCTGCAGGTCATCAGAGCCTGAGCAGGGGGAGAACACCTGCAGGGCCTGGGCCGGATGAGGGAGATCGAAGATTGGTTACATACAGGGAGATTTATCGTATGAGAAAATGTACTAACGATAGTGGAAGTCAGGTTTCTCATTGCTGGAAAATGGAGCTACAAATTCAGAAAATGAGAAAACTAGACTGAATCCTGCCTGTATGGTTGGATTGGAAAATGTATAATTTTTATATATATGTAGATAAGTACAGAAATAAATGTATATAAAAAACATATTTTATAATATATAATGAACATTTCTAATATAATTATATATTAATATACAATTATATATTAAATTAATATATAAAAATATATTACATGTTTGACGTCTCAGTGGAGAGGTCTAGAGGTCTAATCATATATTATATGATATATACAGCGCTCCTTGAAAAGATGTCTGATACCAGGACTAGGAAAGGGATAGTCCAAGATGAGCCTGGAACGTCTTATCATGCCAGAAATCAAGAAAACACTGAAATGATGATTGAAATATGTCTAAGGAAAAAGAAGTCAGCTTGGAGAGGCCCCCACTAGCCAAATCTGGGGCAGCTTGAGCATCGAGATAAATCATGACAGCAATGGCTTAAAACATATTGAATAAAATAGGGAACCATTAGTTCACCCACATAGAAATAAATAAAAGAAAAAAAGGGAAATTTAAAAAGGAAAATGAAATTTACAGTTTCAGTACCTCCCCCACAAAATGCTTTCAAATTGCAAAGGGGAATAAGTGACTTTATAGTAGAGAAGCCTGGCAGACACCATCTTGATCAAGTGATCACAGTGAACATTACGTGTAATGTTGTAAAGGATGGAATTAAACTCACGTGCCACCGGGGAGGAAGCAATGAGAGGGATACAGCATCACTTCTGTGATATGTTTGCCAGTGATACATAACTGAACGTAATCATAAGGAAATATCAGACAAATCCAAATTGAGGCACATTCTACAAAATATCTGGCCTGTAATATGGTCATGAAAGTTAAGGGAAAAATTGAGGAACTCTTCCAGATTGAAGAGACAGCGGACAACTCAATGCAATGTATGATTTTGAACTGGATCCTTCTGTTATAAAAGGTATTATTGGAACAATGTAAATAGAGCCAAATGATTAAATGGCAGTAGTGTATTAATGTTAATTTTCTGATTTTGTTGGTTGTCTTGCAGCTGTATAGGAGAATGTCCATACTGGTAGGAAATACCCACTAAAATAGTAAAGAGTGATTGGGACATCATGTCAGCAGCTTACTCTCAAGTGGTTCAGGGAAAAATTTCCTTGTGCCACACTTCTACCTTTTCTCTGTGATTGTTTCAAACTAAAGAATATGTAAAAAGGTAATATGGCAGATGCCAACTGCACATGGACAACTCCTTTAAATTTGTGTTTTCCAGGAAATATTGTTTGAAAAGGCAGCATTTCAAATTGAGAGCTGAAAAATAAGTCAGTCACTCAGAAATCTGGCTTAAAGGTATTCTAGGCAGAGGGAGCAGCTGGCACTGAAGCCCTAGGCATGAAGGAGTCTAGTTGAGTTCCAAGAATAAACAAGTCAAAGCATCCAGTATAGCTGGAGCCTAGGGGGTAAGGGAGGAGTGATGGAAGGTGCATAGACAGGCTCTCGAGAGGGGCCTCACTGATGATGATAAGAAGTCTGGAACTTTATTTGAGATGCCAAGGAAAACCACTGAAGGATTTTAGCAAGAGTGTAATATGAACTCATTCATATTTTCAAAAACCACTCATTGGACAAGGGAGACAGGAGTAAATGTAAAGCGATAAATTAAAGGGCTGTTTGCCCTTTTATACTAGGAGTAAAAAAAAAATGGAGAAAGGAGTTTTATATTTTGGAACTGCAGGTGGTAGGATTTATCACTATCACTATTGAATGAGGGTGTTGAAGAAAAGAGAAAATTAATGGGTAAAGAGAGGAGCTATTCCTTATTTAGAGCTTACTATGTGCCAGGCAGCCTCTAATCACTTCACATACATTTATTTACTCATTTAACTCTCAGAACAATCCTGTAAGGACTATTGCGACTATTGTTAACCCCATTTAAAGATACTGAGGCATGAAGAGTTTAAGTGACGACCACAGAGGTAAAATGGCATTTTCATCACATCATATCAAGGGTACATGGTACCAGCATAATTTATCACCATTGATATTGACCTTGACCACCTGGTTGAGATAATGCTTGTCAGGTCTCACCACCATGAGATTACTCTTTCCCCCCCGCCTTTCCATACTGTAGCTTTTGGGACGGAGTCACTGTACACAGTCCACAGCTAAGAAGTAGGGAGTTTTGCTCCATCTCCTTGAGGGCAGTGTATCTACATAAACTATTTGGAATTGTTCTGCAAGGGAGATTTGTCTCTTATCCTGTATTATTTACTTACTTAATCACTTACTTATATTAGTATGAACTCATGAATATTTATTTCTTATTTTGGGTAATAAGCCAATACTACTTATTTATTTTATTGCTCAATTTGTTCCAGCTTGAGAGTTCTTTCTGTTGGCGTCTATGTCACTTTGATAAATAACCAGTGATGTAGGGCTGATTTCTTGGTTTTGTTTTCTGTAGCTTTTTTTTTTTTTTAACACTTCTTACTTTTTAGCACTACGAGATGCTTTCAAGATCTTCCAATATGTTCCCTGCTCCAGTTCAAGAACTAGTCATTTACCCAAGAAACACTGGTTTCTTTTATTATGGAATAGTATTAGAAACCAAGATCTGGAGGCTAGGTTTACTCTATTCTTTTTCAAATTTTTTTTCAAAATTGTCTTTTTAGATTCTTTGCATTTCTGTAGAAAAAACCACCTATATTTTGATTGGGATCCTGGGTTTTGTCTTGAACACTGGATAAATGATTGCACCTTTTACTGAAACTGGAAAATCTGGAAGATGATTAGATGGGGGTAAGGAATTAAAAATTTTTCTATTTTGGATATTTAAAATTTAACATCCAACTGTTCTAATCTAGCCCCTATAGACCCTCCTAGCTCTCAGGACCAGAAGATTGTTTATTTTTTATTTTCTATTAAAAATTTTTTTAAATAATTTCTATTGGAGTATAGCTGATTTAAAATGTTGTGTTAGTTTCTGCTGTACAGCAAAGCGAATCAGTTATACATGTACATATATCCAGTCTTTTTTAGATTATTTTCCCATATACATCATTACAGAGTATTGAGAAGAGTTCCCTGTGCTATACAGTAGGTCCTTGTTGATTATCTATTTTATTAATGCTTGTTATGTGATAGCAGGGGTGACATGGGCATCAAGGAATTAATTAATTAAAGAGTGGCTTAAAGTCTCAGCTGGCAGCATCCAAATTCATTAGTTTATCCATTACTGATTTATGTACTTTTTGACAGGGAGGGTTGTAAATTGATAACTGTAGCTATTTCCATGTGGATGGATAGAGTCTCAGAAGAGGGGGAAGAATCTAACATTTCTTAAGCACCTATCATGTTTTAGATATTGCTTAACGTTTTTGCATACAAAATATATGCCAAGACTTACAAAACTTGAAAAATGATTGTTCTTCCCAGTTGGAAAATGTGGAGATTGAAAGTCTGAGAGATTAGGTAACTTCTCAAGTCACACAGCAGGAAAGGTGGTGCTCGGATCCAATCCAGGATTAGGTTGCCTGACAAAATATTGCATAGAATGTACACTAAAAAAAATTATCCATTGTTTGTCTGAAATTCAGACTGGGCATCTTATATTTTTATTTGCTAAATCTGGCAACCCTAATCCAGGACCATCTGGCCTCAAAGGCTGCGTTTCTTCTGCCCCACAGTATAAACACAATACATCAGGAGACACATGAGAATCTGGAAAGTATTTTCGCCCTATAACCTATACTTTAGTTTAGCTGCAATATATAAATACAAATATGAAAGAGGCCTACAGCCCACACTGAAAAAAATATACTATGTGTCTGAAAATGGGAAGGAAATTTTTATTTTATGTTGTTTTTGTGGGGTTTTTTTTGTTTTGTTTTGTTTTGGTACAGCTACATGAGCCTTTAATAAAACTAACCTTTTGCTTCAGTCAACTGTCATCAAATTGGGACTTTTTCCAACCCAATAATTTCATTACACATTTAAACTGTTTTGTAGCACTTAAAAAATGCAATCTAAAATATCTGAAAAAAGAAAATACAATGTCCTATCATATTTGATGCTCTCAATCTTTAATTAAAAATACCAGAGCAGTAAGACTGGGATTGTTCCCGTGCTCTGGAAGCACAACACCTTCTCAGTACTAGAAGAAATAATTAGTACTCTTGCAGTCAACTCTCAGGGTAAAATTAAAGTCTTCATCAGGAGCTTCAGGGTTTTATGATAAGAGCTCTTCTCCTTTTAGCCTCATATTCTTTAAAATTATGATTTCTACTCTAACTACTCTATTTACTTTTGTAAATAGAAGAAACAATGTAAGTCCTTAAAAATTACATAAATATTCTTATAACCTTAGAATATGAATGAGACTTTCTAATCAAGATATCAAAATTTTTTTAAAAAAGAATGATAAAGGAGAAAATATACAGATTTTCTATACAAAAATGTGGAACTTCAGTATAGTTAAAGACACATTAACAGAATTTAACATCAAAAGCCAAATTAGTAAAACTTTTGCATATGGTAGCCAATAATAGTTCATTGACAATTTTTTCAAACTATTCATTGACTTATTTATTTAAACTATTGATCGATTTATTCTTTAGTTTTTTATTTTAAAAAACATACAACATTGTGTGTATTGTTTTTGCCAACATATTTAAAATTTTTTGTTCTTTTCATTGTTGCTTACATTTCAATCATTCCATCAGGATTCATACTTCATGTTCTTGAGTTACATCCTTTATTAACTATTTCAGTAATAGTCATGGGTGGTAAATTCTCTTGAAGACTTATCAAAGTTTTATGCCATTTTAGGGGAAGCTTTGCTTACAGTTTTGGCTAAGCTCTCTAGTGGTCAAGTAGGTGGCCAGGAGGCATTAAGATGGAGCTAGGATTAGAAGCTCAGCATCCTGGGGAAAGGTACCAACTTTTATTCAAGAAAATTGAGGATTTTCCCAGTGTGAAGTTTTCCCAGTTGAACTTGAAGAGATGAGAGTAAAAGAGTCTGAGAAGTTATCCTTCTGGAAAGAGAAGGTATCCACAAGAGGTGAATGTCCTTTGTGGGGATGCCAACTTACTAGGGGGAGATTATAGCAGGAATAATATTTTGCTATACTAAACTATTGTGTTTTTATCACTAGTGAAACCTAGTTCTTGGTCTTCTCACAGCTCCAATAATAATAGCCAGCCCAGGTGACTCCATCACAGAGTTGCTTTTACAAGCTATAGTGTAGGGAGGAATGAGGTTGTCGTGTTAACTTTCCCTAAGAAAAGAAGGAGGAAAGCTCTCCTGGAGGAAGAAATAAATTTGGAAAGATAGAGTGAGAGAGAAAGATAGGAAATCAGATTCAACTGTTTGTTCCCCCAAAACACAGCTGAGGGGATCTCCAAAGCAGTGGTGCTTGTGTCATCTTGCCTTTGAGACTTTGGGACAATACTGCCTCCAATGTGCCCTGAACTATAGTAAAGTAACAAAGTGTGAGTGTTCAGGCAGAGAGCCTGAGTTTGGGCCCCAGTTTCCTATGGATGTATGGGGTTTAGGGAAGATCCGGCCAATGCCACATGCCTATGCAAGGGGAAGTGAAAATGCCAAGGGAACCATGAACCAGAAGAGGCAAATCCAGACAAGAAACTGGCTGGAGATGGGACTTTGTGACTAAATCAAGGGGAGTCTCCACAGGGGGCATTAATGGCAGGTGTCAGCTTCTTGAAGACCAGGAGGGAGAAGTTACATTAGGGATGGGTGCAGGAAGGGAAGCTGTATGAACCATGCATTCCTGACGTTTTGACCCCTGGAGCTTTGCGGATCCTGGAGAGACCTTCTTTCCCAGGGCTAGCCAATTTCTAGAGGCACTAAAGGGCCCCACTGGTCTGCAAGTGAGTCTTTCACATGCAAACCGACCAGCCCAAAACCAAAACCACATCCACCTCCTTTTTGGAGCCCTTACTCCAGGCCACTGTACTCCTGCCCTTAGCAGCCCAGGGCCAGGTGCCAGGCAACTAGAGCCAGGTACCTATGCCCAGATCCTGCTGAAATTACTCAAAGTAGCCAACCCTAAGTCTGCTTATCCTGCCTTGCTAGCAACATTCTTTCCCTCCCACTGAAACCACAATCAGGCCTCTTGCCCTCTTTCCCCTTGTTCCCTCTGCCTCTTGACTGAGCCTGGTACTTCCCCACGTGGCTCCCTGAATGCAATGACGTATCCCCTCTTCTTGGGAGTCATGAGTAACAAACTACCTTCTCAATGCCAGTTGTCTCCTGATCTGTTGGCCTCATCATACCAGAAAAATCATAAAACTTACATTTAAAATTATCCAATACCCAGAAACCAGTGGAACCTGACAGTACATCCATAGGCCCACCTGTAGCAGACCCCCTCCTTCTAGATATATCATCCTCTTTCTGCATCCTGAAACATTTTGGGAAGGATGAGGGGCAGAGGAGACTCCTTGAGAGGAGAGAAATTACCTTATCTTTGAATTGACATAATATTTACCTAAGACGACCTCTTAAACCAGAAGTTCATTTGCTTTTAATTGGAAATGTTTAACCTCTCCTGACCCATGATAAACTCACCTTGGCTATTTAAGTGGACATGTGGGTTCAAGAGAAGGGGGAAGTTAATTAGAGAAAATAATGTGGTCTTCTTGCATATCTAAGTTGAATTTTCTAACCAAGTTTAAGATTCCAGCCTTTAATAATTTTTAAAAGAAATAACTTCTGTTTATTGGGATTTATTTATAATTATAAAGTAACACATATTCATTGCAGATAATTTGGGATATGTAATTCAACTCAAAAACCCTTTATTCTCCCATCATTTTTGGAATGTATCTCCCCATGTATTCATTTCATGAACATATGCTGTGCTTATTAACTCAAACATGTTTTTCATTAAACAATAATTCATATTAAGACCAATAAGTGTTCTTACTATTCATTACTTAATTGATTTAACCATCCCCTTAGTTATTTAGATTGTTTCCACAGTTTCCTATTCTAAATAATACTCTGATGGATATTTAGGTACATAAAACTTTGTGTGCATCTTTGTAATTTCTAACTAGATAAATTCATAGGAATGAAAACAGAGTTCCATTTTCAAGACCTTTCGATCTTATGCACATTTTCATGGCTTTTGATTCATATCACTGCTGGGCCAGTGTATATAACTACCAGCAGGGTATGAGAAGGTCCATTTCTCCCTTTTCTCAAAAACATGCTTTATTTTTTTTAATTTTTGTAAAATCTTTGCCAATAGATAAGATGACATCTTTTGTGTTTTTTTTAAATCTTTTTCTTTGAAAACCAATAGAAATGAAAATTTCTCAAAGCAGGTTAAACTTTCATTGAAATTATGTAGTCAGATACTTTCCCACCTGTCTCAGTCCATTTACCTCTTCCGTATTGATTTTGCAAAGTCCCTTCTACGGTAAGCGTTAGTAACCCTAGTTGTCACATATGCAATTTTTCTCCTGGCTTGACATCACTTCCTTAATTAATTAATTAATTAATTTTTGGCTGGATTGGTTCTTTGTTGCTGCGTACGGGCTTTCTCTAGTTGTGGCGAGCGGAGGCTAGCGGTGCAGGCTTTCTCTAGTTGCGGCGAGCGGGGGCTAGCAGTGCGCAGGCTTCTGGTTGCGCTGGTTTTTCTTCGTTGCGGAGCCCGAGCTCTAGGCACGTGGGCTTCAGTAGTTGTGGCACGTGGGCTCAGTAGTTGTGGCTCGCGGACTCTAGAGTGCAGGCTCAGTAGTTGTGGCGCACGGGCTTAGTTGCTCCGCGGCATGTGGGATCTTCCCAGACCAGGGCTCGAACCCATGTCCCCTGCACTGGCAGGCAGATTCTTAACCACTGCGTCACCAGGGAAGTTCCTTGACCTCACTTTCTAATTATGTTTTTAGAGGCTTTATTTCATTTTTATATACAAATAAAAATATTTTATAAACATATATATATTATAAATACATATATATATATATACATATATACACACACACACATATATATATATTTAAAGATAAAATCCTGAGATGGGCTCATTCCTAGCAAATTTCCCTTTAATTTGCAACTCTTCATAGAACACTGAGAATATGCTCTTCCCAGCAGGGAGTAATGATTGTAGTAAATTAAGGAAACAAGTTTAAACAAACATGTGCTTACTCAAACTCTGCCTATCAGGACGTGCTGCTCTCAGCCCACCCAGTCTTCACGTGAGCTTCAGGGACTCTCAATGCCCTGAAGTGTCCTGGTCCTTGAGAGAACAGTGAATATAATAACTGACAATGTCTAGGGTTCTATAGTTCTTTCACATTCTTCACAAGGAGGATCTCTTTTAACTAGAGGAGCTGGTGTATTTTGCTCCATCTCACAGCTGAAGAAATAAGCTTCTTGACTTGCCAACAATGCTCGGGAATGAGTGGGAAGGCATAATCAGAATACACATGCAGTTCTTTCCCCACCTTGAATTCCATGCTTCTTTTTTCCCACAGGATTACTTTCCCACTGTTAAGTGATTTTAGAAGTATATTTAGCTAGGCTGAGAAATGTTGTGAGAAGTAAAAGTATCATCTCTTAGATAATATGTGAAAAGTGGAATTTGAACATAGATTAGGCTCTTATAAATTAAACGTTATTGTCAAGACGTATGTTTGACCTTAAAAGTAACCCGAAGACACAGACCTACTTGAGAATGGACTTGAGGATATGGGGAGGGGGAAGGGTAAGCTGTGACAAAGCAAATGAGAGGCATGGACATATATACACTACCAAATGTAAGGTAGATAGATAGTGGGAAGCAGCCGCAGAGCACAGGGAGATCAGCTCGGTGCTTTGTGACCGCCTGGAGGGGTGGGATGGGGAGGGTGGGAGGGAGGGAGATGCATGAGGGAAGGGATGTGGGAACAGATGTATATGTATGACTGATTCACTTTGTTATAAAGCAGAAACTAATAAAAAAAAATTAAAAAAATAAAAAATAAATAAAAAAAAAAAGTAACCCGAAAGAGGCAAAAGAATATGGAATCTCATCTTTCTCATCCTAGAATTCAAGCACTATGGAAGGTCCAAGTTTATGATTCTTTAGAATGCTCTTGGGACAAAAACGAGGAAGCCATTGGCATGTCAGTATGTGCTAACCTGTGAGGGTGCAGGAGCTGGAACATGTTAAAAAACAATGGGGGGGGCTTCCCTGGTGGTGCAGTGGTTGGGAGTCCGCCTGCCGATTCAGGGGACACGGGTTTGTGCCCTGGTCCAGGAAGATCCCACATGCCGCGGGGCGGCTGGGCCCGTGGGCCATGGCCGCTGGGCCTGTGCGCCCGGAGCCTGTGCTCCGCAATGGGAGAGGCCACAGTGGTGAGATGCCTGCGTACAGCAAAAAAAAAAAAAAAAAAAAAGAGGAAGAAGGCATGAGGGGAGAAGGAAAAATAGAGAAGGGAGAAATGTAGGAGAGATACCCAGAAAGTTGATTAAGTATAGTAAGTCAATCTTAAAAGTGATTTTTTTGGATCCAAAATAAGTTTTCTTATTCTCTAGATTAGTAAACCATGAAAAAGACAAGGTAGTATTAAGAAGAGTGGGATGTGACTAAAATATCTGAAAATAATGGGATGTAAATTAGAAATTCTAGAAAACTGCCAAACTACATCATGCTAATAGGTCAAAAGAGAAAATATATGATCCTTTCAAGTGACCCCAAACCTCATTTGACAAAATTCTAAGTCAGTGTTTCATAAACATCTTTGGTAGAATAAAAGTAGGTGCTTTTAAAATAATAATAGTTTTTATTGCATGGTACCTCTCTCAAAATAAAAGTCAGCATCAATAAGCTTAATGGTGAACCACTGGTAGAAGCATTACCATTAAGGGCACAAACAAGACAAGAATGTCCACTAATACCACCATTATGTACATCCATTATGTATATTGTTCTAGAAACATAAACTAAAGCAAATATACAAGAGAAAGAAATGATGTATAAACACTGATGAAAATGAGAAAACTAAAGTTTTGCAGGTATAATAATTACATACTTGGAATAAGAGCTAGAACAAAAAACTAGAGAAATCATAAGTTGGATGATAAAAAATTAATATAAAAATTATTAGATTCCTTTGGGACTTCCCTGGTGGTCCAGTGGTTAAGACTTTGCCTTCCAATCCAGCGGGTGCAGGTTGGATCCCTGGTTGGGGAGTTAAGATCCCACATGTCTCGAGGCCAAAAAAACCAAAACATAAAACAGAAGCAATACTGTAACAAATTCAATAAAAACTTAAAAAATGGTCCACATCAAAAAAAAATCTTAAAAAAAATTATTAGTTTCCCTATATGCAAACAGTAACCAAATGTAAAATATAATGAAAGGAAAACCCATGTTTAGAATAGCCTCTAGGGTAAATTTTTGTTCTGTACTGCTATGAGCTTTGAGTAATCTAGAAATAGCTGTCCAAAAAATGTGCGGGCAGCACAATCCTCAGAAGTAGGGAAAACTTAGGATTGGGTCAGATAGGGACTGATATCTCTGAAAACTAGCATTAGGGACAGTGCTTTGGTAGGCCGTGGTGCACAAAGGAAAGAGATAAATCAGTTTCACATGGAATGTCCTAGAATGAATTCACAAGCTCACTAGGTCTCCCACAGAAAATTAAGACATTGTTTGGGAAAGAATGGGTCCCCAATAAGTGAAATGGGAGACTTTAGATGACTCAGAGTACTCAGGGTTCCCAAATCCCACTGAGTATGCTTTGCCAACAAAAGCAATCCTTTCTCTCCAGTCTGTTGTCCAATCTGTTCCTGTCTTGCTTGAAGACCAGGTAATGAAATTATCAGAGGCAGTTGCCTTGTAATGGGAAGTTAATTCTGTTTAAGCCTACTATCACCATTTTTAAATTGTCCATAGACCTATAATTAGAATCAGACCCTATGTACCTCAGGGTCACATCACAAATTATACCTTAAAAGATAAAGCTTAACAGCAAAGGAATTACAAAGCTTTGATCATTTGTCTTGGAAAAATACTGAGAACATATGAGAGGATGGAATTCCAAAGTGCTAGACCAAGGTGGACAATACATAATTTTGCATTAGTCTGAGTCACCAATATAAATGAATTCATCAGAGATTCAGGGTTCATCATGCTACTTTGAGCAAGAGTAATGCTCAGCTGACTGAAAACTGTATTCAATGTGATCCAACTGAAGGAAGCGGATGGGAGAGAAACCATGGTATATGGCAGAGGAAGTAACTCAGCATCTTAAAAGTGTCATATGTGGTTCACTCACTCATTCCCTTCTGGTCCCTCAATAGACTTGACAGACAATTCTGTCTTTAAGAGTAATAAACTGCTGTGTAAAGCACCAAAATCCTTTAAAAGTGTATAGTTACAGATCTTTACATGTTGGGGAAGTTAATGGGTCTGAACAAATCTCAGGATGGCAGAAGGAGGTATAACTAGCATAACAGGCAGCAGAGTCAAAATGATTCTCACAATGGTTTTTATCTGCAGAGATCATTGGTGGTGGTTAATTAATCGTAGGATTCTTGGACCACCAAGATCCTACTGGAGCTATGTGACTCATCTGGCAAGCAGACCGCTGACTTGTGCCACAATAATAAGTCTTCATAACCTCATAGCTTCTCAGTTACTAGACCTGAGAGAGTTCTCAGACTCAAAGGCCCACAGATGAAGGGGAAACCCAGACACTTTGAAGAAAAACCATAAAGCAGCATCATGAATATGTTCTATAATGTTTCCCTTTGCCTTTCTCAAAAGGACAGGTAGGCATCTGTCAAAGGAAGTGCACATTTGGGTAAAGGAAGTACCCAGGCTTTTGGGATTATTAGTTAACCCAGAATGTAACCAGTCAGTCTAAGTCTTTAGAGATTGGATGATAAATGGGATTTAGGTTTGAGACCATCTCATAGTTGGAATGGTATGCCATGTAGTTATTTTCTAAGTTTAGATGGTATTGATGAAATAAATATACTCAGCTATGGGTAGAATCAACATCCATGTGTGTTTGTATATGTATGTGTATATTCATTTAATATTCACAGCAACCTATGAGGTAAATCCTGTTAATTTCCCATTTTACAGATGAGGAAACTAAGACACAGAGTGAATAAATAACTTGTCCATGACCACAAGCCTATCTTGTGACAGAGATGGAATTTGAATTCAGGCAGTCAGTTTCCAGAATTTGTACTTTAATCTCTGGACTATATTGCTGAATACAGAGTAAGCCCATTTCTTCCCCCTCGTTCCAAAAAAATGCACACACACACACACACACACACACACACACATTTTAGGAAAATATACAAGAGGCACATTGGATACTTTTGGTAAGAGTGACAGAATAGGAGTGAGAGGAAAGATTTCCACTTTTATTTTATAGATTTTTGTACTGCTTATTTTTTTAACCATGTGGATATTTTATTTCTATTTAATATAAACAGAAACATGAGAAAAAGTGTATGCAAAGGCCCTGACGTAGAAAAAAAGTATTTTTTTGAGAAACAAAAGGAAATTTTCATGATTGATGCACAGATAAATCTGGGAGAAGAGAGATAATTATGAGCTTGAAGAGGAAGGCAAGTTTTGTAGGCCATTTGAAATATATTTTGGAACCTGTCCTAAAAGCAATGGGAAATCATTTAGAGTTTTAAGCCTGGGAGAAACATGATCAGATCAATGGGTTTTAAAGAATCACTGGGTCAACTCCTAGATTGGATAGGAGCAAAAGTAGATGCCAGGGACTATTTACAAGTGAATTAGAGTAATGCAGAAAAGAAAATGATGGTGACTTAGACTGTGACAGTGGCAGTGGAGAAAGAAATAAGTGGATGGATTGCAGAGATATCAAGTAGACAAGATCAGTGTGATTTGGTGATTGACAGAATGGTGAGAGACAGAGAAGAGAGAAGAATGATTCCCAGTATGCTAATTGTGGCTACTACATGGATGAATCAAATCTGTTCTCCTACCCTGTCACCCCATACCCCTATCACAGTAATCGGATCAAGAAGTGGAGCTATAACACAAACTGGGCCAATAAGAATCATTCCTAGTACTGAAGTTAGGAGAGGAAGAACCTTTCCCTTTCTATATGCTACTGTGAGCCTGGACTTACCAGAGGGCATGCAGCCAACACACAGAGAGAAGGAGAGATCAGAGTGGGATGGTACAAGAAAGAGATTGAGAGATTTAGAGACACTTGGTAGCATGAATTCCCTTGTTCCCCAGCTGTATTTATTTCCACTAGTCAAGGCAACACAAGACTATATCGTTTCCCTTTTGCCTCAGGGAAATTTAAGTAGGGTTTCTTGCACTCAAAGTGACACTTGCAGCTCCCAAGTGTCATCATTAGTATAAGATTCAGGTAACATTTAGGAAATAAATGAAGAAGGCCTTAAAAAGTGGGGACACTACGTGGGGATGAGTAAAGCAAGAAAATAAGAACAATACTAATGTTTTGGTTAGCGATGGGTGGAGCCTAGTACCATTAACTGAGATAGAGTATAAAGAAGGATGAACAGGTTTGGGGAAAAAGATGATGAGTTGAACTTTACACATGTTAAATTTAGGGTGCCTATCTGCCATGCAGGGGACCTTCAGTTGATAATTAGATTTAAATAAATCTGGATAGACTTGTATCCAGCTCTGGAAATTTACAGGCTGTAGAATTATAACATAAATATGAGAGATGAAAAGTTCAAAAATGACGGCAATAGACAGGGAAACTGTGCAGAATGAGAAAAACAGTAGGATGAGATTGAAAATCTGGAGAATGTCAACTGTTAAGTGTCCAAAGTAGAATAGCACATTAAGCAGATAGAAAAAGAGATGCCATAAAAACACAAAACAAAACAAGGATATTCAGGGTTATAGAAACTAAATGATAGAGAAAATCTTGGAAGAAGTTGCTAACTCTTTTAAAAGCTACAAAGGTCCAATGTCTGAAAGGTCTCCTTGGCAGCTAGAAGGGCTGATGATGGTCTTATAAGAACTATGTTAATAGAAGAGAGAGAGGAAGAACACATTTTCAGTGGGATGGGATAAACACGTGAGGTGAAGAGGTTAGCTACAACTAATGTACTTCTCAAGTTTTCATAAACAGAGGACAAAAGAGTTGGACCATAGTTAGATGGGAATACAGACAGGGTTTTAGTAGTAGGTTAGGAAAAACACCAGTAGGGAAACTACACAGACACACACACACACAAACACATACACACACACGCATACACACACATTTAGTTTATACGCACATATAAACTAAATATAGTTTATATATTACCTGTGTGTAATATATAAACTACAGAGATATGTAGTATATGAATTACACATACACACTCATATATATAATAACTACGTATACATACATAGTCTGGGACCAGAACTCCTGGGCTTAAATCTTATTGTCTGAGAACACTTTGTATAATTTTTCTGTGCTCCCTTCATCGTTTCTGTAATATGAAGATAATAGGATAATAATGGAAATTGTTTACTGGAATTGTTGTGAGGATTAAATGAGTTAATGCATGGAAGGGACATTGAAGAGATACTGGGACACAATAAGCACCCAGTAAACGTTATCTATCATCATCGCAAAGACAATCCATCTTAGAGAGTGATTATGTTCACTTGGAAATCTCTTCCTTCCAGGCTGCTCAAGTGTGTAGGGAGAGAGGGATGCCAGCTCTCACACAGATACATCATTACCTCAACTCCTTACTAATGGAGAGAGCTGTCAATGCTGAAAACACTTTGGACTGGCTGACAGGGCGTTAAGCATTGATTTTCTGGCTTTCTCTGTCAGTCTTCTTCCTCCTAACTTATTCCTTTTCCTCTCAGCTCCAGGCCCTCAGGTCTCCTTTCTATCTACTTAGTCTTACTCCCAGAAGTACCACTTTTCAGGGCCGCAAATAGCATGACATCATTGTCATGGGAGAGGGTGGAGCACATACTTCAAACTTGAGCCAAATGTTATTAATGGCACCTGCCTGGGACTCTTTATTTCTGCAACACATCTAGGCTCATTTCTTATAAAACTTGGATACATCTTCAATAGAATATACAGCAATTTTTAAAAATTATAAAGAATGAGTAAGATGAAATGCTTATAATATGATGTAATAAAAATCAGAATTTAAAAATTCATCCACAATATAATTGCAATTCTGAAAATGTATGCATGTTTGTGAGTATTTACATGGTGCTTGGAAACATATAGAAAAACTGAAAGGAAACACAAACATCCTAAAATTGTCTACCTGGGTGGTATGATTTTATGTTCTTTATACTTTTGCTTTTATTTACAGAGACCTTCATTTTTTTGTGATAAAAAATTATATTTGTTATAATATAATTTATATAATTATATTATGTAGAGTTTTCTGACACTCAAAAACTTTCCTTCTTTATATTGTTCCCAAGCAAATTTGCAGACAAGTGTAATGCTCTCAGATTAAAGCTTTTGGTAAAACTCATTTTAGAAAGTGTCAGTGGTGATCCAGATCCCAAGTCATTTAAAGAGAAGAGTTTTACTTATTCTTTCCGGTCTTGCTTAAAGTGGCAACATATTTTGATTTTAATATTCTTTCATACAACAAAGATGTGTGTGCCTACTCTGTGTCAGGTTTTGTATCCTGGCAATAGAGCAGGGAACAAAACAAATCCCTATCCGTACGGAGGACATCTACATTGATGTCTTAATTATCATCCCAGAATAGAATATTTATCATTTACTCATCATAGCCATGACTATGTCATTATTTTTTCACCTTGTACGTGTCCTTTCACATACTTCCCTGGAGTTGCCGTGGTTCTTTCTCAGCATTCCTGCTGGCAGGCCTGGTTGGGTTATGGTGGGGACTGTCTGGGTATCAGGAAAGGGAAAGAGAAAGGAAATAACAAATTTCAAATAATTTGTTGTAATGTAATCCTTATACTCTAATAGGATAGGTAATTTTAACTGCCTATGGTAGATGAGGATACACAGGTTTGGTGAAACTAAGCATCATTTCAAATGTCATGTGACTTGCAAGTGACAGAGATGGGGTTCTAACCCATGTCTAGTTGACTTTTAAGCTTGTGTTTCTCAGTGGGTTGTGATGCTGCATTCTGGTCATACACAGAGTGAAATAGGGCACAGAATGAGAGCTCAGGCAAACTCTCCCATCCAAAATCTCTCTTTCAGTCACCTACTCAGTTACTAAATTTCAAGCAATTAGTTAGTGCATCAATTTTCATTTTTAAAGTTTCTTCTCATTGTCTAGAAGAATAAATACCTTCCTTGGAGATAATCGTCCTTGTGGAAATTGATTTTAATGAAAAAAAGAATAAGAAGGGAAGGAAGGAAGGAAAGAAAGAAGGAAGGAAGGGAGGAGGGAACGGGGTGGGGGAGAGAGAGAGAGAGAGAAATGGGAAAACAGGGATAGAATTTCGTGAAGAAGAAAGAGGACAAATTTTAGACAAGAAGTTCTGCCTGAAGAGCCTGAGGGGGCCTCCAGGGAACCCTGCATCTAGGCCGGGAGGAAGAGGAACAAGGGGCTCATAGGATTCAGAAAGGGGCCATCTCCAGGACACTCTTTGCCTCCCATTTTGCCTTAGGATCCTGCCTCCAAAGCCAGTCACTCTCTCAACTCTGATTTTCATCTCTAATCAATTTTTATTGAGGTATAATTTGATTCCTAGCTGCTCTCTTTTTTTCTCAGAAAAGGCACAGTCATCAAAATCAATGGCACCTTTTCTGGAATTGATGCCAGGCACTTTCCACAAGCAGCCACAGAACCTGCTATCCCTGTTATCACAGGTGACAATTTCTTGGAGGCTGACCCTGGCTCTGGAGCCCTAGCTTCTGGGAGTGTGGCTGAACTGGTTAAAGAGGGCTCCTCTTGGTTTCTAGGAATGATCGTCACAGTTGCCCAGACAAAAACTCTCATGTGTTTGAAATTGTGTCGGATGCTGAGCGCTAAGGTGGTTTACCTGTCTTGCAAGAACTTTAGTGAGGACATTTGCAAGTTTTTGTTCTCGTGCTCTTTTAGCCTTCAGAAAGTTGTTCTATTCAATGATTCACTGTTTTGGAGTATTATTCACAGCACTAGAGGCTTTACTATATTTGTAATTATTATAGAAGAAACATCTATTCAAAATAAAAGCAATGTGTGCTTTTGTGAGATAATTAATAGGCAGATGTGGGCCTTTACCCACTGAGCCATAATAATAGAGATTTCAGGTATTCTTCCCATAAGGCCTTCCATTTTAAAATACTTATGATTCATATACCTGTCTTCTCTAATATTTTCCTTATAAGAAGTATACATCTCCACATATATTGAGACAAAGAAGGGGAAAATTGTTCAGAATTCACCAGATTGTATTCCTTCTATTCAGCATCCAAACTTACTACTCCTAGTATGGAATAGAAACACAAAGTAAAAATTAAAAAAAAAAACTTGTAGTTTTTTTCTTTGTTTATTCTATTATAAATGCTGATAACATAAAATGTTACCAGCTGCAGGAAGTAGTTCTTCCTCAAATCATTTTTCTATCTACAAAAATAGGAGTAGTTCCTTTTTACTAATCTATAAAGCTGTAATTATTTATATTTCTTTTCCTTTATTTTCTTTTTTTCCAACCTATGAAAGATAGATAGATAGATAGATAGATAGAATATGAGGGATAGATATGAGTTAGAGATGACTAGAGGATTTTTTAGGGAAGATGTGTTAGTTTGCTAGGGGTGCCACAATGAACTATCACAGACTGGGTGGCTTAAACAACAGAAATTTATTTTTTCATAGTTCTAGGGGCTAGTCCAATATCAAGGTGTTGGCAGGTTTGGTTTCTCCTGAGGCCTCTCTCCTTGCCTTACAGATGACTGCCTTCTCACTGTGTCCTCACATAGCCTTTCCTCTGTGCACCCACATCCCCGATGTCTCTTTGTGTGTCCTAATGTCCCCTTTGTATAATGACAAAAGTCAGATTGGATTAGGGCCCAGCCTAACAGACTTATTTTAATTTGATTTCCTCTTTAAAAGCCCTGTCTCCATACACATTCTGAGGTACTAGGGATTAGGGCTTCAACATATGAATTTGGGGGGCCAATTCAGAGGATTGAATGATTGATTTGATGTGGAAGGTGAGATATAGGAAGAATGAGAAAGTCCAAGTTTTCTACATTTACCAGCTGGATATATAACAATAGACTTGTATAGAAAGAAATGCAGATTTGGGGGCAAATTAGGATAATCACTTATTAATTCATTCAACAAATATTTAGCGTGCTTTTACTACATACCTAGCACTTTTAGACAAAGTCCCTAACTTCACTGAGTTTACATTCAACAGTGCTCTAAATATGTAACCTTTGTGGTATCTATTAGATATTGAAAAGAAAGTGGAGATGTTGGGTAAGCAGTTGAATGTATAACTCCAGAACTCAGGGGTTGGGTTGGAACTGCAGCTATGAATTTGGAAGTCACAGTATATATATTATTAAAATCATGAACCTCAGTGATTTCACCTCAGAAGTAAGAATGCTGAGAAACAGTCTCTGAATCAGGTAAATATGCATGGGTTATAAAGAAGAGAAAGGACCAGTAAAGGAGATGGGGAGGTGGGGAAATCAACCAGTGAAGTAGGGGAAAAACAAGTAATAACTTCAGTTTTGACTATGTCCAGCCAAGATTGCTTGCAGAATTTTCATATATGCACCTTCAAATTAGCATTACAGAATAATACTTTTAATAGACAGCATTTACATATTCAAATCATAACAGTAACTCTATCTAACTGCTCTAAACGTAGTTCTAAGAAAAAGACTTTAGTGCATTATCTACACCAATCTATAACCAACAAGAAGCAGCCCAAGCCCTCAAGGAGTATGTTCTCTTGTGCAGACATTACTCTGCCTCTGGCCATCTTGTTTAAAATACTAATTTGCTTAGCATAAACTGTGCAAAGGTAAACCAGAGCCATTGATTCTCATCGGCAGCAACTTCAAACATCTCACACAGCACTGACATATTTTCCCACCGACTTTGGCTTGCCCATCTCAATGTCCCTTGGTTCCCATCGTGATTACCCTGGATCTCCAGCCTGCAGTAAGAATTTCTCTTTCTTTTATGTTTAAAGCCTTTAATTACTCCCCGAGACATCCCTTCCCAGTTTGGCAGTGCAAACACTTCTGGGAAAGGTTTTCTAGAATTAAACAAATGGATTACATCAGTGATTTCCTGTTCTTTTAAGAATTAGGGCAAAATTCTGTCTTCATCATATTAGTCCATGGGAGATGGGGCCAAAGAAGAGGCTGGTGATTATTCTTTGAAGAGAATGTTAAGTGGTCTTTTGTCAGCAATCACAGCTGATAATAATAATTCTGGGGAAAACAAAAATGAAATCTTTTTGGCTTCTACGATAAGACTTTCATTTCCTTTCTTTCAGACATTGTTCTCATTTTGCCATGACCACATTCATGCAGCTACCGGAGAGCAGCTAAATATGTCCTGGTCAGTTTTCTCCCCAGTCTCTCCAATGCCCAAAGTCATGATTCCCATTTGTTTTTTTTAAATACGATCCACTTTTTGATGGATCAAAAAAGTAATCATCTTTTTCAAATCTGTCTGAAATTTTGCTTTTCTCTACACACCCAAAAATGATTTTCTTAAAAAATACATCACTCTCATTTTGACTTCCTTTTTACTTCTTTTTAATAACAAGGCTATTACTCATTCTCCAGTCCCTAACGCAGCCAAAATTGGAGGGGGACTACAGACTGTTGAACCCTATTCTAAATGAGTGGTACATTATAAATTAAATACAGACAGAGTCAACATGAACTTGATCAGACAGATGAGGGAGAAAAGCCAAAAAGCTGGTTCATTTCTCTTCTCTATCATTTTTTTTCTCAAGGCCTTGTATCCCTCCTCCCTCTTTTTTCTCTCAAGCTTCTCACCTCAGCTTGGGCACAGAGCAAAGACAAACCACAGCCATCGCCCGTGGTGCAGACCCTAGTGCACAAGGCACAGGATAGTCCCAGGCTCTCATCGGGGTGAGATGGAGCAAGGAAGAAGCCAAGCCTGGGGCAGATCAATGAGGTCATGGGGGTGTGGTGTCAGGGGAGGAAGGTATTTGGGAGATCATGTCATCCAGGAAGAACAGACTCTGACATCTTCAGGGCCAAGAATGTGGCATAAACGAGCAAAGCCAAACAAAAATGAGTGTGACCCATGGCCAATAACATACCTTAGGTAGACAAAGCTGACACTACTCATCTCCAGCCAAATATTGCCATTCAGAACTGTGGGGTCAGCACTGCCAGAGTTCCTGATTCTTAGTATTACTTTTGAGAGAATCAGAAATAAATCTTTTTTTAACGTATGTAAAATAACCTGAGTTTTTAAGTCAACTAATTTTTCCTTGACACCATTATACTTAAAGACCACCAAGTTGAAACCTCTTGCTTTACAATAAGAATCACTATTCCAATTGTCCACCAAAGTCACATGGTGATTAGTAGGCAGAACCCAGACAGTAAATAAATGCAATCTTAAATATTCTCCAGCTGTTATGGGGATGAGTTTCCCAATTTATTAAATTTTGAAAGAGAAAATACTGGTACCAAAGGTAATAAATAAGTTCTTTAAGAAAGAGATAATAAAAAGAAGAATATTAACATCTTCTCCCCATATACCATTTTGACATGCTTTTAGGTTTCTTTCATTCTGCATCTTTTTAGAAAAAAAAAATTAGAGAGAGAGAGAAAGACTCCTGGAGAGAGAATTAATCTGTTTTGAAGCCTTGTCACATGCCAAACAACTTCCTTAGGACTTTAGGTGTATTATATTTTTTAATCTTATTTTTTAAATTAGAGAGTAAATTAGGTAAATAGTAAGCGAAGTGAGACCCCCAAAAGCATAATTAATGTATAGCTTTCTTCACGTAAAAATTAAAAAAATTAAATAGCTAAGAAAAGTGTGTATGAGTTTAGCTCCTCAAGCATTTCGTCAAGCAAGTATTGGGATCTGGGACTACTCTAAATTTGCACAAGATTATCTAAAAATTACCTCTGTAAGTAAGGGCAAGAGTCCTGATATCTGACCTTCCACATCTGAAGGCATGAGACATATGGGATTGATATATATATATAGATATATAGATATATAGATATATATAGAGAGAGATAGATAGATAGATAGATAGATATTTTTTGCGGTATGTGGGCCTCTCACTGTTGTGGCCTCTCCCGTTGTGGAGCACAGGCTCCAGATGCGCAGGCTCAGCGGCCATGGCTCACGGGCCCAGCTGCTCCGCAGCACGTGGGATCTTCCCGGACCGGGGCACGAACCCGCGTCCCCTGCATCGGCAGGCGGACTCTCAACCACTGCGCCACCAGGGAAGCCCAGGATTGATATATTTTTAATGCACATTTGAATGTCACTCTGCTAGGAGCAGAGCCAGAGACTGAATGCATACATTTTACTAAAGGCTAAATTTGCTATGTCAGTGAGAGTACAACGAGGGGAAAGTGGATTATCTTGCCCACCCAGAACCAGCCCATCTAATTTACTCCTTCTTTCCTTCACTCATCCAACACATATTTATTATATTTAGCTCAGTTCAAAGCACAGAGGGATTTGACAATGTACAGGACACAGGAGACCCCTGCTCTCACGGAGTTTATATTCCAACAAGAGGATACAGACAATAAACAAGGAAAAAACCGAATTAATTAATGATGTAATTTCAAATAATGCTAAATACTGAGAAGAATTTTAAAAAGCAGAGTACTAGAACAGACAGTGAGGAGTGTAATAATGGAGGGGAACAATTTTTAGATATTTATATCAGAATGAGTATAATCCAAAGGTAAAGATACGAGAAAAGAGTGAGAAAGAATTGCAAGTACAAAGGCCGTGAGGTCAGAATGTCCTTGCAAAGTTCAAGGGACAGAAAGGGGCTCTATGGGGCTGGAGGATACTGAGCAAGGGTCAGAAAGGTCACGGGAGGAAAGTTTTCCATCACGGAGACTTTTATTTTATTTTAAATAGCACAGAAAGTCACTGGAGTGTTGTAAGTAGGGAAATGACCTGTCCCTTTGGGAAGACTGAAAGGCTTCCAGAGCGTCCATAGAACAGGAAACCAGCACTTCTCTGCCGCCTGGAACAAAAGAGAAACTCCAGAAGAAAGAGGGGTTTCTAAGCTTTACGTATATGTAACACGGAGGCCAAGGGAAGAGTCTCTGACTTTGGCAGCTTTGTGCCAAGGAGATTTGGCTGACTGAGTCAGCGCCAGCCAGAGCTAGAAGAAGGCCCAAATCCTGCTTGTAAAATACCACACACAGCCCACTCTCAATAGCCAATCTGCTTCATCAAAACATGGACTTAAAGACAACTAACACAGCCGCTTCTGACCTGAACAGACAGCCTTCTGCAGACAGCGAGTCCCACCATGGGAGACCCTTGGGACCACACAGCCCTGATTTGCCTGTTCATCTTATCTGTTCACCTTTAGTTGGCTTTTTTTAAAAAAAATATAACCTCTTTAGTGTTTGCCTACATTGCTAGCGGGAGTGTAAATTGTTATAGTCTGGCCATATTCAATAGAATGATAAAAATGTGTCTTCATTTTGAGCCAACAATTTTACTTCTATGAATTTATCTTCAGGAAATGATCAGAGATGCTGTGATGAGATAAAGAATATAAATGTACAACAATAGCACATGGGTTATGTCCGTTAGAGCACTTTTACAGCCATTCAATATCATGTTCTGGGAAAATACTTCAAGATAGAAAAAAGTTCTGTGACATAACTTTAAGGAAAAACAGAGGCTACAAGGTACTATGTATATGACAACAAGCCTGATTTTGAAAGTATGTACATTTATATGTACATATTTTATTTACATTGCCTATTTTAACATTTTAAAGTGTTAGCAGTAGTTCTCTTTCAACCGTGAGCTAGACTGTCAGTTTTTGTTTCTTACTGATTCTCCCTTTTATGAGGTTTTTATAATGAACATAGTTTAGTTTTGTAATTTAAAACAACTCTATCAAAATGTACTAAAACCTTCCTTGAAAGCTTTGTGTCCAAAATGCTTACTTGTGGCATCCTTAGGGCTAGCCTAGGTTCACATGTACAAGGATCACACATGCAAATGTTTCCATGGTCCCTGTAACTAAGGCAAAATAAAAGAACAAAAATGGGCTGTTAATCATCACTATTTTGTGATTCCAAATATTCTGTATACATTCATATTATTTTTTAATTTTTTGGACTGAAGTTTTAAAAGTTTTGTCCATTTGGTAGTGACATTCTCCTCTTCCTGCTAGAATGTATGTTCCACAAAAGCAGAAGTCTAGAACAAAAGTCTCTTTTGTTCATGTTTTATCCTCAGTGCCTGCACAGTGCCTGGCAAATACAGTAGGTAAGTATTTGCTGAATACAGTAACAGAGAATAAATGAATCTAAGCCCTAATAATTGCAACTCAGAGACAAACATGGCACATTGGTCAGTGTTCAGTAAAAATGAAAATACAGTGTTTAGGGGGACTGAATTAAACTCTTTGCTAGGGTATACTATCCTACAGACTGGAAAATTCCTTTTTGCTCCAGCAGTATTTTAGGAGCTACTAATTTCTCTTATGAATGGCTTTGAACAGTGGTTTCTTTTCCACAACAAGCAAGAAGATTAAGGCCTATGGAAAAAAAATTGATATTCACAGACTAGTATTGCTGCCAATTTATCCATGAAGGCATAGAATGAAAGGTTGGTGAGATCTCACAGAGGAGAAAGAAAAGTAAAATAAATGAGATTATGCAAATTGCAAACAGTCTATAAGTATTTCTTCTATGCTATTCAAATTCAAAAATTATAAATGCAGGGAGCAGGCCACAAAGCCCCAAGGTATGTTATACAATCCAAATAAGTATCAAGGATCTTGAAAATGGTCACAGCTCTTGATGCACTGATTCCACTTCAAGGATACAAACTAAGGACAAATAATAAACTCAAACAAAGATTTTTGAACAAACATGGCTGAACAGCAGATACGAAGAAGAAATTCCATTTTATACATGAATCACAGGCAGATAGAGCTGAAAGGGACCTTAGCTATATTGAAGTTCTCTAGAGAAACATAATCAAAAGTGTGTGTGTGTGTGTGTGTGAATGAGAGAGAGAGAGAGAGAGAGAGAGATTGATTTGAGGGAACTGGCTCATGCAATTGTGGAGGCTAGCAAGTCCAAAATCTGCAGGGTAGCCTGGAAGGTTGGAGACTCAGGGAAGTCTGGATGCTTCAGTTTGAGTCCAAAAGCAGACTATAGGCAGAATTCTCCCTTCTTCAGGGGAGGTCAGTCTTTTTCTGTTAAGGCTTTCAGCTGGTTGGATGAGACCCGCTCACATTATGGTGGGTTATCTACTCAAAGTCTACTGATTTAAATGATAATCTCATCTAAAAAATACCCTCCAAGCAACATCCCAATGTATTTGACCAGGTATCTGGGTTCTCTGCCTAGCCACGTTGACACATAAAATTGTCCATCATATTGGCCCATAGGCACTTTTGGAAGGACTCTCAGAGACGTGAACTTCCCAAGCTTGTTGACAAATAGACCCACATTGAAATCTGTCCTTAGTGTTGATATCAGTCTTTTCCTGAAGTCTGCAAAGTGTCCTTGAGAGTCATATCTAGAGCTAGAAAATATCAGACAATACCCTTTATTTTTTAATTTTAATTTTAAGTATAGCATGCCTTGTTCTAAAAGTATATAGCTTATCTTTCCAGGGGTATTGAAGATCTTATTCACCTGAGATCCCAGAAGCTCTTAGCGTCATGCTTTCCATAACACAGGCATCCAATACCTGCTTGCTCAATTAAACTGAGCCTCGTTCTAAATGACCTCAGTCAGAAAGTTGTCATGTCATATCACCTAACTTCTCTGATTTTCATTTTCCCTTAAATGACAGGATGTACTATTAATCTCTAATATCATATAAATTATAGCCACAGTAAGTATGTAGGAACTCAGAGGAGAAAAATGGCAAGGAATGCTCTTCATGAAGGATGTGAGGTTTGAAGGAGTCAGATGCATATAGTCAGAGACAAATGTGGGATATTGCAATGAAAGAAAACAGTGCATGAAATGAAAGAGGTAGAAATGTACCAGGTGTACTTGACAGACAGTGGGTTGTATAGAACGTTGTTGAGAGAAGCTATGGGAGATGTGGCTAGAGAAGCACGTGATGAACTTCAAGACAATATAAATAGCTTGCACTTTAATGTGATTGGGTGTCATTGATAGTTTTTGAATTAGAGAGGAACTTGATTAAAGTGGTGTTTTGTGGAGGGGGAAAAAACCTATTCTGGCCATATTAATTCGTCCTCTTTAAATTAAACAACTTGATCATTTTCTTATGTCTCCCGTTCCCTTAACTGTTTTTGTAGTCACAGGCTAATCCAATTCCTTGTATAAATTATACAATATTAAGCTGCAAATCCATGAACTACCAAAAAGTAATTTAGAAGTAATTTTGTCATAAAAATTATTTCAATGCAGTTGTCACAACTAATACCTGTTATTACATTTATACACTATTACTTGTCAGAGAAAAAATTTAAACAGGAAAATGTGAGCTGCAGAGAACCCCATTAAAATGAACTATAAATCTAGGGTGAGGGAAGTTTTCAAAATTAAGAAAGAAGAGACACAGGCTGTACCCAGATGTCACAGTAAGTCTTTCAGGGAGGAAATAAGGATTGGTAGCTTGCAACTTAAATAGTAAAGAATTGACTGTTTCAGTGTATCTGACTGTGTGGCCGGTATTTGGAAAAGACAGCGTTGTGAGGATACCAGGAGTTGCCTTGGCGGCTGAGCTCTGTCTCTGTTACTTCCTAGCTTGCTGACTGAGCAAATATTCTCTTTTACAGTTTCTTCATCCGTAGAAATAATATACCTAGCACATTACCCCACACATAATAGGCCTCCTTAAGGACACAGTTCACCCTCCCACCACCTTCTCTACTCTGGCCACAATCGTCTTTAGTTGTAAAGTTGTAGACAACACTACCAACCTCACAGTGCTGCTGAGAAGAGTGAGGGAACTAAACCACACTAAGTAATGCCCACGAGGCTCTCATTGTAGCAGATCCTTTCACGCATCATATAATAAAAGTTATTAGACAAAATTATTCCTGTTTCAGGGCTTCCCTGGTGGCGCAGTGGTTGAGAGTCCGCTTGCTGATGCAGGGGACACGGGTTCGTGCCCTGGTCCGGGAAGATCCCACACGCCGCGGAGAGGCTGGGCCCGTGAGCCATGGCCGCTGAGCCTGCGCGTCCGGAGCCTGTGCTCCGCAACGGGAGAGACCACAACAGTGAGAGATCCGCGTACCGCAAAAAAAAAAAAAAAAAAAGTTTTCCTGTTTCAATCTACAGTTTTGCCCATTAAAAAAACATAGCCTACATTTTCATGTCTGGTTAGAATCAGATGTATCTACTTTTTCTTCACATGTTTCTAAAATGAGCAGAACACCATGATTAAATGGTTTCCCATAGAGTTCATATACATGAAAGAGCTCAGAAAACAATTCATCTTAGTAAGTAAAATATACTAACACTAATGTATGTTTATTGAGTGCTTCCTATCTACCAGGCACTCTTCAAAGTGACTTAATGTATTCATACATTTAATGCTCACAACAAGTTGGTAAAGAATCCACACCTTTATTATTGCCATTTTATGGGTAGGAAAAATTACAATTTATGAAACATGCTTGAGGTCACCTTGCTTGTTGGTAGCAGAGCTGGGATCAAGAGACATATAATCCCATGCACTTGTTGGGGCATGGAACAAAAAACAAATAATATCCAAAATTGTGGTCTACATTCTTCTTTTTCAAAAAATTGAAAGCGAATGAAGATTTAGACTTTTTGTGTCTAAAATGTCTAAAACTTCAAAAGAACAAATTCTCTATCATGCAGTGAGAAAAACAAAAAATCTAGTGTGTCATTCTTAATAGAACTGTTTGGTTTTGTTTTTAACTGTTATTTAAAAATTACTTTAAAAAAGGATCTCTGTAATATAGACATAAATAATCCATAGAAAAATTTCCAAGATTGCTGATTATAGGACTTCGGCCCTATGTTAAAGCTGTAAGCATCTCTGGTATGTAAATAGAGATCAATTTTAGGGTTCTTAGATATCCTTTATCCTTATTATTTTTTAAACAGTCTTATTGCAATTTAATTTATATACCTTAAAATAAATCACCTGTTTCAAGTGTGCAATTCAATGGTTTTTAAAATACATTTACAGAGTTATAAACTATCACCAGGAGGGGTACAATGTTGAACCTGTAAGGGACACCATTCTCTAAAAAAGGATAAGAGCAGAAACCACAAACCAATCTGGAAATGTACTTGGAGACACTGGAGTTGAAGGAAAGTGATCTACTTAAACATTATGAACACTAAAGTATTAATTCATAATTCTCTCCTTAACATGGAGTGGGAATATATTTGCATTCCATAACTAATAGGAAGAAATATGTTTTACTGATCTACAGAGAATTAAACTAAGATGTCTCATCTAGAGTGTATTATCAATTTCCTCTGTAAAGCTTTGTAATGATATCTATTTGCTACTACCATTCCCTTGAATGTTACTAATAATCTTCTTGCTGCCAAATCCATATAGTCTTTTATTATTTGATGAGTAGAAAAGGTAACTTAATGAGAAATGTGAGACAAATGTCTGTCAATTGAGAAGGCTGTTGAATGTCAAAGCGTACAAATCAAAGGATCTATTTATAGGCATTAAGTTCTAGACTTTCACAGTTTGAAGGAACTTCAAGCTAACAACCTCTTTTTTTTTACAGATGAGGCTGCTTGGAGAGACTGAAGATCAGAACCCACTCTGGTGAGCCAGCTATTACCTAATTTCATATTCAAACTTGACCTGAATGAATAAGAATATGAAATCAAATGACCCTGTATTATTCATGGGTTTCAGGTATCATATAGGTGTCTCATCCCTTTTATAGTATCATAAGCTTTTCAGGACAGGGACTTGTTTTTCCTGATTCCTCAGCATCCAGCAGTGTTTGGCTAAAAAGCATTTTTTAACTATCCCATTTTAGCTACCTAGAAAAGTTAAGCCTGTGGTTTCTTTGGAACTAAAACTTCTATATTCAAAAATCTTCCTGTTGTTTGTCTTCAGATTTTTCAGCTTTTTTTCCTCTATTATTCCACCATTTGATACCTATTTGTTGCTCCTCTTTGTTTCAATGATAAAGAATTCTAAAATGAATTAAAATTTTTAAATATATTTTTTAAAACAGTTTAGATTACACAGGAAAAAAATGATTATCTTTGGAAGAACTAATTCTCAAACAAATTTTCTAGTCAAAGAAAAACAAAAAGTAATCAAAGAATTAAATCCAATTCAACAAGTATTAGTTGGAACTTTCTTATGCTTAATGCGCTGAAGATACAACAGTTATATAAGACATAGATCCTACCTTCAAGAAACTCTTATCCTCTAGAAAAAAATAAGTATTGTATGACAATTTGATCAGTTAATTGTATTTTAAAGCAAAATAGTACTTAGTATATATTATTAAGTACTAAAATATTTTATTTAATCCTTACAACAATCCTATGAGGTGAACACTATTATACTTCCATTTTACAAATGAGAAAACTGAGGCACAGAGAGGTTAAATGACCTCCCCAAGTTATGGTAGAGCTGATATTTGAACCAGGTAGTGTCCATTCAGCACCTGCATTCTTATGCTGTATTGTATTACCTCTCTGCTGAATGCAACTTCTCAATTAATTTCATTTCTTTTTACAAATATATCACCCAAATCAGAAATTAAGATTTACTGCTTATTTTACATCAGGGAGATAAATCTATTCTCACACAGAATCAGTCTGAAGATTGTAAATGACTTTACAAATATATGACATTATTAAAACATTATTTTCATGTTTTACATTTTGATGAAAATGTGTATTTAGAAGCATAAGCGTCTGCTATAGCACACAGTACATTTCTGAAAAGCTTGCAATATGATACATTGAACATCTAAAGTTACAGAGCTTATGGGAAAAAAATAGAATTAATCCAGATAACTAAAACCCTATGCCAATTTATGGCCAGAGCACTAACAACAGCAACAAACAACAACAACAATCACAAATCCTACTTTAAAACAATTGACCACAGTTTTTTTAAATGTTAAAATTATTATAGATAAATACTATAGTAACTATAGGACTTTATCCTAAAATACAAAAGAAGGTAGACTAATGGAAGGGAGTCAAAGAAAGTCTGCTGAATTATGGAGACAAGGAAACTGCCATTAGAAGTTGTAGGTGGATAAGCAGATACAGGCTTTGCAAAGATCTAGATTGATGTTTGGATCGTTATCTTGTCACTGTTTCTTCTGCATGTGATCAACCTCAAGAAAAGGTGGTGTGAATCAACACCATACACAGTACCGCATTCTTCCATGGTTTGCTGGATTCAGCTTCCTTAGTATACCTTGCATTCTGCTGATGTTAGAGCACAAAACATTAAGATACTGGGGGAAAATCACATAAGAACTTTCTGGTCTTTCTGATTATATTGACATCATCTCTTTCTATACCAATCCCATTTGAACTTATTCACATTATAGAACATGTGTTATAGAAGAAGAAATTGTATTTAGAATTATTTCTTAATTTAGATTATTTTCTTCTTTTCTGTTAAACACACTTATAAGTTGAAAATGTCTACTTTATTCAGAGCAAAATGCTTTACTAAATTAAGTCCAATTATGGCTAGCAGCATATGGGTCATTGCAGAGAAAACACAGCTTTCAGTGCCAAACAGAAGTGTTCAAGGGGTCATTCACACATTTCCACCTGCAATTTCATCATGAGTGCAAATTTTCTTCCCCTTTCATCTCCTTTGACATTAATACAAAATTAAAAATAATATGGGGTGACTATTATAGCCTTTCATTCCCGATAGCCATATTTTAAGACTAAGGGATTAGCTAAAGTCCGGTATCATTTCAAAGAACAAAATAAAAATAGATAGAAATGGCACTTTTCCTAATCATTCTCAAGAAAAAAAGTGGGTTTTTTTTTGTCCAATTTATAAGAGATTTCTATTGATTAGAACCTACTTATACAGCTCAGGTTGATGTGTCTCTCAAAGCTGTTATCTGAACTGCCAATTCACTTCCTCTAAGCCCCATGACCAGAAAAAATGATTTGTTTTCTGTAGTCCTGCCCTAATTTAGTCCTGGTGAGTTGTTGAGCCTTTCTTGTAACTTTGTTCCTTGGTGTGCTAAAGGATTGGTTTACTCATCCCAGTAAAATCTCCTGCTTGTTCACCTCCTTCTCTGAACAAAGACTGATTTTCATAAGAGTTCCTGAATGTTTTCCCTTAGGCATTGGGACTAGCTTCTCCCACAGAGGTGGGCTGTCGCACTGCTTTTTGTCATCTTTCATCACAGAAATGTTCAAAAGGCAGCAGAAACTGTGATAGGCAAGTAGGTCTCTGCTTTCATGAAGAGGGTGATGGAAAAGAATTTTAAACAATTTTAGCAATAAATGTTTGCTGGTACATGAATCTGGATTTATAGGAGTTAGAGGTATGTGCATTTTCATAGAATAGTCTAGGCATGGTTCCTTCCACTTCGATACTCCAAGACCTGAGCATTGTGTTGCTTTTGGTTTCCCTGTTACAGCTGATAACATCAAACATTTAAAACGGAGCAGGGCGCTGCTGACTGAGGCTCCAAGCAGCTTCAGGTTGAGCGATGATATCAATGGTTACAAGAGTAACAGAACTCCAGGGCCTGGGCTGGGTCTTGGCTTGTAAAATGTCTTTCAGTTCTACTTCTAAAATGTTTTTATGTAGAAAGTAGCTTGGCATCAATATGTTACTAAACACCAGGAATTGTTTTGAAAGGGAGCAAAGGATTTTGAAACGTCGAAGCTATGATGATAAAATGGAGACACGCAAAATTATATTTGCCTGTTAAAAATCGCTCTAACCTTTCACTTGTACATAGATCTCAACAACAAATTCCCAGTGTATCTTAACAAATTCCCGGTGTTCTGAAACAGCTCTGCAGGACTTGTCTGCGAGCATTTTAAAATATGAGAGAATTCTTTACTCCTTCTAATAAAGCTGTATCTCATGATTTACGCATCAATTTGCACAGCCTGGCTGCACAAAACGGGTTAATTCCAGAGCTCAGGCAGCTGAATGGAGGGAGTTGAAGAGACCAAGAGTTTCTTCAGGATGGTCTGGGTTCTTTTCTTCTGAGGGTCTATACCTGGAAGCCTCAAGAAATACAGATGACATGGGAGAAAAGGCAAACATGCTTCCTAGGGCTTTAAACTCAGTTCCAGAGTCCCCCACCCACGAACCACAGCCCTCCTCCCAGCAAGAGGCCTGACATTTTGCATCAGGACCAACAGCAGACAGCCAGCTGCTAGGAGGCTAGCTATGGGGAAGCCACACAGAGAAAAGGGTAAAAAAAAAAAACAAAACAAAACTTTGCAAAATCTTTCTTTAAAACATAACGTTCCAGAACACACAGGTTGTCCCAGAAAAAAATGAGTAACAAATTAGTGTTCAAATATATTGAGAGCGATGTTAAGATAGTGACGTTTATATAACATTTGGATGCAATGCAGGACCAGGGAGGATAATAATTGGGAAAGCAGAAAATAATGAAAATCACTTTTTCTTAATTTAGTTCTGACATCCAGCAAGGTTCAGCCCAGGTGGCTACCATATACATACACTGGAGGCTACTAGAAAAGAAAATACTTAAGAAAACAAGTGTACCACTTTTAAAATGTTTTATCTTAAAATAGTACTAAATTAAAATATTTCTAAAGGAATTAGACATGACTATTTAAAAGGCTCTTACATTTCTCCTAATTTCCTTCAGCTCTGATATTATTATAGTTCAAAATATTGAGATGAAAATAAAAGTTTGAAAAAAATATTTATCAAAAGTTAACTTTTGAGGGGTAGGCCATTTTATTTGAGGCAAAGTGCACAGAAAATTCATCTGTGCAATGATCCAAGGCATCATCATATCCCAAATCCCTGAAGTCTTTCTTGCCTCTTGTAGCAAGGTGCATTAGCTGACTCATAGTATTTCCAGAGAGAAAAATGGAAAGGAAAATGCTGAGCCTGACACAGAAGAGCTTAATAGACTTGTGTACATATATTAGCCTTATGACTCACGATAGATTTGCACCACTGCCAACTCAATCTCAGAGGGTCTGTCATTACCACTTCCTCTTATCCCTCCAGCCTTTTCTCCCCTCAAATTATCTTACAAGCTTTCCAAGTAGATGCTTTAACTTAATAATTTCCTCAAGGATGACAGAATTTAAGCAGGTTCAAGACAGAGCAATTAGATGTCTTATTTTGTTGTCTGATTTCAGCAAGTATTAAGTTCAAGATTTTGTTTTATTTATAAGGTCTATATTTCTATTAACATAGAAAAATCAACTAATACCGAGGCCTTAAAGGACTAAGAATAGTCCTTCCCTTGTCCCTAAGTAATGACAAATTTCAAAATTTTAAAAGTTTTTCTGATTTCTTAAATAAGTTAGGTAATACTTGGCTAAAATGTATCAAACACACAAAAATGTAGCAACTGATAATAAGGTAATTTCATTTAGTTATTAAAATTGCTTCCTCCCCCTTGTTTCCTACCATCTATTAACATGAGAGTCAGAGATATAACTGGAAATGAGTTGTTTTTCTCTGCATGAATAGAAAAATGGATAGTCTTCTATTACCCTCGGTCAAGTCCAGAAATGAAATAAATTATGATTACAATTAATAATTACAAAAGTGAACCTTCATTGGGATTCACATGGTGGTCTCTCATTCCCCTTTCCTACTTTCAGGAAGATTCTGTAAAGACATCATGATTTACAAGAATTATTTAAACTTGCTTTCTACTGCAGTGCTTCTTCATGTGGGGTAGATAATTTGCATCGCCTCTAAACAAAGCATAGACAGACTACAATGATATTAATGATCTAAAATATGAAAAGAATAAGAAACTTCTACAGACCACTCTTTATTTATGAGTTCTCTAGATACTAATGCTATCTCAGAAACAGCTGGAAGACAAGCCTGTTTAAAATGACTTCTATTAGGGTGAAAAATTAGTACTTAATAATTTATTCACTTTAACATTTTCAGAGCTGAGACACGGAGAGAGTTTTTCAGTGTTTCATCAGCCATGTCTTAGGCATGCTCGCCTTGCTCTTTGGGTGAAATCTGAGCTAAGATGTTTCATCATCACCCCTGTTCTTCCTCCCAGAGAAGCCCTCACGACTTGGTTCTCCTCTTGCTTGACCAGGAACCCCAACCAGGCTCAGTTGCTTGATATACAGTGAGACCACATCCCTCGTCCTCCTCCTCTTCCCTTTAGTCACTTTGGCTAGCATTGCCATTTCCCTTCCACACCTAGCTCTTCTCTACACCTCACCCACCTTACCTACCAAACTCTAATCTTAATACAATCCAACATTTTAGGATCCTGAGTCACACTGGAGAAACCACACCACCGTGTGGACCAATCACTCTTTCAGATGCCCAGTCACAGCTGGCCTGCAGCCCTCTCTGGACAAATATTTATAGGGTCATAATAAGTAGTCACAATGGCAGGAATTCCCTGGTGGTCCAGTGGTTAGGACTCTGCACTTTCACTGCCGAGGGCCCAGGGTTCGATCCCTGGTCAGGGAACTAGGACCTCACAAGCCTTGCGGCCAATAAATAAAGAAATAAATAGTCACAGTGACAAGTCAAAACCATCAACAAATTGCCCTGTTGTTCTTCGCTGTCCCTGCCGCCCTTACAGTCTGCTCTCTTTCTTCAGCAACACCCTTCTCTCCTACTTCACAGGGAAATAAAAGCTGGCCAGGTATTTCCCGTTCTGATGTCCAAGACTCATGCATCTGTCTCTCTTTTACATGCTCTTTTCTACTTGTGTAAGGTCTCTTAGGTACTTCCACCAGCATCTCTCTCTCCTGCGTCTTCAATTTCTCTCTTCTATATCCCCTCATTCCATCTGCCTTCAACAGACACTCATCTGGTTTCTGCATACACTCTGCTAAAACTTCCTGGCAAAGTTTGCCATTGATCACTTCCTATTGCTCCACACAAACTAATTTTCATTATGTTAGTTGACATTCTTAAACTATTTGACACAGTCGATCCTTCCATTCTTTCTAGAATTCTCTCCTCTCTTCCCTCCATGGCCATTTGCTTTCGTGGTCCTCCTCTTGTATTTCAGACATTTCCATTTCACTCTTCTTATCCATCTCCTAAATGCCTGTCATCCTTGGGGGGAGCTGAAGTGGCTGAACCAGGATTCAGAGCCAGACAGAACTCCAGAACCCAGCAACATAGGCTCCATATTGCATAATGGCTGAACCCACTGGCTTCAGAGTCAAGCCAAAATGGGTTCAAAGCTCAGCCCTGCTAATTATTTTGCCTCTTTGAGCACTGGTTTTCTCATATATAGAATATAGGTAATAATACTTTCCAGATAGAGTTGCTGCGAGGAATAACTCTGGTAATAAATGCAAAATGTCTAGAAATAGTAGCTTTCCAATAAATGATATCTATTATTATTTCATTGGCTTTATGGTTCCTCAAATATTTATATTTGTTTTCAGAGTCAAGCATGAGACAAAACAATAAGGTAGGGAGACATTTAGGGCACAGTTATATTAGGGAAGGAGAGAGAGGCATTCTTGCTGCAAACCAGTTAAACCAACTGAACAATTATCTGAGCTATTTACCTTCAGCTTAACTCTCCATTAAGAGGCTTCCATCCTTTTGAGAAGCACACTGACGTGAATGCCTCATCAGCACTGTTAGTAAAGAATTCATCACAGCCTCTTCCATCTTAACCCGGACTCTGTATGGACCAATGATCCCAGATCGGCAGTTTCCAAAGCATATTAACGCATCATTAACGCATTATCTTTAGGACTATCTTTGAACAGCAAAGACAGAAATATTTGATAAGAATCTATTAAGCAAGTCAGAACATTTCTCATTTTGTGGAGATTTCTTCTACCTATAAGTTTGTAATTCAAAGGAAGAATGAAGAGTCTATTGATTGTTTTAAGTTCTTGATAAAGGATAATTTTTTTAATGTTTTTTAATTTTTTAAAAAATAAAAGATAACTTTTTTAAAAAACATGGGAACACCATGTTTGTCATACAAATATAAAGCAAACATGTATTAAAGATTTTATTTAACTTATTAATGGATGAGGGAACCCAGAAGGTGTTACAACTTAGTCAAAGGAGAGTCCTTAGGACACAGATATACAAATAGATGTGAAACTGTCAATACCCACCAGGCAATAGCTAATTAAGTTTCACCACATACAACACATCTATATTTCTATGGATAAAAACTTTTTTTTGGATTATTATCAGAGTTGTAAAAGTTTGAAGATAATGTAAGAAAGAGATAACCCTAACAGAGCACTTAGTATTTTTTTTTGCCCATTTTAAAGTTTTTTACATTTTTTCTGACAGCTTGTCTCTTAAAGCTAAGAAGGATACCAACTGTACATTTTGCTATGTCCTGATACTCCACACAGACAGATAAATTCTCCTCAACCAAGGAGACAGATTTAGCATGTATTACAGAGTACCAAAATAATATTGATACATGGTAGTCAGAATCTAAATAGGTTAGAGAACTCCTGGTTTCTACTCCTAGAGCCAGTACTTTGAACACTATGGGTCCCTTTTACCTTATGTATAAAATGGCATTTAACTTTTTCTAAGATTTTAGAGTAGAAATTACAGAAGCAGAAAAAATAAGATTCATGACTTTCAGATGAAGAATAGAATTATGACTGTTCTGACTTACATTTCCCCCTCATTCTTCCTCTCTTCCTTACCCATCTGGGTTGCATTATAAAGCTTGATACAGGATCTCACTGGGAAGGAGAGGGATGGGTGGTGGTGCAATGGACACTGAGCTTGACAGAGAATCATCATAGCATTTCCATAGAGAGCTCACAATGGAATCATTGTCAGCCCTCCCTTTGCTTTGACCCTGATGCTGAACATGAAGTCAGGGCACATGCCCCAGAGTTCATCCAGCTGGAGCCCTGTGAGAACAAGGATGGTGATGTCAGCTTTGGCACTCTGTTTAAGGACAACAAAGCCTGTGCCTAGCGAATTACATAAAGATGGATCACAACCCCCAGCTCCATGTTTACAAAGACATCAGCAATAAACACACATACCTTTTAGTAAAAGAAAACCATAGCCACTTTCATCATCGTGACAAAAGAAGAATCGATTTTTTAAAAAACTATGGGTAATTAGTATAACATAAGACCCTCCCCTTTCTAGTTAGTCAATATCACAAGAGCATATGTTTTGTCTTTATTTTCCATAAACTACAGCTCTATGTCACTTGTACCTATAGCTGTAAACATCATTATATCAGCCTTTAGAAAATTTTACAACTTTCATTTTAATAATTACATAGAAAAAGAACAGAAATTTTAGTTCTAGAAGTAATTTGGGTCAGGGTCTCCTAAAATTCCCAGAGCTCTCCTGGCACTTCTGAAGAGGCTCCATTCTTTCTCAAAAAATAAGGTTTATCTCTGATTTCACCCCCCCATTAACAATAGCAGTGATTATACAGAATTGTTTTTATTCCTTTTATAAATAACTTTCAATTCTAATCTGCTCCTTTGAACAAATAAGTAATCACTGTTTCTCTTACAATCATACTCATTAGGCATGGCTTTTAAAAATAAAATTAAATATGTTTAGGTACATCTTTGAGGCCGACTCTCAAAGCAAAACAGAGGAGAAGGACTTATGACCTCAACCACGTGGAGTTTAACCTCATTTAAATATCTGTAAGGCCAATCCTTCCTCTTTTCATAAAAAATTCTGTTGTTTGAGAGTATTGCCATTTGCTGTTTCTTTAAAAGATAAATGTGTAAGTATTCAACTGAAAACAAAGTCAGAAATATATAAATATGTTGTTTCCCTAAGCACACATGCACATAAAACCTGGGAGAAAAAGGAATTTGCATATTGTTATTGAATTTCTTCAGGAAAAAAAAATGTTGGGAAAGAGATATAGCTGTTGGTGAACAAAAGTGGAAGCATTTAGCTTTTAATCATTACAGAAAAGACTAATTCAAAACCTACACTCAGTTTCAGTTCCATGAAAACAAAAGCAATTTCAAGATTTCTTCCCACTAATTATTGCCTTTTATAATGATAGATAACATATGATAAGCATTTAATATACGCCGGAGACTAAGTCTTTTACGTGCATTGATTATTTCTAACACTTAACAACAATTTAGAAAGCAAGTACTATTATTATCAGCCTCTTTTCATGGATAGGAAGTTAAGGATTTGAGAGGTTAAAACTTGCCCAAAGTCACAAAGCCATAGAGATTCATGGCAAGCACTATCTCTCCTATGTTTTACTGTAGGCAGTATTACGGTATCAAGATTCCAAGACACAACTGTACCTAAAAATGCTTCTTAGGCTCTGTAGTAATGTTTCCCAAACTCTCTGCATTTCTCCTTAGGGTCCCAAATTGCACAGTACCTTAATTTCTTTGTCTTGTTTAGGGATTTTATCACACTCTCTTTAGCTTAAAAATTCCAATAAATTTTGCCTGCAAAGGCCCTTTTCCAGGTCTTCCTTGTGCTCTTCTCTGTTCCTTGACTACACCAAATTTTTAAATAATACTATCCTTTTGTCCTTTACTGACAGGAAATCCTTTTGATATCCTTTTGGTCTGGTTCCACAGGACTGGAGTTACACCACAAATAATAAGCGAAAAGGCCCTGGGAATGTTAAGTAAGGGTGTTGATTTGTCAGAATATTTTCCACTTGTTGCTGAGGTTAGTAGCTTAATTGCTTAAAATTTTAGGTAATAGGGAAGAAGATAACCATTATCGTAAACACACAAATAATGAAGTTTTTCTCTCGAAAGAGCCAGTCCTCTTCACTTTCTCTCCTCAGCACTTCGTTTCTTGGGTAGATAATGGAGGTCACAGATTTTTCCCTCCTAGAAGCTCCTCAAATGTGAGATTTTTTTCCTGCTATGTGGACCTTCTATTAAACTGCAGGAAGCAGGGCTGAAGCTTTATCATTAATATCTTAAGGATCCTGATTTCTTTCTCTGATTAGATAACAACCTTCCTTACTCTAGGATGAAGTAAAAATGTCTTGACCTGGCATAAAAGAGGCTTCCAAATTCAGCATCTCCTTCCAGTGCAGCCTTACCTCTTCCCACTGCTTTCCACTCTCTTGGGCTCTATGCTCTCACAACTGATCTCCCCAGATGAGCTTGTGCTTTCATGCTTTTCCATTACTGTTTCTCTCACTGGAAAAGCCTGTATTCCTCTTTTCTTCTAGTTCCAGTTCAAGGCTTTAATTGAAGGTTTTGCCTCTGTAATTCCCCCCAGACAATCTCACTCTTCTCTCACTTAGCATTATACCTTTCTCCTTGTTCTCCTTTGCATATTTCTCAATGCCTTGGCACAGTTCCTGGAGCAAATTTCCAGGGATCAAAGCCCAAGAAACTGTCAGATAATGGTAATTCAAATATCTGATCCTGAATTAAAGTTCACCCCAACTTTGCTGGTATCCCTTTCACGTAGAGGAAGTAGGATGGAGGGGCAGCCAGGAAGGCGAAGGACAAGTGGACGGTTTCCCGATGGTTGTGACTTGCCTTCATGAGTGATGGCAGAGAATACTCACTAGGAACACATAAATGGTTGGCCCGAGAGGACTGCAGCCCAGCTGTGAGTGGGCACCTGAGCACCTGCTGGAATGGTGGGGTGGTTTCTCCAGCAGAATTTGAGCACCTAAGATACTGGATTGGTTTGAGATTAGGGCTAGGTAGGTGGGGTGTAGAAAAAGACAAGAGGTAGAAGGGAAATGGCAATGCTAGCAAAAGTGATTAAAGTGATAAAGGAGGGGTATGTGGTCAGATGTTGTATATATAACTGAGCCTGCTGGGGGTCCTGAGCTGGTGAAATAAGAGGAGGAATAAGTCCTGAGGCTTCCGTAGGATAAAGGACAGGGGTATGGAAAGAAAGGTGTTAGAAAGCTTGAAGAAACTTGACTCATTCTGAGTTATTCTATTGAAGAGCATAAAATGAAATAATTTAGGTCAGATTGAAGAAGTTTTTCTTTTACTTTCAAAATTGAGAGAATAAAAATGGTTAAAAAATTTTAAGAGACCTCAGTGTGAATCTGATTGATCCAGAAATAGCTTTCAAGTTAATACTTAAGAATAAAGTGATTTGAAAATAGAAAAGTTATGGACTCAGTCCCCTGTCTCCCAAGGAACTGATTTGGAGTTTTTAGCCATTCGAGGGTGGATTTACTTGCACATCAAATCTGGGAAATTGAAATGGAAGAAAGCACTTTTGGAAGGTGCAATTTGTATTTTTCAGGAGCCACTGGAAGTTTGAGAATGTCACACATATTAGGAAGTTAATAAGTGTATTAAAGACCTTTAAAGCCGGGCCTCCCTGGTGGCGCAGTGGTTGAGAGTCCGCCTGCCGATGCAGGGGATACGGGTTCGTGCCCCGGTCCGGGAGGATCCCATGTGCCGCGGAGCGGCTGGGCCCGTGAGCCATGGCCGCTGAGCCTGCGCATCCGGAGCCTGTGCTCCGCAACGGGAGAGGCCACAACAGTGAGAGGCCCGCATACCGCAAAAAAAAAAAAAAAAAAAAAAAAAGACCTTTAAAGCCAAGTGATAATGATGCAATCAATACTTTAGAAATACATTCTGTCACTGTACATGTAACAGAGAATTAAGAATTAAGTCAATCAAGCCAGTTAGTGGTGTGTGTGTATGTGATGCTTCCAAGTTCCCTATATTTTCCCATTAGATTTTAGGAAAATACCAGAAATAGATGCCTGGGTCCTATAGTAAGCATTTACTTGACATTTAAAGAAACTGCCAAACTGTTTTCTGAAGTGGTTGTACTGCTTAATATACCCACCCACAGTGTGTGAGTTCAGTTCCTCGTATCCTCACCAATATTTGGTATGATCAGTCTTAACTTTGACCATTTTTATAGGTATGTAGTGATACCTCACTGTGGTTTGGTTTTTTTGTCTTGTTTTGTTTTGTTTTTGCATTTCCCTAATGTCAAATGACATTGAGTATCTTTTCAAATGCTTGTTTGTTATCCATGCATCTTTTTTTGTGAAGTGTCTGTTCAACTCTTTGGTCCCTTTTTAAAAACTGGCGTTTTTCTTTTTTTTATTGAGGTTTGAAGGTTCTGAGTATATTCTGGATACAAGCCCTTTTTCAGATACATGCTTTGCAACTATTTTCTTCTAGTCTCCGTCTTGTCTTTTAACAGTGTTTTCTGAATAGCAGAAGTTTCAAATTTTGATGAAGTGCAATTTATTCATTTTTTTCCTTTTGGGTTCTGTCTTTAGTATTATAGCAAAGTATTAATATAGTATAGTATTGTGCCTAACCCAAGGTCACAAAATTTTTTCCTAGAAGTTTTATAAGTTTAAGCTCTATATTAGGTTTATTATCGATTTTAAGTTGGGCAAGATATAGATAAGCTCTCCTCTTTTGCATATTAATATCTAATCTACCATTATTTGTTGAAAATATAACCTTTCTTCATTGATTTGCCTTTAAACTTTTGCCAGGAATCAGCATCCACATATCTGTGGGTCTCTTCTGGACTCCATTCTTTTCCTTTAATGCATTTACCTATCTTGATGCCAGTGATGCCCTGTGTAATACGTTTACAGTTTTATATATACATATTTATAATTTGTCTCAAAGCCAGATAGTGTTAGTCCTCCAACTTCATGCCTTTTAGTTATTCTAGGTCTTTTGCATTTCTGTTTGAAATGTAAAATCAGTTTGTCAATTTCTACAGGAATGTGTATTGGTATTTCAACTGGGATTGCATTGACTCTATTGATCAGTTAGGGAGGAACTGACATCTTAACAATATTGTCTTCCATCTTATGAACAAAGAACATCTCTCAATTTATTTAAGTCTTCTTTAATTTCTCTAAACAATGTTTTGTAGTTCTCAATTTACAGATCTTTGTCAGCTTTATCCCTAATAATTTTATATTTTTGGTGCTCTTTTAAGTGGTGTTGCTTTAAATTTTAATTTCCAAGGAGTCTACATATTTGCATTAGGACATGTCACCCATTTTAGTTTTCTAGGGCACTATGTTCAAATTTTCATCATTTCAGACTTCCTGTAGAAGTTTTCAAGGCATGGCATGGCTGCCTTTCTCTTTGCCACATAATTCATTGAAGAGAAGTCCTGCTTTCCTTCATACAAGTATATGTGTCCTGCTGATGGACTACACAATAAAAGTTAGGGAAAGGTATTTACTCAATGTGAGGATAGCTTTAAGGGAAATTTCTTTTTATAAACTTCTGAGGGTGATTCACCTGACAATAATATCCGAGATATTGAGCTTCTTTCAAGGATGGACCAGAAAATAAGAATATTCTGATTAAGCCTCCTTCGAAATACAATGGGTTAAAATGCTTTAGGGGATGTGTGTTTACCTACCTATATTATATTAATTGCTGGAAGACCACAGAGCCATTTAGAAAGTTACTTTTGGTAGAGCATTAGATAGTGTGTGTTTCTCTAATGGGATTAATTTAACTATGACAGTTAATTGAATCAATTCATCCCCCTAGAGAAGCTTTTATTCACCCTGATTTTCCACTGAATTAAGGATACACTTCATTTCCTTTCTTTTTTGTGTATTTATATTTAGCATTATTCCTTTGGTAACATTTAACAGCATTTAAGTTACAAAATAAGTTAAGAAAAAGTTTGATTATGGACTTTGGCAGAAGCTGTAAAGCTGTTTGGTTAAAGCTTAGAATGTAATTTATTTCTATAATCACAGATGAGTGTGGTCTTTTCTTAAGACCCACTGACTCATACTCTGGAACGTGGGTCTTAAAAAACAAACCTTCATCCAAATTTAATAGATTTTTAGAAATCATGTGAACTGGGAATCTGAAAATAGACAGTCATTTTATGTGTGAATATTAATATAATGATTTGCCATATTCTTGTATCCAGTTTCAGATTTAGAGCCATTTTTACAGATTATTAAGTGTAACCGGAAATGCCATGCTAGTTGCATTATTAACCAAAATCTTGCTAGAAATAGCATTTATGGTAACTATAATACATATGACCCAAGTTTACTGCTGCAAGCGTGGATCAGCATAAGCACTTGCCGGGGAAGTTTTTGATTTGGATTTGGGTCCAACTTTGCCGTGGCTAACAGTGTAGTATTGGATAACCAGTATCACTCCTTTGTATTAGTTTGCTAGGGTGGCCATAACAAAATAACAAAGACTGGGTGACTTAAACAACAGAGATTTATTTTCTCACAGTTCTGGAGGTTAGAAGTCCAAGATCAAGGTGTCATCAGGTTTGGTTTCCTCTGAAGCAATTCTTCTTGGACCCTTAGTCAGTTCAGGCTGTTATTTAAAAAATACCATAGGCTGAGTGGCTTAAACAACAAATATTTATTTCTCACAGCTCTGGAGGCTCAGATGTCTAAGATCAAGGTACAGGCAGATTCAGTATCTGGTGAGAGCCTGCTTCCTGGTTCATAGAGTTCTGTCTTCTTACTGTGTCCTCACATGGAGGAAAGGACAGGGGAACTCTCGAGGGTCTCTTTTATAAGGGCACTAATCCCATTCATGAGGGCAGAGCCCACATGACCTAGTTACCTTTCAAAGGCCTTTCCTCCAAATACCATCACATTGGTGATTAGGTTTCAACACAGGAATTTTGAGGGGACACAAATATTGTTTATAGCAGGTACCTTCCCTCTGCCTGTTCACATGTTCACCTTTCTGTGGACGCACAGGACTGGTGTTTCTGTGTCCTCATCTCCTCTTTTTATTAGGATACCAGTCATAATGGATTAGGGCCTGGCCTAATGACCCCATTTTAACTTAATTACTTCTTTAAAGGCCCTCTCTGGAAATAGAGTCACATTCTAAGGTACTGGGGGTTACAGCTTCAACACGAATTTTGGGCAGACACAGCTCAGCCCACAATACTCTTTAACCTTTGCTTCTTCAATCACAAAATGTGTGGATTGGTTAAAGCATCACTAAAGACTGTCCAGGGTCTAAAGGATTAATATTACTATGAGAAGATGACCATTGTCTTTTCTAAATAAATATTGCAATGTTCATTGGCCCTGGTTGCAAGCATCATAAAATGACCCTGGCTAACTTAAGTTAAAGAGAATTCATTGATAATCTGCAGGGAAGTCAGAGAGTAAGGGGAGGGCAGAGGCTTTGGCTAAGGAGAGACCCTGGGAGACCCTGGGAGATGTGAAGAGCCAGGTAGCAAGAGCATTTATACTCTTCCTGGCTTCCTTGCATACAGGCAGGAGGGCGTGTCCATTGGGGGAGGCTGGCATCAACTCCCACCAAGACCACACACAGTGAAAGGAGAGCAGAAGACTCCTGAAAGGGCAGTGAGGAGTCACAGCAAGATGGAGTGATGGTATGGAGCACTCCCTCCCCCATAAAATGACAGATAACCACTAAGTACATCTTATGATATTTAACTAATGTTAAGTTAAATATGATTGGAAGAGCTGACAAAACAATAAAGCAAACAATCTCCTGACATTTTTAATGGCTCTCAACAATCACATTTTGACAATAAATTTTTGAAATAAAATTCAAATTAACAATAGAAAGTGCTACATTAAAAAGCTGCTCTATTTTTTTTTCACTCAGAAATCTCTCTAGATTTTAGTAATTTCATCTGTGAAATGGGAATAAAGCTGCTTTTCTTGTTAAAAGCAAGATTTAGAAATAGATGAATTTAGGGCTTACACCTTACAGCTGTCAGCTTTGTGATTACATACTGAAGATGTGATCAATCTTTCCCCTGGCTTTCCATCAGTTCCCCGCTATTCATCTTTCACTGGTTCTTTTTGGAAAGGTTAATTCACCCAAGGGAGAGACATTGCTCATTAGAACTTGATGTTTTTTTTTTTTTTATTGATTTCCACAACCGCAATTTCCTTGTAGATATTCTCCTATGATTCTCTTATGATTCTGCTATTCAATTTTTTTCCAATAGACTTCCTGGAAATTACTGTCTACATTGTACTAAAATGTTAGTAATCACATTTAATTATCCCTTCATTTGTAGGTTTTGTTACATTTTCTCTTTTCCTCAATTCTACTCTGAAATATGAAGTGTTCAGGTTTTTCTTTAATTTTAAAATATATTCTAGTTTTGGTCCAAATGCTAGATATATAAAAAATTGCTATTAAAGTCTAGCTATTCAAAACTGCTCTTTAGCTATGAAACTTTAGTTTGGATATCTTAAGAACTTCAAGTTTTCATTGAACTCACTGTTATTCTCATTTTATTTTCAAATATTTTGAAACTTCTTTATACTGATTTATACTCTGCTTATTTTTAGTCAAATAAAAAATCTCTACAACCCTGATTGCTGTGTATTTGGCTTTTCCTTTTCATCCCCATTAGGAATTAATATCCTGGAATCCTCATTCATCCAAAAAACATTTAATGAACAGCTACTATGTGTCAATTACCGTTCTAGACATGAGTTGGTGCTCACGAATCTTCCTTCATAAACCATGATAATTGTACTGTTTTTGTTTCACTTATTTTTTTATCTATCAAAATTTTAGTAGTGACAACAAAAAGCCACATTGCTCTGTTTTTATTTTATGTATAATTATAATGAGGACCCTTTTTCATCCATTTACTTCTTGCAAATACACATCTAGCAATAGGGAATTCTTTAAAATCAGAAGAGATCATTAAATTATCTATATGGAAGGGATCTCATAGAGGCTTCTAAACTTTTAAAACAGTCATTTTTTTCAAGTAAAATTATACATAGGGCTCCAGTTGTTTAAAACAGCCAGAACTATTGCTTTTTCTGTGCAAAGATATTAAACATATCCAAATTTATAACTTTTAAAAATTTCAACATCACTACATGGGAGCAATGAGCCAGTTTTGATAACATAAGAACCTGAAAATTGGAGTGATATTATAGGTGACACTGCAGTCATACCAACCTCAACATCTCATTTACTTTTGTATTTTGCTAAAATCACACAATTTCACAAAGATATGTGGTTGCAAACAGTAACCTTTATTTGCCACTTTACCTCACACTCTAAGAATACTCTTCAATTTGCTCTAATCTAGACCCTGGAAACAGGAGGCAGTTGGCCTTTTTTATTTCAAAGTTAAATCCCCGACAATATCTGCCATCTGCTCACATTCCCCTTCACCAAAATAAAAGACAAGTAGCTTACAAACCCTTCAGATAAAACCTGTAAAAGATAGTATCAAGACTTAGCATTCCACCCATTCCCTCGCTGTTGCACAACTATTGCTGGGCGCTGGTGGACACACGCAGAGCAGAGGCATCCGAGCCCGGGCTAACATTTAATTGGACTTAGCACCCTCGTGCTGTGGTAGTGTACTCACGCATACATTTTTATTTGAAAGAGCAAGCTCGGGCCTGAATTTTTAAAAAGAAAAAAAAACAAGTCTTCCTAATCTATGCACATTTGCAAGAAGTTCAAGTATATATGCTGATAGACTATAGGTCCTTTTTCCAAGGACTATCCTCCAAGAACAGACTATCCTCTGTCTTCACCTAGAAGAATTATTTAATGGGTTAACTGTGTTTCAAGAGATGCAGTTCAAAAAGCCCTAATCTTGTCCAACTATTTCTCTCTGTGCGTGAGACACTGAGACCAAAGGAAGTCAAGTAAAGCACCCCATGTAGAATACTTCCTTTCCACTGTTCATGCTTTTGCCTCACCTTTCACTCCATATCCCTTCAATCCTAACTGGCAGAATTTTACTCATTTTTTATAGCCTCTTTCAGATACATCTACTCCATGAAGCTTTTCTTCTTCCCTCAAACAAAACTTCAATCTCTGTCTCTGTCTCTCTGTCTCTGTCTCTCTCTTTCTCTCTCTCTCCCTGTCTGTCTGTCTCTCTCTCTGGAACCCTACAGCATTTCAAATGCAAATAACAGGTTCCTTTATTTGATTCTGTGTCTGGAAAGCACAAACCTCTTGCTCACTTCGTTGTAACTCTTGCCGCACCTAACACCTGGCCCAACACATTGTAAGGACTAATTAAATAACAAGTTCATTAAATTTTTCATCCAAAGACACAGTCCTCAATAGGTCATTCACATCAAAATGGTTTCTATTTGGCTTGATTTAATGAAAGTGTTTTCTGCAATCCCTTTCATATTCTTAGAATTCTGTGTATTTCTTCCAAGGCTTCCACATTACAATATTTTTTCAGCTGCTTTGATCCTTTTTCATCAAATTCTCTTTTAAAAATATTACTGTTTCAATTGGCAATTTTTACAGTAAAAGAGGAAGTGCTACAGAACGATAGGAAGATTTCAACAGTTTCTAATTTGCCCGTCTGTCTCTTTGTGTTTGATAATACATTTTCTCTTAATTGTGTATGGCTGTGTGTTTTTCATAATTCCCCCAAACTAACACAGGATCGTCTACATCTCAGAGTGTCACTTTATCCTTTGTTGAAGGTCTGATTCTCGAGCGTCAGATACCGAGACGGAATTTGGTATAAACGTCTTTGGAAGGGACGGGGAGGAAGAAGGATGGGGCGGAGGAAGACGTCCCCGTGGAGAGCTTGGGAGTGTATACGGACCATTAGAAGTGACCCCATTGGGCCAAAATGGCTGGGTCTTTATACCCCATCTTGATCCATCATTGGCTGTGTTCTACCTAGAAAAAAAATGTGTGCTTGAGCAAGTTGCCTCTCTGCAGATGCATCAAACCCTGGGAAGCTGACAGCTGGAGACTGTCTTCTGGGATGATCTGGGTAGCTCATCTCTGTGTCCACAGCATCTCTTTAGAGAACCCCCTTTCCCCCAAATGGGGACAGAGATAACTTTTTAACTTTTGAGATTGAAAAACAGAGACAAAACTGAACTGCCATCAACTTTTCTGCAGTCCCAGCTAGACTTTCATTAATTAGCCCCATCACTCCCCTGACAGACATTAGGGTGTTTATTTCTCTACAATCTGAATGCTGTGATTTTACAACATTGATTAAATTCTGGCTTTACACAGTAAATCCTGGCATCATATGACATTGGTTACATTGAAATTCCCGAACTCAAAATTCCAAAGAGTGTCAGATTTTCTTAAGGTTTTAGTGTCTGGTGTAAACAGAATTGATTAATTAGTCAGACCTCAAGAGGACTTGTTGAATTTCTCTGAGCATATCAACCATTTTAGGACTTGGGGATCTGGATCACTTTTCTTTGAAACATAGCAGTTATGACAATGTGATATGAATGATGAAAAATTAAGATTATAAACTGCTTAGGTCGATTCACAAATCAATCTGATTTGTAATGAGCCAGTCCCTAATAATAAGGGATACATTTCCTGAGACCAATTATGTTTGGATAGTGTCAGGTGCCAAAGCCTAAATGAAAACATTCTGCAATATTTCAATAATTCAAATATCTCAATATTTCTGCAATATTAATTGGTAGCTGGAAAATTCTATTTCAAAGTTCTGTTTTAACATTGCCTATACCACACTGAACATATTTTTTCCCCTTTGGCCTCAGCCTATATTTATTTAAAAGTTTTAAAGTCTTAAGAATAAACCTTTGACAAAGGAGTAATTTGGTGGGAGGGTATTTAACTTTTATAATAACAGTTCTATTACTCAAAGATCTGGGTTCTTCTTTTGTAATTTCCTGTGAAGTATTACATTGAGAATTCTCAGTGATGAAAATTCTTTAACCTGAGAGGGATTGAGGAGAAATGATTGAAGAAGTCTCTGGAGCAGTTACTGAGGGGCAATAGGAAGGCAATTCCCAAAGACTGTAGCGATAACCTTGGGTGTCTTGACCGTGTAGCCTTTCCTTTGAAAGGAAGCTAGAAATAAGTTAAAGGTAAAATGGTGCCAGGTTATTTTTTAAGTCATGAATATTTTCTTATTCTGGACTCTACATCTCTCTCCTTTCAACAGAAACTTTAAAAAAATTTTTTTTTGAAATATGTATTGAAAATGTGTACTGTACATTCTCAAAGCCTCATATCTTTTTTTTTTTTTACAAATCTAATCAGTTATACATATACATATGTTCCCATATCCCCTCCCTTTTGCGTCTCCCTCCCACCCTCCCTATGCCACCCCTCCAGGCGGTCACAAAGCACCGAGCAGATCTCCCTGTGCTATGCGGCTGCTTCCCACTAGCTATCTACCTTACGTTTGGTAGTGTATATATGTCCATGCCGCTCTTTTGCTTTGTCACAGCTTACCCTTCCCCCTCCCCATATCCTCAAGTCCATTCTCTAGTAGGTCTGTGTCTTTATTCCTGTCTTACTCCTATGTTCTTCATGACATTTGTTTTTCTTAAAATCCATATATATGTGTCAGCATACAGTATTTGTCTTTCTCTTTCTGACTTACTTCACTCTGTATGACAGACTCTAGGTCCATCCACCTCATTCCAAATAGCTCAATTTCGTTTCTTTTTATGGCTGAGTAATATTGCATTGTATATATGTGCCACATCTTCTTTATCCATTCATCTGTCGATGGACACTTAGGTTGTTTCCATCTCCCGGCTATTGTAAATAGGGCTGCTATGAACATTTTGGTACATGAGTCTTTTTGAATTATGCTTTTCTCAGGGTATATGCTCAGTAGAGGGATTGCTGGGTCATATGGTAGTTCTATTTGTAGTTTTTTAAGGAACCTCCATACCGTTCTCCATAGTGGCTGTACCAATTCACATTCCCACCAGCAGTGCAAGAGTGTTCCCTTTTTTCCACACCCTCTCCAGCATTTATTGTTTCTAGATTTTTTGATGATGGCCATTCTGACTGGTGTGAGATGATATCTCATTGTAGTTTTGATTTGCATTTCTCTAATGAGTAAAGATGTTGAGCATCCTTTCATGTGTTTGTTGGCAGTCTGTATATCTTCCGTGGAGAAATGTCTATTAAGGTCTTCTGCCCATTTTTGGATTGGGTTGTTTGTTTTTTTTGTTATTGAGCTGCATGAGCTGCTTATAAATTTTGGAGATTAATCCTTTGTCAGTTGCTTCATTTGCAAATATTATCTCCCATTCTGAGGGTTGTCTTTCGGTCTTGTTTATGGTTTCCTTTGCTGTGCAAAAGCATTTAAGTTTCATTAGGTCCCATGTGTTTATTTTTGTCTTTATTTCCATTTCTCAAGGAGGTGGGTCAAAAAGGATCTTGCTGTGATTTATGTCATAGAGTGTTGTGCCTATGTTTTCCTCCAAGAGTTTGATAGTGTCTGGCCTTACATTTAGGTCCCTAATCCACTTTGAGCTTATTTTTGTGTATGGTGTTAGGGAGTGATCTAATCTCATACTTTTACATGTACCTGTCCACTTTTCCCAGCACCACTTATTGAAGAGGCTGTCCTTTCTCCACTGTACATTCCTGCCTCCTTTATCAAAGATAAGGTGACCATATGTGCGTGGGTTTATCTCTGGGCTTTCTATCCTGTTCCATTGATCTGTCTTTCTGTTTTTGTGCCAGTACCATACTGTCTTGATTACTGTAGCTTTGTAGTATAGTCTGAAGTCAGGGAGCCTGATGCCTCCAGCTCCATTTTTCGTTCTCAAGATTGCTTTGGCTATTCGGGGTCTTTTGTGTTTCCATACAAATTGTGAAATTTTTTGTTCTAGTTCTGTGAAAAATGCCAGTGGTAGTTTGATAGGGATTGCATTCAATCTGTTGAGTGCTTTGGGTAGTAGAGTCATTTTCACAATGTTGATTCTTCCAATCCAAGAACATGGTACATCTCTCCATCTGTTTGTATCATCTTTAATTTCTTTCATCAGTGTCTTATAATTTTCTGCATACAGGTCTTTTGTCTCCTTAGGTAGGTTTATTCCTAGATATTTTTTTCTTTTTGTTGCAATGGTAAATGGGAGTGTTTCCTTGATTTCACTTTCAGATTTTTCATCATTAGTGTGCAGGAATGCCAGAGATTTCTGTGCATTAATTTTGTATCCTGCTACTTTACCAAATTCATTGATTAGCTCTAGTAGTTTTTTGGTAGCATCTTTAGGATTCTCTATGTATAGTATCATGTCATCTGCAAACAGTGACAGTTTTACTTCCTCTTTTCTGATTTGGATTCCTTTTATTTCCTTTTCTTCTCTGATGGCTGTGGCTAAAACTTCCAAAACTATGTTGAATAAGAGTGGTGAGAGTGGGCAGCCTTGTCTTGTTCCTGATCTTAGTGGAAATGGTTTCAGTTTTTCACCATTGAGGATGATGCTGGCTGTGGGTTTGTCATATATGGCCTTTATTATGTTGAGGAAAGTTCCCTCTATGCCTACTTTCTGCAGGGTTTTTATCATAAATGGGTGTTGAATTTTGTCAAAAGCTTTCTCTGCATCTATTGAGATGATCATATGGTTTTTCTCCTTCAATTTGTTAATATCACGTTGATTGATTTGCGTATATTGAAGAATCCTTGCATTCCTGGAATAAACCCCACTTGATCATGGTGTATGATCCTTTTAATGTGCTGTTGGATTCTGTTTGCTAGTATTTTGTTGAGGATTTTTGCATCTATGTTCATCAGTGATATTGGCCTGTAGTTTTCTTTCTTTGTGACATCCTTGTCTGGTTTTGGTATCAAGGTGATGGTGGCCTCGTAGAATGAGTTTGGGAGTGTTCCTCCCTCTGCTGTCTTTTGGAAGAGTTTTAGAAGGATGGGTGTTAGCTCTTCTCTAAATGCTTGATAGAATTCTGTGAAGCCATCTGGTCCTGGGCTTTTGTTTGTTGGAAGATTTTTAATCACAGTTTCAATTTCAGTGCTTGTGATTTGTCTGTTCATATTTTCTATTTCTTCCTGATTCAGTCTTGGCAGTTTGTGCATTTCTAAGAATTTGTCCATTTCTTCCAGGTTGTCCATTTTATTGGCATAGCATTCTTGTAGTAATCTCTCATGATCTTTTCTATTTCTACAGTGTCAGTTGTTACTTCTCCTTTTTCATTTCTAATTCTATTGATTTGAGTCTTCTCCCTCTCTTTCTTGATGAGTCTGGCTAATGGTTTTTCAATTTTGTTTATCTTCTCAAAGAACCAGCTTTTAGTTTTATTGACCTTTGCTATCGTTTCCTTCATTTCTTTTTCATTTATTTCTGATCTGATTTTTATGATTTCTTTCCTTCTGCTAACTTTGGGATGTTTTTGTTCTTCTTTCTGTAATTGCTTTAGGTGCAAGGTTAGGTTGTTTATTCGAGATGTTTCCTGTTTCTTAAGGTAGGAGTGTATTGCTATAAACTTCCCTCTTAGAACTGCTTTTGCTGCATACCATAGATTTTGGGTCGTCGTGTCTCCATTGTCTTTTGTTTCTAGGTATTTTTTAATTTCCTTTTTGATTTCTTCAGTGATCCCTTCGTTATTAAGTAGTGTATTGTTTAGCCTCCATGTGTTTGTATTTTTTACAGATATTTTCCTGTAATTGATATCTAGTCTCACAGCGTTGTGGTCACAAAAGATACTTGATACAATTTCAATTTTCTTAAATTTACCAAGGCTTGATTTGTGACCCAAGATATGATCTATCCTGGAGAATGTTCCATGAGCACTTGAGAAAAATGTGTATTCTGTTGTTTTTGGATGGAATGTCCTATAAATATCAATTAAGTCCATCTTGTTTAATGTATCATTTAAAGCTTGTGTTTCCTTATTTATTTTCATTTTGGATGATCTGTCCATTGGTGAAAGTGGGGTGTTAAAGTCCCCTACTATGATTGTGTTACTGTCGATTTCTCCTTTTATGGCTGTTAGTATTTGCCTTATGTATTGAGGTGCTCCTATGTTGGGTGCATAAATATTTACAATTGTTATATCTTCTTCTTGGATCAATCCCTTGATCATTATGTAGTGTGCTTCTTTGTCTCTTCTAGTAGTCTTTATTTTAAAGTCTATTTTGTCTGATATGAGAATTGCTACTCCAGCTTTCTTTTGATTTCCATTTGCATGGAATTTCTTTTTCCATCCCCTTACTTTCAGTCTGTATGTGTCTCTAGGTCTGAAGTGGGTCTCTTGTAGACAGCATATATATGGATCTTGTTTTTGTATCCATTCAGCCAATCTGTGTCTTTTGGTGGGAGCATTTAGTCCATTTACATTTAAGGTAATTATTGATATGTATGTTCCTATTCCCATTTTCTTAATTGTTTTGGGTTCATTATTGTAGGTCTTTTCCTTCTGTTGTGTTTCTTGCCTAGAGAAGTTCCTTTAGCATTTGTTATAAAGCTGGTTTGTTGGTGCTGAACTCTCTCAGCTTTTGCTTGTCTGTAAAGGTTTTAATTTCTCCATCATATCTGAATGAGATCCTTGCTGGGTAGAGTAATCTTGGTTGCAGGTTCTTCTCCTTTATCACTTTAATTATGTCCTGCCACTCCCTTCTGGCTTGTAGAGTTTCTGCTGAGAGGTCAGCTGTTAACCTTATGGGGATTCCCTTGTGTGTTATTTGTTGTTTTTCCCTTGCTGCTTTTAATATGATTTCTTTGTGTTTAATTTTTGACAGTTTGATTAATATGTGTCTTGGCGTATTTCTCCTTGGATTTATTCTGTATGGGACTCTCTGTGCCTCCTGGACTTGATTAACTATTTCCTTTCCCATATTAGGGAAGTTTTCAACTATAATCTCTTCAAATATTTTCTCAGTCCCTTTCTTTTTCTCTTCTTCTTCTGGAACCCCTATAATTCGAATGTTGGTGCGTTTAATGTTGTCCCAGAGGTCTCTGAGACTGTCCTCTGTTCTTTTCATTCTTTTTTCTTTATTTTGCTCTGCATCAGTTATTTCCACTATTTTATCTTCCACCTCACTTATCCGTTCTTCTGCCTCAGTTATTCTGCTATTGATCCCATCTAGAGTATTTTTCATTTCATTTATTGTGTTTTTAATCGATGCTTGATTCATCTTTAGTTCTTCTAGGTCCTTGTTAACTGTTTCTTGCCTTTTCTCTATTCTATTTCCAAGATTTTGGATCTTGGAAATAGAATCTTGGATCATCTTTACTATCATTATTCTGAATTCTTTTTCAGGTAGACTGCCTATTACCTCTTCATTTGTTAGGTCTGGTGGGTTTTTATCTTGCTCCTTCTCCTGCTGTGTGTTTTTCTGTCTTCTCATTTTGCTTATGTTACTGTGTCTGGGGTCTCCTTTTTGCAGGCTGCAGATTCGTAGTTCCCGTTGTTTTTGGTGTCTGTCCCCAGTGGTTAAGGTTGGTTTAGTGGGTTGTGTAGGCTTCCTGGTGGAGGGGACTAGTGCCTGTGTTCTGGTGGATGAAAAGCCTCATATCTTAATATGTAGTATTCCACTTGGCTTCAGTATACAGGGATCATTCTTTGTCCCTTATCATTAATGTTCAATAATTTTTTAAATGAATTAATGAATAAACATTGGCCTTGGTTATGGAGATATTTGGGATAAAGGTACAAACCTATCACTATATACTGTATGTCACTATACAGCATTTTCATTAAAACTTTACACAGTATTCAAAGAAATATGAAATTATTCCCCATTCTGATCCATAGGATTCGCTCTGATGATTGCTCTTGTTTCGTCCACAGGATCAGTATTCTTGTACTTTAAAATTTAAGATATATTCTCTTTTCTTAATATGAGAGAGTGTTTTGAAGAGTAATAGAGGATTTTTAAACTCAAATGTTTTATTTACTATTGTTATTATTCCCTCCATCCATGGATATCTAACAAAGCTATTGTCAAAATGAAAGCCTTACATGTCCACTTAAAAGAATTCAATGTCTTCCTCATTCATATAGTGGTGAGTATCCCAACATGTACCTTAAAAAAATTCATATCCCTTGATAAAATTAACTCTGCAAAATTTAGTGCAGCATAGTGGTGGCCATTACATTCTTCTCCACTTCTTAATTCACAAACTGGTATCAAGCTTCCCACTCAGGGCAGACCTGTAGGTGTCAACACACTGCACTACAGAGGGTACTGCTTTCTCTGCAGTCCAAGAAGATGGTAACCCCAGGAGTGATACAGTGCAGAGCCATGCACCACGTCACTGGCAAATAAAATGAAGAAACACAAAGGTAAGGGCCCAGGACAAAATAGAAAGACAAAATAAAATGTGATACTGTTAGCTATTCTGATTCTATGTCTCTTTGTCGTTAGACTTGGGCACACTCCGGAGATTAAGAGAAGAGGCCAAGGAGATAAACAAGTGCTTAGACCTGGTCCAAAAACCCCAGCAGCATCTTTTCACTGTGTGAGAGAGGTAGCAAGACAGAGTTCCTGAGAACTCCCAAGACTGGTTACTGGTCAATGTAATCTGGAAACTGGAAAGACACTAGATAGGTTTCATGATCTGAGATCCCACATTGAAAGATGGGAATGCTGCTGCAGACCTCAAACAGAGCACAGAGGACAAGAACAGCATCAAGCATTTGGAAAAGTATTGCCCCCAGGAAAGTTTACATGGGAGCTATCTATCTGGGCTCGTGTTTCCAGTGGTCCTTGGATCTCACAATTTTCTCTCTTCTTTTCTGAGAATCTTCCATGTAATGTGTATCTGTACATCAAAGCATGGGATGTAAAGGACCAAAGTATAAATTTGAATTAATTTTAAAATGCCTCTCATCATTTCAATTCCTGCCTTTATTTGGCTAGAACCACCACAATACAAAGATTTTTTTAAAATAAATGAATGGCACTTTTAATATGGTTATGAATATACACCTTTGCCTAAGAGAATAGGGGTGTGTGTGAGTGTTGTGTGCTTACCCTAATTTATTAAGAAATAGAAATGCAAGCAAAGACCGGAGAATATGTTGACTCACTGAATTGCAGGAACTCTCAGAGGAAAACTTGGGACTGTTTTAGAAAAAACATGCCAAAGTAGAAAGTCAACCCCGTTCCTGGCATCCACGAAGGCTGATTGCCAGCTAGGTGTACATGAATCCCATGATCTGCATAGAAGAGACACGGGGACTGTGAGGGCACACAACCCAAAGAATTAGAGCACTGCCTTCCAGGAAAACACACTTGATATATCTCCTGGCTCTTCACTCTCTAGTTGTGTAACTTGGGCAAGTTATTGAGCCTAAGTGTCATTTCTTCTGTAGAATGTAGATGATAATGTTTATCTCCTAGGGTTACTGTGAAGGTGCAACAAGATAGTGCATGAAGATACTTAGCATAGGGTCAGCACAAGATGAGCAATAATTAACATAAATGATATTATTGTCAGATTTGATTTAGAAAGAACAGGACCCAAACAAAAGATACAACAATGAAAAAAGATGAAGGGGTGAGAATACTCAGGCCGTCAAAAAGTTTAAGAAGAACAATTGCCAAGAATGGACTCTGGGTAACAACACTTAAGAGATAGTAGAAGAAGGAGCTTGAGAGAGAAATTTGATAAAATGGTAAGAGAGGAAGGAGTAAAAATGGTAGAACACAGGCTTGCTTAGAAGCCCAGGGTGAAGATAATGTCAGGGTCACACAAAGAAGATTTATATTTGTCTATTGCATTTGACACTGTAAAGATGGTCAGTGAGCTCTGTCCCAGCAGCATCAGAGAGAGAGAGGGAATTAGACCGCACTGAGTTTTAACATCTGTAAAGTCAGGAAGGAGAGTAAGCCACTGGTAAGCTTGGATGAGAATTTATAGAAAGAGATGAGGTGCCACCTAAAGGAGAATGAAAAAGAAAAATTGGAGAGAACAGAAGATGTTTACACAATGAAGGAAAGAGAGGGTTGAGAGGATACTAGACGGAAGAGGATCCCAGAGCAGTGAAAAAAGACAGCCTCATGAGCTAAGATATAGCAAATGGCCTAAACCAAGAGAAGGTTGACCTCATCCTATGATGAGGTGGAAATAGGAAAAGATCGGTGGAGATGCTATAATATTAATATTTAATAATAGAAGGAAGTTCAGATTGGTGGACTGAGCACACACCAGCTCTCCCTCCCTCTCAGAATCTGATAAATGATAATACAGAAGTGTTCAAAAAGCAAAATATAGATGAACCCACAACACTGAAAATAATCTATGCTGGGGTCATCAAAAGAAGTTTCAACTAATTTCTTGAAGAGGAAAGAAAAAGGAGAATTTTGAAGCATCAAATAAAGCCATGTAAACATTACAGAATATGCTGTGGTCAGAGCTGCCCCACAGAACCACAGGGAACTGAAGTGCTGCTGAAGACAAATCCGGGGGTGGGGGCAAATTAAAGGTCCAAGTAAGGAACAGCTTCACGAATCAACTTCTCCTCCCTCCACTTCTTCTGCTTTCCTCCTCCAGGCAGAAAGAAGCAACCTCATATCTAACAAAAAGGAATGAACAATTAGCAAAAGCCAACATTTTAGTGTGAGTGTTAGTGTCATAAAGGAGAAAGCTGACAAGCTGCCTTCTTACCTTAAAGCAATCAGTCCCACGTTAGGCCTCTGTGCACAGACCTCCAGAGACTTTCTGCTCTAAGGAAACATGCCTGCTCACCAGTGCAGAAGAGCCACAGCCCAGGGCTTCAGTTGTAAACACAAGTAGACAACCGAGGGTCAACAGGCATAAAAAGGGAACCAGCAGCGCACACACACACACACACACACACACACACACACGACAAGAATCAAGACAAAAACTGGACCCTGAGATAATTTAGAGAACAGAAAAGAATATAATAATATAATAAGTGGTACAGATGTTGCTTGACTTACGATGGGGTTAAGTCCTGCTAAACTCATCATAAACTGAAAATGTTGTTGAAAATGCATTTAATACACCTAACCTGTGACTTAGCCTAGCTTATCTTAAATGTGCTCAGAATACTTACCTACCATGGGGTAAGATCATCTAACACAAAGCCTATTTTATAGTACAGTGTTGAATATCTCATGTAATTTATTGAATACTATACTGAAAGTGAAAAGCAGAATGGTAGTATGGGTTCAGAATGGTGTAAGTGCATGGGTTGTTCACCCTCGGGATTGTGTAGCTGACTGGGAGTTGCACATCACTAGCCTGGGAAAAGGTCAACATTCAAAATTCAAAGTCCATTTTCTACTAAATAAGTATTGCTTTTGCAACATTATAAAGCTGAAAAATCACAAATTGAACCACTGTAAGCCAGGGATTGGGTATGTATAGTCACAGAGACCAAAGATAGCTTGTTCTAAATAAAAGCAGAACAACAAAAAAGTCTATTTTGATGAAAAAATATAATTATACTATGACAGATAGATACACAGATACACACATAGATATGTACACACCTACATTACATACATAAATGGAAGGGCTGGAGAAGAAAATCCAACAAAACTTTACTGTGTGGGACAAAATATGAGGAAAAAATGAGACCAAAAAGGCCTACCTAGAGAGTCCACTAACCAACTAATTGGAATCCTAGAAAAAGCAAAATCTACCATTTTGGTTTTTTCTAAATGTAAAGCACAAAAAAAAAAAAAAGAGTGAAAAGAAAAAGAAAAGAAATGGAAGAAGCAAAATGTCCATCATTAAAGAAGGACTTAAGAATTCAACATGAAGAACTCTAAATTTTAAATAAAAAAAGAGAAAGTAGAAAATACTGTGGATATAATACAAATACAAATTGAAAAAATTTAAATTTATTTGTAATTATAATTAATCAATTAACCATAAATCATATATATCATAATAAATGTAAATAAATTTAAAATTTCTATATTAAAAAGTAGTTTTCTGTTTGGATTTTAAAAAAACTAACTATATAAGCTATATGTTGCTTATAAGAAGCATAAGTAAAAGGTGGAAAATTAAAAATAAAGCAATTGACAAATATATATGATGCAATTTTGAGCCAAAAGAAAGCTAATGACTCTATTAATGTCAGAAAATATTAAGACAAAAATAAAGCAAATTGGTAGTGTTTGCCTTTAATAGGAATAAAGACAGGTGCCACATAATGGTAAAAGAAACAATCAAATAAGAATATGTGATAATAAACTTGAATGCACTTGAAAACATAATTTCAATATATATGATCCAAAATAAACCTCTAGAATTATAAATATAAATGGATAAATTTTACCATCATGGTAAGAGAATTTAACAAAACTCTGTTTAAAAAACAATAGTTGAGCAAATTTAAGATTAGTAAAAATATAGAGCCTACGAATGGCACAATTAAGAACTTTATTCTAATAGATAAACAGAGATCCATGACTTCACCAAGAGAAGTTTTTATATTTTTATGTACACATGGACACTAGCCAAAAATGATCATATATTAATTTTCAAAAGTAGTCTCAACATGTTAAAAAATTAATATATAGACTATTTCTGACCACACTGTGATTTACATACAAATTAATAATAAAGAAGACAGTGTACATTTTTTTAAACTAAAAAATAATGGGAAATAATTCATGGGTTAAAGAAGAAATCATAATGAAAATTATAAGCTATTTACAATCAAGAAAAATGAATATACAATATATCAAAACTTAGGAATACAAGTTAGCTCTTAGAAGTAAATTTACAGCCTCAAATTTAAATACTCCTATTTAAAAAAGCCAATATTGAAAACAAGTTAAGCCTAAAGTAAATTGAAGTAATAAATAATAATGATTAAGGCAAATATTAATGAATTAAAAAGAATAGAAATAATTAACAACATAAGAATCAGGTTCTTTGAACTCAATAATAGGTAGATAAATATTCAGCAAAATACCTCTAGGAAAAAAATGACATAAAAAGTATTAGAAAGAACCAAAATAGAAGGGCATAATGATAGAGATTTTTTAAATCATAAAGAATACTGCACTGTATGCCAACGCATTTGAATACTTAGGTAAAATGGATACTTTTCTTTAAAAAACAACTTATCAAAATTGATGCAAGAAAATACATAAAGTATTAATAAACCAACAATTAACAAGGAAACCTCCCTGCATTCCACTAAAGAACAAACATCATGCGTAGTGGTGAAAGTTTTGAAGGAAAAGCATTAAACTCAGGAACAAGAAAAGGCCATCTTCTACCACTGCTTCTATTCAACATTATAATGGAAGTCATAGCACAAGCAATAAGAAAACCAAATGAAATAAAAGATATAGGAATTGGAAAGGAAAAGATAAAACTCTCCATATTTGCACTATTCCATTGCTTAAAATATCCAGGAGATCTACAAAGTATGAGACATATGAGTGTTAATACAAGTACTAATCAATTAGAAATGTAATATGAAAAAATAAAACATAACAATAGCTAGGAAATATGAAAAACCTAGGAGAATACATATTTTTCTATAAGTAAATTATTTGTGAGTGAAATTACAAAGTAGTATTTCAGGGCACCAAAGAGTAACTTCAAAATGCAGAGATGTAGCATAGTCTTAGAATTCAAGATACCATTTATATAAAGCTTAAAAGCAAATGAAGCAATGGAATAGGCTGCTTTGGAATATATACGTACATGGTAAAAATATCCATAATAGCATGAGAAGTTAGTAGTGTGGAAGGTGGGGATAGGGAAAGGATTGACAGATGTGATTAGGAAGGGGTTAAACAGTTCTCTCCAGCAGTTTTGCATTTCTTTTTTAATCTGTTTGGTGAGTATATGTCTGGGTATTATTATTTTCTGTACCATCGTAGTCACACTTATTTTATTTATTTTATTATTCTCTAAGCCATTATTTTTATTTTACAATTTAAAAATATTCCTGGTAACTATGTGTATGTGTTTATGGGGTTTAAAAAAAACAAAAAATGTGAGTCATTATGAAATTTTAAAAGGTCAATAGGCTGACATGTTCATTATACTAAGCTTGTTCTTGCAATGCACATTCAAAGCCTAAATCTATTACACATTCAGGTACAATAATACAGACCATTTTACTTATTTCAAATGCATTGATTCTTTAATAACTCTTGGTGTTTAATAGGAAAAAAACAACTTCTTTTCAGTCACAATAATCTCAGAATCCCCAAGTTTCTTTTTATTTGACAGCTGTCAGAGCAGCAGAGACTATCATTTTTATCTCAAGGGAAAAAAGGAAACCTGCTGTAAGATGTTCAAATACTGAGTTTACTGAAGGATTAAATACAGGCTACAAATCTGGCTGATACCACAAAAAGAGTCAGTAATGTCTAACTATCATTAGAGTATAAATGTTAAAAATCTGCATTTTTCCATTTAAAAACCCAAGTGAAATGTTAGTAGTGGAAAGAATTGAACATAATCAAAAGTGGGGAGGGGTTTGTTTTGTTTTGCCTTCTTTTGTTTGCTTTCATAGTATATAGAATAGAATAAAATTACCCCACCTGAAGAACAACTGATATAAGAAAAATCCTAGTTTCCTAACTACATGAGTTAGGAAATGAGTATATTTAAAAATCCTTTTCAACGTAATTTAAATAATAATTTTCTGTGTTGATTTAAAAATATTTGATATAAATTTAAAGTTCAAACCTCATATCTGTTTGTAAAGTGACTTCTAATTTAGTATGACTATGCAACTCTGATTTTAGAAACTTGGAAACCACACCACTACTCAAACAGATGTTATCAGGTTGAGGAGGTTCTCATCTATTCCTAGTTTACTGAGCATTTTTATCATAACTGGGTGTTGCATTTTGTGAAATGCTTTTTCTACATCTATTGATATGATCATGTGATTTTTCTTCTTTATCCTGTTGATATGATGGATTGCATTAATTGATGTTAGAACATTGAACCAGCTTTGAATACCTGAGATAAATCCCACTTGGTCGCGTACATAGTTCTTTCTATACATTGTTGGATTCAACATGCTAATTTAAAACAAATTTTTGCATCTATGTTCATGGTAGATATTTGTCTGTAGTCTTCTTTTCTTGTAATATCTTTGTATGGTTTTGGTATTATGGTAATGCTGGCTTCACAGAATGCATTAAGAAGTATTTCCTCTGCTTTTATCTTCTGAATAGAGATTACAGAGAATCAGTATAATTTCTTTCTTAAATGTTTGTAGTATTCATTAGTAAACCTATCTGGGCCTGGTCCTTTCTGTTTTGGAAGATTATTAATTATTGATTCTATTTCTTTAGGAGAAACAGGCCTATTCATATTGTCTATTTTCTCTTTGGTGAGTTTTGGCAGATTGTGTCTTTCAAGGACTTGACCCATTTCATCTAAGTAATCTAACTAGTCATTCATAGTGTTCCTTGATTATGTTTAATGTCCATGGGGACTGTAGTGATGTCCCCTTTTTAATTTCTGATATTAGTAATATTTTTGTCTCACTTTTTTTTCCTAGTTAGCCTGCCTAGAATTTATTGATCTTTTTCAGAGAACCAACTTTCCATTTGTTGATTTTTTCTATTGTTTTCCATTTGATTGATTTTTGCTCAGATTTTTATTTCTTTCCTTCTGCTTAATTTGGATTTAATTTGCTCTTCCCTTTCCAGTTTCCTATGGTGGAAACTTAGATGATTGATTTTTGGTCTTTCTTTATTTTTAATGTACGTATTCAATGCTATAAATTTCCCTCCAAGCATGGCTTTTGTTGCATTCCACAAATTTTGATAAGTTGTGTTTTAATTTTTATTTAGTTCAAAATATATTTTTTAATTTCTCTTGAGATTTTTTTGACCCATGTGTTATTTAGAAGTGTATTGTTTAATCTCCTAGTATTGGGGGATTTTTCAGCTCTCTTTCTATTATTATTCTCTTGCTTAATTTCTGTAGTCCAAGAGCAGATATTGTATAATTATTATTCTTTTAAATGTGTTAAGGTGTGTTCTGTGGTTCAGAATATGGCCTATCATGGTGAAGGTTCTGTGTGAGCTTGAAAAGAGTGTGTATTCTGCTGTTGTTGGATGAAATATTCTATACATATCCATTGTATCCAGTTGATTGGTAAAGTTGTTGAGTTCAACTATGTTCTTACTGGTTTTCTGCCCACTGGATCTATCCATTTCTGATAGAGGATTGAAGTCTCCAACTATAATAGTGGATTTAACTATTTCTCCCTGCAGCTCTATCAGGTTTTGCCCGACATAGTTTGACAGTCTCTTATTGGGTCCATACACACTACTGATTCTTCTGTCTTCTTGAAAAATTGACCCCTTTATTGTTATGTACAAACTCTCTTTATCCCTGATATCTTTCCTTAACCTGAACATGAATTGCCTTTTACTTGCAGAACAGCAGGACCCAAAACAGCATATTTATGTTTTAAATTTTATGGGGTTTCTTTCATATTTCTTGGAGAGAAGATTTTATGGCCACAGTGTCCCCAAAACAAAAACTTTCAAAAGCAAACTAAAATCCTGATTTTCAAGATTGTCAAGAATATGACAGGAGAGACCTTCAAGGTGGCAGAGGAGTAAGACGTGCAGATCACCTTCCTCCCCACAAATACATCAGAAATTCATCTACATGTGGAACAACTCCTACAGAACACCTACTGAACGCTGGCAGAAGACCTCAGGTCCCCCAAAAGGCAAGAAACTCCCCACATACCTGGGTAGGACAAAAGAAAAAAGAATAAACAGAGACAAAAGGATAGGGACGGGACCTGCACCAGTGGGAGGGAGCTGTGAAGGAGGAAAGGTTTTCACACACTAGGAAGGCCCTTCGCGGGCGGAGACTGCGGGTGGCGCAGGAGGGAGCTTCGGAGCCGCAGAGAAGAGTGCAGCCACAGGGATGCGGAGGGCAAAGCGGAGAGATTCTCGCACAGAGGATCGGTGCCGACCGGCACTCATCAGCTTGAGAGGCTTGTCTGCTCACACACTGGTGCAGGCGGAAGCTGGGAGCTGAGGCTCGGGCTTCAGAGGTCAGATCGCAGGGAGAGGACTGGGGTCGGCTGTGTGAACACATCCTGAAGGGAGTTTGTGAGCCACAGCTAGCCGGGAAGGAGTCCAGGAGAAAGTCTGCAACTGCCAAAGAGGCAAGAGACCATTGTTTCAGGGTGCGCGAGGAGAGGGGAATCAGAGCATTGCCTAAACGAGCTCCAGAGATGGGTGCGAGCCGCGGCTGTCAGCGCGGACCCCAGAGACGGGCATGAGACGCTAAGGCTGCTGCTGCCGCCACCAAGAAGCCTGTGTGCACACACAGGTCACTATCCACACCTCCCTTCCGGGGAGCCTGTACAGCCCACCACTGCCAGGGTCCCATGATCCAGGGACAACTTACCCAGGAGAACGCACGGCGCGCCTCAGGCTGGTGTAATGTCACACCATCCTCTGCTGCCACAGGCACACCCCACATTCCATACCCCTCTTTCCCCCAGGCCTGAGTGAGCCAGAGCCCCCTAATGAGCTGATGCTTTAACCCCGTCCTGTCTGAGCAAAGAACAGACGCCCTCAGGCAACCTACACGGAGAGGTGAGGCCAAATTCAAAGCTGAACCTCAGGAGCTGTGAGAACAAAGAAGAGAAAGGGAAATTTTTCCCAAAAGCCTCAGGAGCAGCAGATTAAATCTCCACAATCAACTTGATGTACCCTGCATCTGTGGAATACCTGAATAGACAACGAATCATCCCAAAATTGAGGCAGTGGACTTTGGGAGCAAATACAGACTTGGGGTTTACTTTCTGCATCTAATTTGTTTCTGGTTTTATGTTTATCTTAGTTTAGTATATAGAATTTATTATCATTTTAAGATTTTTTGTTCTAGTTCTGTAAAAAAATGTCATTGGTAATTTCATAGGGATTGCATTAAATCTGTACATTGCTTTGGGTAGTAGAGTCATTTTCACAATGTTGATTCTTCCAATCCAAGAACATGGACTCTCTCTCCATCTGTTGGTATCATATTTAACTTCTTTCAACAGTGTCTTATAGTTTTCTGCATACAGGTCTTTTGTTTCCCTAGGTAGGTTTATCCCTAAGTATTTTATCCTTTTTGTTGCAATGGTAAATGGGAGTTTCATTAATTTCTCTATCACATATTTCATCATAAGTGTATAGGAATGCAAGAGATTTCTGTGCATTAATTTTGTATCCTGCAACTTTACCAAATTCATTGATTAGCTCTAGTAGTTTTCTGGTGGCATCTTTAGGATTCTCTATGTATAGTATCATGTCATCTGCAAACAGTGACAGTTTTACTTCTTCTTTTCCAATTTGTATTGCTTTTATTTCTTTTTCTTCTCTGATTGCCATGGCTAGGACTTCCAAAACTATGTTGAATAATAGTGGTGAGAGTGGACATCCTTGTCTTGTTCCTGAACTTAGAGGAAATGCTTTCAGTTTTCACCATTGAGAATGATGTTTGCTATTGGTTTCTCGTATATGGCCTTTATTATGTTGAGGTAAGTCCCCTCTATGCCCACTTCCTGGAGAGTTTTTATCAAAAATGGGTGTTGAATTTTGTCAAAAGCTTTTTCTGCATCTATGGAGATGATCATATGGTTTTTCTTCTTCAATTTGTTAATATGGTGTATCACATTGATTGATTTGCATATAGAAGACTCATTGCATCCCTGGGATAAATCCCACCTGATCATGGTGTATGATCCTTTTACTGTGTTGTTGGATTCTGTTTGCTAGTATTTTTTTGAGGGTTTTTGCATCTATATTCATCAGTGATATTGGGCTGTAATTTTCTTTCTTTGTGGTATCTTTGTCTGGTTTTGGTATCAGGGTGATGGTGGCCTCATAGAATGAGTTTGGGAGTGTTCCTTTCTCTGCAATTTTTGGAAGAGTTTGAGAAGGATGGGCGTTAGCTCTTCTCTAAATGTTTGATAGAATTCACCTGTGAAGCCATCTGGTCCTGGACTTTTGTTTGTTGGAAGATTTTTAATCACAGCTTCAATTTCATTACTTGTGATTGGTCTGTTCATATTTTCTCTTTCTTCCTGGTTCAGTCTTGGGAGGTCATACCTTTCTAAGAATTTGTCCATTTCTTCCAGGTTGTCCATTTTATTGGCATAGAGTTGCTTGTAGTAGTCTCTTATTATGCTTTGTACTTCTGTGGTGTCCATTGTAACTTCTCCTATCTCATTTCTAATTTTATTTATTCCTCTCCCTCTTTTTCTTGATGAGTCTGGCTAATGGTTTATCTATTTTGTTTATCTTCTCAAAGAACCACCTTTTAGTTTTATTGATCTTTGCTATTGTTTTCTTTGTTTCTACTTCATTTATTTGTGTTCTGATTTTTATGATTTATTTCCTTCTGTTAACTTTGTGTTTTGTTTGTTCTTCTTTCTTTAGTTCCTTTAGGTGTAAGATTAGATTGTTTATTTGAGATTTTTCTTGTTTCTTGAGGTAGGATTGTATTGCTATAAACTTCCCTCTTAGAACTGCTTTTGCTGCATCCCATAGGTTTTGGATCCTCGTGTTTTCATTGTCATTTGACTCTAGGTAATTTTTGATTTCCTCTTTGATTTCTGCAGTGACCTCTTGGTTACTTAGTAACATTGTTTAGCCTCCATGTGTTTGTGTTTTTTACATTTATTTCCCTGTAATGAATTCTAATCTCATAGTGTTGTGGTCAGAAAAGATGTTTGATATGATTTCAATTTTCTTAAATTTACTGAGGCTTGATTTTTGACCCAAGATGTGATCTATCCTGGAGAATGTTCTGTGCACACTTGAGACGAAAGTGTAATCTTCAGGTTTTGGATGGAATGTCCTAGAAATATCAATTAAATCTATCTGGTCTACTGTGTCATTTAAAGCTTGTGTTTCCTCAGTAATTTTCTGTTCAGATGATCTGTCCATTGCTGTAAGTGAGGTGTTAAAGTCCCCCACTATTATTATGTTACTGTCAATTTCCTCTTTTAGAGATGTTAGCAGTTGCCTTATATATTGAGGTGCTCCTATGTTGGGTGCATATATATTTATAATTGTGATATCTTCTTGGATTGATCCCTTGATCATTATGTAGTGTCCTTTCTTGTCTCTTGTAACATTCTTTATTTTAAAGTCTATTTTATCTGATATGATAATTGCTACTCCAACTTTCTTTTGATTTCCATTTCCATGAAATATCTTTTTCCATCTCCTCACTTTCAGACTGAATGTGTCCCTAGGTCTTAAGTGGGTCTCTTGTAGACAGCATATATATGGGTCTTGTTTTTGTATCCATTCAGTGAGCCTGTGTCTTTTGGTTGGAGTATTTAATCCAATCACATTTAAAGTAATTATTGATATGTATTTTCCTATTACCATTTTCTTAATTGTTTCAGGCTTGCTTTTGTAGGTCCATTTCTTCTCTTGTGTTTCCCACTCAGAGAAGTTCCTTTAGCATTTGTTGTAGAGCTGGTTTGGTGGTACTGAATTCTCTTAGCTTTTGCTTGTTGGTAAAGCTTTTGATTTCTCTGTCAGATCTGAATGACATCCTTGCTGGGTAGAGTTATCTTGGTTGTAGGTTCTTCCCTTTCATCACTTTAAGTATATCATGCCACTCTCTTCTGGCATGTAGAGTTTCTGCTGAGAATCGGCCGTTAACCTTATGGGAGTTCCCTTGTATGTTATTTGTCATTTTTCCCTTACTGCTTTCAATAATTTTTCTTTGTCTTTAATTTTTGCCAATTTGTTTACTATGTGTTTTAGCGTGTTTCTCCTTAGGTTTATCCTGTATGGGACTCTCTGCACTTCCTGGACTTGGGTGGCTGTTTCCTTTCCCATGTTAGAGAAGTGTTCGACTATAATCTCTTCAAATATTTTCTCGGGTCCTTTCTCTCTCTCTTCTCCTTCTGGGACCCCTGTAATGCGAATGTTGTTGTGTTTAATGTTCTCCCAGATGTCTCTTAGTCCGTCTTCATTTCTTTTTGTTCCTTTTTCTTTATTCTTTTCCGCAGCAGTGAATTCCACCCTTCTGTCTTCCAGGTCATTTATCTGTTCTTCTGCCTCAGTTATTGTGCTATTGATTCCTTCTAGTGTATTTTACATTTTGGATATTGTGTTGTTCATCTCTGTTTCTTTGATCTTTAATGCTTCTATGTCTTTGTTAAACATTTCTTGCATCTTTTCGATCTTTGTGTCCATTTTTTCCCGAAGTCCTGGATCATCTTCACTTTCATTATTCTGAATTCCTTTTCTGGAAGGTTGCGTATCTCCACTTCATTTAGTTGTTTTTCTGGAGTTTTTTCTGTTTCCTCATCTGGTACATAGCCCTCTGCCTTTTTATCTGGTCTATCTTTCTGTGAATGTGGTTTTTGGTCCACAGGCTGCAGGATTGTTGTTCTTGCTTCTGCTGTCTGCCCTCTATTGGATGAGGCTATCTAAGAGGCTTGTGCAAGTTTCCTGATGGGAGGGACTGGTGGTGGGTAGAGCCGGCTGTTGCTTTGGTGAGCAGAGCTCAGTAAAACTTTAGTCCACTTGTCTGCTGATGGGTGGGGCTGGGCTCCCTCCCTGTTGGTTGTTTGGCCTGAGGCGACCCAACACTGGAGCCTATCTGGACTCTTTAGTGGGGCTAATTACAGACTCTGGGAGGGCTCACGCCAAGGAGTACTTCCCAGAACTTCTGCTGCCAGTGTCCTTTTCCTCTCAGTGAGCCGCAGCCACCCTCAGCCTCCTGTAGGAGACCCTACAGTCCCAGCAGGTTGCTCTGGTTCAGTTCCCTATGCAGTCACTACTCCTTCCCCATGGGTCCTGATGTGCACAGTGCTTTGTGTGTGCCCTCCAAGAGTGGAGTCTCTGTTCTCCCAGTCCCATCGAACTCCTGCAATCAAATCCCGCTAGATTTCAAAGTTTCATTCTGTAGGAATTCCTCCTCACGTTGCTGGACTCCCAGATTGGGAAGCCTGACGTGGGGTTCAGACTCTTCACTCCAATGGATGGACTTCTGTGATATGAGTGTTCTCCAGGTTGTGAGTCACCCACCCAGCAGTTATGGGATTTGATTTTATTGTGATTGTACCCCTCCTACTGTCTCACTGTGGCTTCTCCTTTGTCTTTGGAGGTGGGGTATTCTTTTGGTGAGTTCCAGTGTCTTCCTGTCAATGACTGTTCAGCAGTTAGTTGTGATTCTGGTGTTCTTGCAAGAGGGAATGAGAGCACGTCCTTCTACTCCACCATCTTGAACCAATCTTCGGTGGATTTATTTTTTGTTTTGGTTGCTCTCTTCTTTCTTTTTGTCTTTTTGGTTAAATTACTATTTATTTGTATTAATTTCTTAAATTTTTTATTTTAATAAGTTTATTTTATTATTATTTTTCTTTTTTTTCTGAGCTGTGTGGCTGACAGGGTCTTGGTGCTCTGACTGGGTGTCAGACCTGTGCCTCTGAGGTGGGAGAGCGGAGTTTAACAGGAAACATTTAACAAGGACATAGAAGAACTAAAGAGCAAACAAACAATAATGAACAACACAATAAATAAAGTTAAAAATTCTCTAGACGGAATCAATAGCACAATAATTGAGTCGGAAGAACAGATAAGTGACCTGGAAGGCAAAATAGTGGAAATAACTACTGCAGAGCACAATAAAGAGAAAAGAATGAAAAGAATTAAGGACAGTCTCAGAGACCTCTGGGACAACATTAAATGCACCAACATTCAAATTATAGGGGTCCCAGAAGAAGAAGAGAAAAAGAAAGGGACTGAGAAAATATTTCAGGAGATAATAGTTGAAAATTTCCCTGATATGGGAAAGGGAATAGTCAATCAACTCCAGGAAGCACAGAGAGTCCCATACAGGATAAATCCAAAGAAAAACGTGCCAAGACACACATTAATCAAACTATCAAAAATTAAATTCAAAGAAAAAGTATTAAAAGCAGCAAGGGAAAGGCAACAAATAACATACAAGTGAATCCCCATAAGGCTAACAGCTGATCTTTCAGCAGAAACTCTGCATGCCAGAAGGGAGTGGCAGGACATATTTAAAGTGACAAAAGGGAAAAACCTACAACCAAGATTACTCTAACCAACAAGGACCTCATTCAGATTTGACGGAGAAATTAAAACTTTTACACACAAGCAAAAGCTAAGAGAATTCAGCACCACCAAACCAGCTTTACAACAAATGCTAAAGGAACTCTTCTAGGCAGGAAAGACAAGAGAAGGAAAGATCTACAATAACAAACCCAAAATGATTAAGAAAATGTTAATAGGAACATACATATTGATAACTACCTTAAATGTAAATGGATTAACTGCTCCCACCAAAAGACATAGACTAGCTGAATGGATACAAAAACAAGACCCATATGTATGCTGCCTACAAGAGACCCACTTCAGACCTAGGGACACATGCAGACTGAAAGTGAAGGGATGGAAAAAGATATTCCATGCAAATGGAAATCACAAGGAAGTTGGAGTAGCAATTCTCATATCAGACTAAATAGACTTTAAAATAAAGACTATTACAAGAGAGAAAGAAAGACACTGCATAATGATCAAGGGATCAATCCAAGAAGAAGATATGACAACTGTAAATATTTATGCACCCAACACAGGAGCACCTCAATACATAAGGCAAATGCTAACAGCCATAAAAGGGGAAATCGACAGTAATACAATAAGAGTAGGGGACGTTAACACCCCACTTTCACCAATGGACAGATCATCCAAAATGAAAATAAATAAGGAAACACAAGCTTTAAATGATACATTAAACAAGATAGACATAATTCATACTTATAAGACATTCCATTCAAAAAAAACAGAATACACTTTCTTCTCAAGTGCTCATGGAACATTCTCCCAAATAAATCATATCTTGCATCACAAATCAAGCCTTGGTAAATTTAAGAAAATTGAAAACATATCAAGTATCTTTTCTGACCACAACGTTATGAGACTAGATATCAATTACAGGAAAAAATCTGTAAAACATACAAACACATAGAGGCTAAACAATACACTACTAAATAACCAAGAGATCACTGAGGAAATCAAAGAGGAAATCAAAAATTACCAAAGAGGAAATCAGAAAAATATTTGCAAATGAAGCAACTGACAAAAATTTTGTGACAAAGTCACAAAATCCAGACAATGTGAGCAGCCGCGTACATTCCTTTTCTCAAAGGTGTCAAACTTGACACAACCCTTCTGTTTTCCTGGAAGGAATCTGAGCTGATGGTTCAGGATGCTTCAGTGACATCTGATAAGAAATGAAAAATCAGAACTACCGGAGCAACAGACTTCAACACTATTAGATGTTTGCTGCTAATCATCAATTTTATTTTAATAAAGATAAGCAAACCATTGAACACTTTGGAATGTAAAACTTAACTAACTAATACAATCAGACTTTATTTCCATAGTCTTATTTAGGAGTCTCACCAAGTGTGTTCAGTGTCATGGCATAGCTTAAAAATAAAGAAAAGTAATGTGTCAATATTGGTTCATTGTCTGTAACAAATATCCCACTCTGGTGTGGGATATTGATAGTGTGGGAAGTTATGCCTGTGTGGGGATAGGGAGTATATGGGAACTCTGTACTTTCCACCCAATTTTGCTGTGAACCTAAAAATGCTATAAGAAATAAATTCCACTAAAAAATAAAGAAATAGAAAAACAGTCCTAGTACAGACAATAGATTTGCTATTTACACAGTGTATAAACATGAAAGAACATATTCTACAAGTAAGTTAAAATGTGAGACTGTGGTCTCTGACATTTTCCCTCAAATGAAGAATACCATTATGGGAACTGTATGCGTAAGATGCCGGCTGGACTGTTTTCACATGTAGACTTTCAGGAAGTAAGCAGGTACATTCTTTACCTTACCCCAGAATCTGATTTAGAGTGAGGCTCATCATTTTTTTTTTCATGAGTTAAAATCGAGTTAAAATAAATAAAGAGTCCAAAACACTAGGAGGAGAGAAGGAAAAAGGAGGAAATGGAACATTTTTGTTCTAAAGAATGTCATCAGGAGTGGTAACCAGACTGCCTGGAAACAGCAATCTTCCTATTGAAGAGAAGTCCCAAAGGGGGCACTGATCCCATGTACCTTTTACCTACTGAAAAACAATATTATCTCTTCATGTTACTTTAATTGTATTTTTCCATCAAAAACATATTCAAATAATGCTTCTTGTACTATCATATATTTGGACTCTGGGGAAGGTGGGTTGGATGAAGAAATCTTTGTAAAAGCTCTGTGCACAGTTACAGAAGTCCACAATTTAGGAAAGATCACAATTACTTTCTCATAGTTCTTTTTATACTTTATTTTCTCTCCCAAAGTTCAAAGGAGTTCCCTAATGCCTTACTTTGCTTTACAGATTTGTTCTGTTGGCTGTTGCCCAACCCTCAACTTGCATGCTCAGCAAAATTTGAATGAACTTCTCTACTCTCTTGTTCTAATTCTAGTTTACAGGCACTTTTGTTTTCTTAAAAGCATAAGTAGGAGGCTAACTAAAGATGGACATTGAGACTTATTGGTTCTGTCCCTGAAACCACAGGAAACTGGAGATGTTAGCAAACATTCAATTTTCAGTGCTTCAGACATAAATGTGGTCAATTCTTTGATTACTTCCTCAACTCTTTGCAGTCATCCTAAACTTTTTTATCTCATAATTTTCTGAAACTACTAATGCAATGTGGTAGCCACCTCAAACACAAAATGGCTTTGAGTCGTACTTGCAGAGGCCAACGTTCTCTGTAGGTTTTTCAATTCTAGTTTTTATGTTAGAATCTTATACCTCAGAGACATGAAAACTATTGCTATCACTGAAGGGTTGCTTAACGGTTTTAGTTGAGCAAGCTGTGCAGAAATTCTTCATCTCAAACTCTCTCTACCCCCCTCAGTTTTACTCCCAGGGTGCTTATCTTTGTTTTGGGAATTGATTACCTTTATTATAAGTATAAATTGGGTTTGTTTTTTTTATTACTTTTCATGTCATTTTGTATTTATTTAATTTGTGAATTGTTACCATTTTGTATGTTTTTGCATCATTTTGTTTTCTGGGTTATTTTCTAGGTAGTTAAAAGTTATTCTTTATGCATCTACCATTGGATCATACAGTTCCTATGACAATAAGAATATAGTAGACAGATATTTATTCTGAAAGAGAGATGAGAGACAATGACATATGTTCATATGGTGGTTGTCCTGGCATACTCAAGAGGGCTTAGACCTGTTCTTCGACCCTAACCCCAGAGGATACAAGTTGAGCCAGTGAGGGAAAGTTGCATAGATGTAGGTTTGGTGTAAAGAATGAACTTTCGGGCTTCCCTGGTGGCGCAGTGGTTGAGAGTCTGCCTGCCGATGCAGGGGACATGGGTTTGTGCCCCGGTCCGGGAGGATCCCACATGCCGCGGAGCGACTAGGCCCGTGAGCCATGGCTGCTGAGCCTGCGCGTCCGGAGCCTGTGCTCCGCAACGGGAGAGGCCACAACAGTGAGAAGCCCGTGTACCGCAAAAAAAAAAAAAAAAAAAAAAAAAAAAAAAGAATGAACTTTCTAATTGTTAGATCTGTTCAACAATATGCTAAGAACAGAAAGTTGTGCATATGAGTTCCCAGTCACTGGAGGTGTAATAGCCAAGACCAAGGAAGGGTTCAGCTCAGTGGGATCTAAGATTCCTCCAAATTGTGATATTCCACATTTCCCTAATTCATTATGGGAACAGCAGACAGAGTATGTGTGCATATACCATTCATAGAAGTCGTAGGGAAAATTTAGAAATCCTCACTAGAACTAGTGAAACGGAGCAGGACCTTATCGTCCTTCCCCTCCATGTCCTCTGCCTGCCTTTTGTCTGTGGAAAAACTTTAGTCAAAGAATAAGTTTAATCAGAGAAGTGAAACAATACAAAAGCAGAGGAAAAGCAGTTAGACAGGACAAAACAATAATAGTTTAGTCAGTAAGCAAAGTCAAGGACCTTTAACTCCTTCTCAAGGGCTATAGATAATATTCTGAGCCATATCCTGTGAGCTGTCTTGTAGATACTGAAACCCCAGTCAGGTGGAAGAAGTTAACTACATGATGACCAGGCTGTAGCCATGACTTAAGCTGCCAGAATTCCGAGAACAGGCCTCAAGGAAATGAGAACAAACCGAGCCTGGAACTGGAGGTGAACTATACTTAAAACAATCAAGACAACGCAGGTCAGACCACCGCATGACCAATTTCAAGATGACTGTTAGAGCTGACTGTTCTGTTTCTGCATGTAGCCCCCTCCCTCTGTCTATAAAAGCTCTTGCCTGCTGGTTGTCAGTAGCAGGGGTGGGGGGTGGGGGAGGAGTCTGCCTTTGAACAGGAGCCCATCCTTCTCCCAGTTGCTGGCAACCAAAATAAAGCAAACTTTTCAGGACTTCCCTAGTGGCACAGTGGTTAAGAATCCGCCTGTCAATGCAGGGGACACAGGTTCGAGCCCTGGTCCAGGAAGATCCCACATGCCGCGGAGCAACTAAGCCCGTGCACCACAACTACTGAGCCTTCCCTCTAGAGCCCGTGAGCCACAACTACTGAGCCCACGTGCCACAACTACTGAAGCCCGCGTGTCTAGAGCCCGTGCTCCGCAACAAGAGAAGCCACCGCAATGAGAAAGAAGTCCGTGCGCTGCAACGAAGAGTAGCTCCCGCTCGCCACAACTAGAGAAAGCCCGCGTGCAGCAACGAAGACCCAACGCAGCCAAAAATAAATAAATAAATACATAGATAGATAGATAGATAAATAAATAGATAGATAGATAGAAGACTTTTAAAAAAAGCAAACTTTCCTTTCCACCAGCCTAGCCTCTTTAATGGCTTTTGAGCGCCGGTCAGCCGGACCCCACTTTCCATTACACTAGGACCTCATATTCTGTTTTCCCAGCCCTGCTCTGTCCTGACTTGCAGCATATGGATTATGGGGTGAGGGATTTAATGCTTCAGTGCTTGTTATTGATTTGTAAATGAAAAGGTTGGCCCCTGGTGTCACAGTCACTGGAAGAGAGAGACCTGAATCCTAGCCTTGGCTTTGTAACAAAGACACTCTGGGCCGGTCATCTCACCTGTGTAGGTCTCAGTTTTCTCACAGGTATAATAAATTGGATTAGGAAACCTTCCTAGCAAGACCTTCCTGCTTTGATATTCTAGAGTAAGAACATATCTCAAGACTATTGGTTGAAAAGCAACAAATGAATGCGATGTACTTGGACTTAGGAAGTACAAAAGTATAGCTTTTTCATCAGTATATAGTCATTGTAATAATGACAAGATTACCTTTCCTGCCTGACTTCAGGAAATAGTTTGTGTCAGTAGGCAAGCAGGGAAAAAAACGGTATTTCCAGATTATTAACATCCACTTAGGGGTAGCTATCAACTTGTTCCTGCTAGCAGGAGAGGTTTTCAAATATTCACTCACTCAGCAATTATTAAGTAAGTACCTGTAGAGTTCCAAATACTGGGATGCCCAGCGCTGGGGGTAAGATGGAGGATCACACACAAGAAAGTACACAGTCTTTTACTTGAGAAGCTCACCATCTGGTGGAAAAAACAAGCACATAGTAGGCAAGAATAATAAGCTAGAGTACTGAAGCATAAACTAAGATTCAGGACTAAATAGAAGACAGTACTTCAAAAATGTTTATGACTTGTTCCAGAGGCCAACCATCCCTGCCCCACAAAAAAAAGCCTGGATGCTGAATTTTTCTCTTCCCAGTTGCTAGGAAGAAAGTGCTGCATGCTGAGTCATCAGGGCTTAAATTCAATAGCAGTAATACCTTCCTTCTTGTGGGGCAGAAAGTGCACAGTCAGCCGTCATGACTTGTTACAGAAACAGATCCCTGCTCTGTAAGGTTAATCCACTTTGAACATGATAAAGCACGAAGAGGTGGCACCCAGAGACTTCCCTCGGCTCCATTCAAATATAGCCCAGAGCCCCACAGCCAGCCAGCATCTGTGCTGTTTGAACAAGACATACTTCTGCCCGTGATTAATACTGGCTTTAGAGTTCAGTTTGAAGAATCAGATAAACAAGTATCAGTTTTCTGCTTTCCCTTCTCCCTGTCTTCTCTTCCAGTCCACTCCCCTAGTGGTAAATGGTCTCTGTTCTTTTTGTGGGTGGGTAAGAGAGTTTTAGACAGACATTGAAAGGCTCCCTTATTTGAAGATTTCAGCTTGGGACTGGTGTTTTCTGTCCCTGGAGGACACTTGGGCAATGAATTGCCTCATTGTTTTTAGAGGATGACTATTCAGTGAGAAGTGTGGGTGTCTAACTGAACCACTGCAGTTTTCTGGAGCCAACCGAATGACGATGCTGCCCCAGGAAAAAAGGGTTGGCTTGCCATCTAATTCAAAAAGGCTGTTAAAAATGTAAAAACAAAGCCGGTATTTCATATGTGCAGAAGGTCACTTGTGAAAAGTGCCTATGGCATTCAGATTAATTTACATGTGATAATTTTTTTGATTTGGACGCCAGTATTCTGAACCATTACTCTGAAATAAGTTAGGCATTAGGAGACTATTTAAAAAAAAAAAAAAAACAATCCTATACTTCTTTTGATATAGTCAAGGCCGTTCTGGACTAACTGTATTTGTTTATTCTATTTATTCCAACTTTGTTTCAGAAATTATTTTAAGTGGCCACGCTCTCAGTAAGAAGTCTACCCTAATTACAGACTCAAAGCGGGCTTGGTTTCTACTTGGGAAACTCATCCTACTTCAAATTTTATTCCTCTTGCTGAAATGACAATGAAATAAAAGTCCCGGGCAGTGCCAGGAGGGCTGCCATTACGCCCATAAAAGAGCAGGACTTACTCGACATCTCAGTTGGACTGATGCTTCAGCAGCTGCCAGCTCTAAAGCTGGCTGGCAGATACTCTTGGCACAAAGTTGGAGCACAGCTAGTACAGTTGGGGTTAAAGCAGCGCCCTCACAGGCCCTCGGATTACTCAAGCAGTGAAGCCGAACAGAAAGACAAACCCAATGTTTGTCCAGATTTTTCTCTGGTTATACTCAAAGAAATGATCTCTACAAATTCAGCCTACTTCAGCACTCTGAGTTGTGGGCCTTATTGAACTGACTGTAAAATTATCTCTTTTATAAGAGCTTGGATTCTTTAATCCATGGCAGGCGTTTCAAGCCATGGGAACAAATGTAAATACCAGACAGGTTTTTTGAATAAGTAGCAACACTCAGCATACATTTTCCCACTCCCTTCCCCACTCCATTTCTTCACTTTATATCAATCTAAAAGCTCTCCTGGCCCTAGCACACCACCAAAATTCTTCTTATCAAATTTGTCAGTGGTCATTTTTAGAAAGTTATATTACTTAACAACATTGGACAATTTTGACCACTCTTTCTTTTTCCAAACGCTCTCTTTCTTTGGCTTCTCTGATGCTTTTCTTCTACCCATTTTGGCCTTTTCTTCCCAAAGTCTCCTTTTCATTGTAACCCTCTCCTTTACCTTTTCTTAAGTGTCATGTTTCCTCAGGTCTTGATTTTAGTCCTCTTCTAGTTTTATACTTACTTCCTATGCCGCCATACCTGCTCCCAGTGCTTTAATTACCAAGTGTATTGGATGGTTTCAACAATCACTTCCAAATCAGCTTTTTTTATTGAGTGCCAGTTCTATATAGTCAACCGTCTCCTGGAAATAACCCTGTAGAGACCCCACAGACTCCTCCAAATGAATATATCCATAATGGAACTCACCCTAAACTTGATCCCTTTCTTCATTGCCCATATCCTCTTCAATGGTGCACCATCTACTGGAAGGAGAAATAGGGAGTCATCATGGACTCTCTTCCCTTTCCATCACTCTCCATCTATCACCAGGTCTTGTTAAGTTTACTTTCTCAATGTCTCCTGAACCTATTCTTTTTTTTGTCTCCTGTCACTAGCTGTCACCTGGACGGCTCATCTCCCATAGCCACACAGGGCTCCCTGCAATACATTTTCCAGCCAGATTGTTAGTTTTAATAAACACCTAACTTAAAACCAACAGCTAGCTTCCCAATACTTCTGGGATTAATTCCAAAATTCCAAACATGCCCCTTAAGGTCCAGTGCTGCCCCTCTAGTCTCATTTTGGGCCACAACTATTCATTTGTGGTAATGAGGCACAATTGGTTTCTCTTAGAGTATGGTCTTTCCAATCTCAAGGCCTCTCACATGCTATTCTCTCTTCGTTGTAGAGAGATTTATTCTTATATGTCCTTCCAGTTTCAAACTAAATCCCACTCCCCTTGCCCAATGCTCTGGCCAACCCACTTATCTCCCCTTTTATAACAGTCATTATATTTGATTCTAAAAGCTTTTTAAACTACTCTTTTCTGCCAATACACTTGAACTTAGTAAGGGTGGAATCAAATTTATCTTAACTTCCTCAAGTAACTGGGGACATAGTAAAGTCTCAATAAATACTATTGAGAATAAATTAATGGATATTTAATGCATTTTTGCATAATAATGAGTATAATTATAAACAATTTTAAATGCTTTACAGAACTTTTTGGGTAGGAAATAAAATGGACTGTTGCATTTAGTCATAGAAGGAAATGCTAGCATTTGTGTGTTAGTAACTATTTAAAGGAGCTAATAATAGGGTCATGTTTCTATCATCCCCTCAATATAGTAGCCATCTTTTCTCTGTAAAACACTTCTTTTGTGGAAAGAAAAAAACTAACCCAAATGAGTTGTGGTAAGATAAAATTTGGAAATTTTATGTCCTTTTTTTTTTCTTTCCCCGAAGTATTTATGTCGTTGCACATATTTTCTCTGCTGGATCTGGGGAAAGGAGAGAATGGCACACATCAGCAGCAGATGTATTGGGAGCAGAGGTCGAGGCTTAGAGCTTAGGCAGGGTACAATACCTCGGCAGAGGCCAGAGAGGACAAAATAACAATAGGCAGAGACACCTCTTCCCTCAACTGCGCTCCTATGAAGCTTCTCTTCTCACCCAGGTACCACCTTGGGAGAAGGAAGGCTGACACCTTGAGAGGGAACCAGCTCTGCCTGGGAACTTGAACTTCAACTGATGGGAGGATGAAATGTTGTATTGACCTGAAAGAGATTGCTGTAAACAGAGAGACTGAGTTACCCCTAAGTGTGAACACTCATTGTTCTTACAGAGCAGAAATAAGGACTGTGAGCAAGTCAAGTTTATTTGGGGGGAAGTGAAGGAACACTAATTTTCTGGCCATCTGAGTCATAATGTATAAGTTTAACTCTAATTTAGAGAGAAGTCAAATCCTCAATATACTCTTTAAGAGACTACCTGCTCATCTGGGTGAGCTATCTGGTATAATAGCTGGGTCTCAGCCCCTAGTGGGCTCAAGAAAGAAAAGTTTCTGTCTCAGATGTGCATTTTTTTTCCTTTCCAAATTATAATTTCAATGAAAATATGAATAAGATCAATCTAGGGTCAGAAGGAAGCCCACCCAAACCCCCATAAGAAAAAGACTGCATGTTTTCTCTTACTCTTGATATGAGGCATCTTGTTTCCTCCATCTTTCCTCTTCTCAGCACCTCCTACATCTCTCTCTCCCCATCTCTCTGCCTCCATTGCTAGCTATCTCTCACTTTAAAAAAATAAATAAAAGTGAAAAATGAAAAAAAAAATTGAGACTTTCAATCCTTTGATATTATCTTCTAGCCTCAAATGAACTGTCTTAAAAAACTTTGGGCATAAAAATCAAGGATTGAAAAAGGAAAGAATTAAGATGAAATATGAATAATGTTGTATAAAATGTAATTTGAATAATAATTTTTCTCCATGCCCACATAGAGCTAACTGATGTAATTCTTTTGTCAGTATTTAATATAATCTTAATTAGAACTATCGGTAAATAAACAGTAGCAGCATATTGACACATTTTACTCTGTAAAACTCAGGGCAGAAAGTAAACCTCTTGCATTTTGACACTTGATTAAAGTTTCTCAATAAGGTAACTTTACCACATGGTCAGTAAAGGAATAGCCTCCTCCCGCTCACTGTACTAAATTTCCAAAGTCATCTGTGACCTCAGTACTACTAAAAACTCTTGTAGAATTTCCTGACAACTTCTTAGAGGATCCAAAAACAATACTACGTTGATACAAATGCATAAGAAAAATTGAATGTAACTCTGATCACTGTGTCCAGGAAAGATATACGTATTTATAGAACATCATTTTTATTGCTGTATTCCATCCCATTGTATGGATGTGCATGTATAATATAGAGTCATGTAGGGAATTCCCTGGCGGTCCAGTGGTTAGGACTCCGAGCTCTCACTGCTAAGGGTGCATTGTCAATCCCTGGTTGGGGAACAAAGATCCCACATGTGGCACAGTGTGGCCAAAAAAAGAAAAAATATATATATATATACAATCATGTAACTGTAAACAAAGTTATGAAACTGCACATCTTCAGAAAAAGGCATGAGGGAGGCCTTACTTAGCATGTGTACAGCTCCTCGGTATCCATGTATATACTGGGTCTGTAGTAAATGAAAGGGGCCTCTGATTGTATCAAGCTTATATCAGCAATAGCTGTGAGGCAGATCCTTGAGAATTTAACCACCCAGTCCTGCCTGGAGGAGTCCCATGGAGTTGAACTCTACAAAGAGGGACAACAGAGGATGATAATACAAATGAGGTTGGAGTATCAAGCGTAATGATGTATTGTGTACTTAAAATCCTGATTTTCCAAAGAAACATGCTTTTGCCTATAACAGTAAAGATAAGAGTTATGGTTCAGGGGAGTTCATACTGTCTGAAAATTAAATAATAATGGAAAATGTAGGATTTTTAATTAATCCTCTCTGTACTTATACTTTTTTGTCTTTCCAATATTCTTTATTTATTTTGTTACTGAAATATAGTTTATATGCAATGTTGTGTTAGTTTCAGGTTTACTGCAAAGTGATTCAGTTATACATACATATATTCTTCCTTACATTCTCTTCCATGATAGGTTATTACAAGATATTGAGGACAGTTCCCTGTGCTATACAGTAGGTCCTTGTTTGTGGTCTATTTTATATACAGTAGTGTGTATCTGTTAATCCCAAACTCCTAATATATCCCTCCCTCCCTTTCCCCTTTGGTAACTATAAATTTGTTTTCTATGTCTGTGAGTCTATTTCTGTTTTGTAAATAAGTTCATTTGTAAGTACTGATACTTTTTAAATGCAGAGCTCTAAGGCTTTCAGCTCATCTTGGAGAGAAGAATTAGTCCCATGGTCACCACAACTTCCAAATAAATCTCTTTCTTCTGGAAAGCCAGATTGGGAAGGCTTACAAAGACCGACTTCCTTGGGCTCTTCCCAGAACTTCCACTTCCGGCAGGGCCGAGAAACATGGCGGCAGCAGCCTATCTTGTGATACTCTAGCTCCTCCACTCTGATAAACAGCCAGAAACTGGGAGGGTGGAAAAATGAATTAACATCAATAGAAACACTTCCCATGGTTAAAAATACAAGGTTCAAGCTAACCAAAAATATGGGGGTGAGGCGAGGGGTCAGAAGTAAGTGTTACAAATTATATCTTGCATTTTGGCCGCAGAATCACTTTCTAGATGTTAAGTTCCATGAAAGCAATGACCATGTCAGCTGCTACTTTTCTTTTTTCTCCAGAATATAGTATTGGACTTGAACACTAGGTAGTCAGGAAATATTTGGGGAATGAATGAATGAATGAATGAATGAATACAAAGAGAGATTAAACTCTTCGTAGTATGACTAAAGGACAGAGACTTTAGTCAGCTAAATGCCATCCTTTTGTTTATTTTTCTTCAGGTAAAAAACATTATAAGCTTACACAAAACTATGTATAAAATAGATAAGCAACAAGGACCTACTGTATAGCATAGGAAGCTATATTCAATATCTTGTAATAACCTATAATGGAAAAGAATCTGAAAAAGAATATATCTATGTATACATAACTGAATATATATATGTAACTGAATCACTTTGCTGTACACCTGAAGCTAACACAACATTGTAAATCAACTATACTTCATTAAAATTTTATATGCTAGATTTAACTAAAATAAGAGGCTTAGTGCAATTATTATTAACAAGCACTATCATTAATGCATGACATGTGCTTTCCAGAGATGCATAAGAAGCAAAAACAGAGACGAGCCTTTACTATCAATAATTCTATGCATAGAATCCTGACGTACATTTCTACTGACCAACACCAGGAGGAAGATGCTCTCTTGGGGCTCAGCAGCATCACTGATTTTGCTGTCAGACGTGAAGAGCTTTGAAAATTCACCTACAACTGAAATCGTGAAAGGGGATGGGAAAGGATGTCTGAAAAATCCTATCATATGTGGTTGCAGGCTAAAGGTGTCCAAAGTTGGAGTAGTCTTGCACAACTTCATCCATTCATCCATAGACATTTGCCATTTTGAGTACTGCTTTGTACAAGGAGAAGTTACAGAGAAAAAGGTAGACACCAGCCCTTGTACTTAAAGATCATATACCCCGCTAACTCCTTTACCAGCTGGCTGTCTCTTACTGTAAACTCTTCTGTTCAAAAAGTATTTTACTAAGATGTTTAACAATTCTGGTTTATATATCCACGTATTGTTATAACATTATGTTACAATTACCTATATTTTAATGATTAACATCTATTTTATTAAACCCCTTTTCTATCCTAACTTCTTTTGATTACTATTTTTATGTTCAAGTATTTTTAAATATGTTACAAATACGAAATTCTACCCCTAAAAAACCTTACATTAAAAAAAAAACTAAAAGGACTAGAACATTTCTTTAAAAAAGAGACTATTCCTGCATGTGCAAAATAATATTATCACACTTAACAAATGTCACAACTCTCTTATATTAGCGAATATAAAAGTTACATTCAAATTTCCCCATTTGACATTAAAATGTTCTTTGCAGCCAGCTGTCTTTTTAATTCTATACCTTAAAACTCCCACCAGATCCCATCTCCCATCACACACACACACACACACACACACACACACACACACATACTTGCATACTCCTATAAATCTTTCAGTCCTTGTCTTTCTTCGGACTATAGAGTATGTTGATACTCTGAAGTCTGTCTCTCCCTTGTCTTCCTTTCCCTGGTCATCTTCCCCTTGACCCATCACTTCCTATTCAGCCTCCAAGACAGCATAGAAGATGCAGGTGGTCAATCTTATAATTAAAAACACATTTTTGAACACGCTGTTCGAGAGGAGCTCTTTTCTGCTCCAAACCCATTTTAGGACTTGGACCGCTTTAGCTATTATAACAGCTCTCAAAGAAGCACTTGTACAATTCAGAAGAAAACTTCCCTTGATTTTTGGCTGAAATTCTGTACTCAAGGAAGCACACAGGAAGGACAAACAGCTCCCACTAGTATTGGCACAAATGACCAGAGCGGGGCAAGTGTCCCCAGGAAACCTGGGCCTGCTTTCAGTCCTGGTCCTCTGTAATCACTTTTAGTTTCTAGAACACACCCCAGATAAAGTTGGCATGCATGAATATTTTCAGCCGTTGAGAATATTAATGTGAAAGCTGGAATCACGCAGTTGATAAGGACACTCAAACACACCCACTTTCTAAGGCAGACGTGAACCCTAGGACTTTTACTGACATTCTCAAGAACCAAAAATTTGGTGGTGGGGACTACGGAACATTTTCTCATTTGCTTTTTCCATTTACCAGAAAATGTTTTGTTGAATGCTTTCATCATAAAAAGCAGTCTTTACATTTTTAGATTACCTAGTAGTATTAGCAACTGCTTAATTCACAGGATCCAACCAGCAATCTTTTTACCCTTCAGAAAGCAGTACAGAGCAAACTTCTCCAGGAAATCGTCCAATTACAGATATGCCCTATTATGTGAGGTGGAGTGTTGATGGACCCGGAGGCTAGGAGCGTGGAGGGAAGGTAGAGAGTGGTTATAATGCCAGAATGGAATCCTTCACTGACTCAGGGCTGTGTGATCATTAGAACACAATCCCTGTGGAGACATATTCCAAACATTCTATGTTTTCATGTCACTAGGTTTTCTAAACATTTCCTGAAGCAATGCCATTTTTCAGAACTCTTTTTTCTTCCAGGTAAGCTCTTTCACGTCAATGTCAGCCTCCTTCTCCAAGGTGATGTGCTGTCAAGGTGTCCTATGGGATATTAAAGGGCTTTAGCCAGGTAAGGACCCCCTCTAGCCTATAAGGCACAGCACATTTGTGCAAATTAAAAAGAGGAGCTCCCTCTGGGGAGATGAATAAAAAAAAGTGACCCTCCCCTCTGGGTCTATGCCTCCCGGGAAATGGCTGGGCAACAGAAGCACCTCATGCAAAGGGACAGGCCTCTATTCTCCCCAGTGGAATGACCCTACCTCAGGGGACCCACTGAGCCAAACAGGGCTGTGTCTCAGCCCCAACCCTCCTCACTGGTGAAGGACTTTGCATGGACTGCACAGCCTTGCCTGGCTGTCCTGCCCCCAAATTCCCAACCAAATCCCTGAAGGTGCTGGCCTTTGTATAAACTTGCATTTTAACAATGATGCTTGATTCTCTCTTTTGGTACCTTCGTAGCATCCTTGGAACAATATCACCCATAGTCTTATCTGCTTGAGGCGTCAAAAGTATTTGCCAAAACAAGAAAAATGGAAAGAAAATGAGATCCTAGGTGAGTAAGCAAGGAGATTGGAGGAGAGGAACCCTCTGCACTCATTGCAGGAGAAAGTGGAAACCATTCACACTTCTGCCCTGGCTGAGGACCATGAGACAAATGATACATTATATGTACAATTCACCTCACAAACACAACTCTGTGCTAGTACGTGTGTTTCTGAGGCAAACAGCAATAATACAAATTGTACTGTTGGAGACCGCACTAATAAACTGTGCCTGTAAGCAATGCACAAACCCAGCCTCACACCCACAAGCATCCCTTTCACACAATAGATACGCACGCAAGTCACACATTCTCTATCTAAAACATAAATGCACTGTTTGTTCCTGACTCATTTGTTAATTTATCACGATTTTAAATAAGAAAGTGGATGTTCAAGTCTTTCAGTCTTTTATTATTTTACTTCTAGAAGGTCCCTCTGATCTCTCCAAATCTAATTGTCTGGTAGGTAGAACCAATCTTAACTTTAAATCTCCTTTCTGTTATATTTTAATGGAAACGATTATATGGGAATTATTTATATTTCAGGCTGTAAAATTGTAACCAATATACTATAGCCATTTCAACGTGGCAAAAAAAAAATGTTTAAATCATTTGGACAATGGCATGAGACAAGGAAATAATTCCTGTAGAAAAAAAAATTAACAATTGAAATTGTGTAGCATCCCATACTTTTGGGAGGTTTTCTGAGATGTTGTGGAGAAGGGAAGTAGTTTTGATGAAACTGGCCCCCACCAAAAATCTAACCCCAAAACTTTGCTAATGTGGAAATGGAAAATCCTGTATCTTCGTTCCATTTTCTTACTTTTTTTTTTTTTTTTTTTTTTTTTGCTATACGTGGGCCTCTCACTGCTGTGGCCTCTCCCGTTGCGGAGCCCAGGCTCCGGACGCGTAGGCTCAGCGGCCATGGCTCACAGGCCCAGCTGCTCCGCGGCATGCGGGATCCTCCCAGACCGGGGCACGAACCCATGTACCCTGCATCGGCAGGCGGACTCTCAACCACTGCGCCACCAGGGGAGCCCTCTTACTTCTTATATCTAGTGCCTGGTGCTAGTACTAAGGGCACAAATACACAGTTACTGAGTTAAGGAAATGTAAGTCTATTCCTAAGTCAAGAATGTCACTGTTTGAAGCCTGTATTATTTGGACTTTAAGCCCCAAGTCCATTGTAATATAATGTACATTTCTGTAATTTAGGGTACAAGGGACTAAGAATAGCATGAAGAAACTCAAAACCCATTCAAGGTCCCCAAGTACTGAGTATGGCTTTCCCCTGTCTACGGTGATACTCTACACCGCCCTGACAGCTTATCTGATGGTAGCGATTCCAAGGAGCTGTGGGCATGTAAGGATAAAATACAACCTATGACAAACCCTGCCTCAGGATTTAAGAAACTCAGATGTCTACAGGGACCAGATGGAAATATGAGTGAAGCAAGGGGAGGATTTGCCTATTAAATATGTACAGTTCTTTTGTATTTTCCTGAAGAAACACACTCTCCGTTTTTCTTGAAACATGAGGTGGTGTTGGCATGGCCTGGCATTTGTTATCCCATCATTGACAGTGACATTAACAGCTGAGAAATATTTCCAGTGTTAAAGGGGGGGAAAACCATACTGGTGTGATGATTGGCAACTGTTACTCAGCCTCAACATTAGAGAGAAAGAGAGTGATGGAATTCATGCTGTCCTAGAAAGCTCATGTCTGCCCAATGGAGCCAGCTGCTTCTCAGCCCTGGACATTGTTATTGCATAGAAATATGTAAACTCATTGTTCTCCCATCTTCCAATTTTTCAAGGGAAGATGAAAACCCAGATTTTTAAGTAAAATCTCCCAATTTTAAAATGTTAGCTGAATCTCTTTAAAACTGGGTGAGTCAAGAAAAACACAGAAGGCCCTTCTTTTTGAAACTTCTGGTCTATACCATGCATCTCAGATTAAAGGGATAGCAGATAGTCTTGGAATTCTCAAGGGCTTAGAACAGAAATCAGTGAGCAATGTGCATCCCAATGTAGGAGAATTTGCTTTCATGTATGATGTGAAGCAGATCACGTTTTTATCTTCTGCCCATTAGAGGGGTGGAGTCGCCCCTCCCAAGTGTCTGTGATTCTCTGACTTAGTGTTTGCAGCTATTTTTCAGTGTTCAACATCTGTGCCCTGTACTTGGGGAGGACATGGCCTGTATTGGCTGTTCGCTTCCATTCTGGATATGTATTTGTATCTACAGATCACTAGGTAAGGAAGTTCCTTAGTGTTTCTCCACTGGATCAAGAATTCTGTCTATGCTGGTGATAATTGCTACCTGAGCTCCTGGAAGACAATAGGTGCATTTGAGGACCATGCACATTGTCAGATGGATTAGTTGCCCATCAAGACCCAGCTGAGGCCAAGAACCCAAACCAGTGATTTCCCATGAGCACTTTTGTGCTCTTTCTTTCCAGTATATTAAATACTCCAGACAAACATACACAATTTTATTAGTTGGACCTTCAGGCATAAATCCATTCCTGGTCTCCTGCCTTCGAGAGATGGGCTAGGTATCTTGGGAAAACTCAAGTGTCCCTTGAACAGGAGGCCTAGACTCTAGAGGAGGCTGCTCCAAGCCCTCCTTGATTCCCATTGTTTCTTCTAAGCAATAAATTTCTCTAGACTTCACCTAACTACCTCAGCTGTGTTGGAGCAAAGAGAAATGAAACAGATTAAATAGAAAATGTTTCTTCCTGAAGTCTTGGCTTGGTCCAAGGTGGACATTGAATTCTTCCTTCCTTTTAGGCACTCTTCCTTGGTCTCACTTGGCCTTCCAAGGATGAGGACATCCCTAAGGTAGCATATCTCACAAATTGCAATTTTGGAATGTCTGCAAACTCTCTCTCTCTCTCTCTCTTTCCCTCTCCCTCTTCCACTCCCTCTTTTGCTCCCATATGTCATATCCCCAAATTGCCCAGAATAAAACAGTAGTAATTCTAATGTCACTGATTTATCATAAATCACACAGCAAGCTTGGAGAGTAAACTAATATTGCTCAACTTTTCCGGCATGAATTTCTGTCACTTTTAGCCAATAAGACTTCCCTGGAGTTGACAAGGTAGGCATTTTCAAATGAGTAGCAATTTTTTGAAACTCCAAATCAAGAAACACAACTAACAAAAAGCAGAAAAGAAAGAAAAAATTCAAAGTTTTCACTGTCCTTAAATTTAGCTCAATGCCTCACCTATGAAACTGTCCCAAAGTTTCAACCTTTTAATCCACAATGTCAGTCCAGACAATTCAAATCTGAACTCTTTCTCTATCAATGACCTATTTCCCATTTCCTTTAAGGATTAATCTCCAAGTTCCAAAGGGAATTCTTAACTGTATAAGCTGATCTTGGGGAAAACAAACCGAAGATAACACAGAAATAAACCACATCATGTTACACCTTTTTTAAAACTGCTGGCATTTGACATCAATTCTGCAAATACCAGACTTTTGATAAATCTTAAAGATACTCTACATATGAATCTGGCAGATAGGCCTGATTCACAGCCATTGTTTTATGTGCAGGTCCAGAGATTTCCTAAGGGTTGTCTGGAGACCACACTTAACTCTGTGTGGAAGGAGGGGCCCACACGCATGTCTGAGTGAGAACATCTAGGCTGGAGGTGGAAAAAGGCTAATCCAGGGGCGCTGCCCAATCTGTCATTAGAGAGGAAGTGAGGGCAGGTGCAACAATACAGCACTTACCGGTTGATACGCAGATGCTGGTCTCTCTCTTCAGTGAAGCTGCTCCCAGGTGTCAAAGGGAGAGAACCAGCTCCTTCAGAACTCAACCTTTAGGTTAGTCTCCAACACAACCCGTCTGCAATTCTTCCTCTGCCACATAGACATGGTTTCATGGCAAGAACGTAGGTCAATCATTTGGTTAGTCAGAAAATCTTTAAGCCATTTGTACTGATGGAGTAGGCATCGTGCCATTTGAAACATTCTTACACAACCTGACCGCTGGGAATGATTTGTACATATTGGAACCAGGCACAATAAGCAGCTTAAGATACTTGGAGTGGAGAAGTGAAAACAAAGGATGTGGTGTCACTGTGGCTCCCTGACCTCAGGGATCTGTGTGGTTTCCATGATTATAAATTACCTCAAAAGAAATTGACTTTTAGGTAGAGAGAAATTATTCTCAGCTTCAGGGTTACAACGAGTAAATTGCCAAGCCCGAATGTCAGAGAGTCACTCTGGTCGTGTTCCTTTTTAAATGTCGTTGCTGTTATGGTTATTCTTCCCCCATAAGTCATCTTTTGGCTTGGCAAAAATGAACTGCAGACTGTTGACTATCAAGGAAGTGAGATCTGGGTCTCCCAGCTGTGTTGCTGTAAACGATTCAATGAGAGCTCAAATGACCTCCACAGGCATATTTGGGCAGTGCAAAGTTCACTCTCCTCTCCCTCCAGGATGGGGCCAGGCTAAAAAGATTCATTCTGCTTTGACTGATAAGGAAGTGTGCTTCCTGTTTCTCTCTGAGGGCAAGAAGCTTAAAGTTCAGCAGCATCAGAGGATCACGGTGCTCCCCCCTACCCCAGATTTGAGACTCCAGCCTTGCTATTTTTAAGTTTGTCTTTGGATAAAGAGCTCCTCTTTGGCCTCCTTGGTCTCACTATAGAGAAGAGGAAGGGAACTGCCAGAGGAGAGGCCTCTGTCCTTCCTCCCCGACACCAGGCTAAAGGATCCCTTGAAAATATCAGAACTAGGAAGCATGTTGCTTTGTCCACCTAACTCTAGATTATTATCTTTCTTACTATTTTCATAGCAGCACATTTTTGCCACAAAGCTAGTGTATCACTGTATGTATAATCTATTCTTATAATGAACCTGTCACTTTTTTTCCTATGTCCAGAATGGAATCTCTTTCTCATGTGTAGAGAATCCTCCTGATGAGTGTGGGTGGGAGGCGGAGACTTCCTTTCACAAAAGAACTTGAAAGATGACATCTTTGGTGTTCGTTGAAGCCAGGGCATAGGCATGCGCCAATTAGATGCTGACTTGGGGGATGCACACACATATTCATCGGGCTAGGGGGGCAAGCCCTGCAGTCAGAGTCCTGCATGATGAGTATCAGTGGTACTGCCTCCTTGTCTGTGCCTAGAAATGGTGGCGTCGCTGTCGACATGAGACCAGTTCTGCTTGGCTTGAGGTTGGGCAGTGGATAGTAGAGTCTCTTCCCAGCAAAAGCCTTCAAGCCCATTTGGGGATACATTCTATTTCTGCCTAAATAAACCAAATTAATATCTGTTGCTTGCAACTAAAAACCCTGAGTCACAATGTTAGCCCTTTCCCAGCTCTTCTTTTTCTCCTCTCCCATCTTCTCCCTTATTCTCCTCTGCCCGCCTCTCCTCTTCCCTCTTTCATTCCCTCCCCTTCTCTGAGCTCCCTTTTCCTCTCCTCCCCTCCACCGCTTCTCTTCCTTCTCTTCTTCCCCCCATTCCCCTCCATCTCCCCGTCTTTTCCCTTTCCCTCACCTCTTACCCCCTTCCCCTCTCTCCTCTCCTACCTTCTCCTCTGCCTCTCTCCTTCCCTCCCCATCCTCCTCCTCCTTCTCTCCCATCCCTTACTTCCACTGCTTTCTCCCCCCTCATTATTCTGGCTCTGATATTCAAGTCCTTATGGACAGTCCTATCTTGAAAGTAGCAGAACTGAAAAGAACCCTCCACTCCCATTTTGTAGTTGACAAAACTGAGACCTAACAGATTTGGACAAACGACTCCAGTCAAACAGCTAAAATTTGGAACACCTTCCTCCTAATTGAATGCTTCTAGCACTGTGCTATCACTCTGTCTAAAAAGTACACTTGATATGTTTCCTGAAGTTGAATGGGCAATTCATTTAATTCTACAGATATAAGGGGATAAGGAGAAACATTTAGTAAAAAGAAGTTTACAAAATTTTACATATCTCTGCATTTTTTCCATTGTCTTTTAGGCAGAATATAGTAGATAGGTGTGTATTTGCATCTACTCCATGTTTATTTGGTGACTTGTGTGGTTATGTGGTCATGTGAAAAAAGTTGAGGTGAAGACCAGGGAAATCACCTCTGCTGGCCCAGGAAATTAAGGATATCCATTATTGGTATTAGTATTATAAACAGAGAAAACCATTTGATTATTTACATAAACACAGTGCTCTTCCCAAAGGTTAATCTTGTCTTTCTCTGCTTTAAAATCACCCTGTGGTTTCCCCTTGCACTTGAAATAGAATCCAGGGTTTACATAGAATGGCCATATCACTTCGACTCCACTCTGGGACACTTGTGAGTTGAAAGGAGCCGCAGTCCCATTAGTCATCAGAATGGGACAGCAGTCACAAACTGAGACCATACCAGCGAACCAAGACCCTCGGTTACCCTACCCACAGGGACATTATTTTCTCCTCAACCTCATGTGGTACCCCTAAACTCCTAATCTCGCAGTTCAGTTTGCTTCTGGCATGCTGGTTTTCTTTCTTTCTTTCTTGGTTTCTTTTTTTTTTTTTTTTTTTTTTTGCTCTTGGCTATCTTAAGCTAGGTTTCTTTCCAGAGCCTCTGTACTAGCTGTGCCTACATAAGGCAACTGCTAACATCTCTAAAAGAGGAAATCGACAGTAACATCATAATAGTGGTGGACTCTAACACCTCACTAACACCAATGGACAGATCATCCAAACAGAAAATTAATAAGTAAACACAAGCTTTAAATGACATAATAGACCAGATACATTTAACTTATATTTATAGGACATTCCATCCAAAAACCGAAGATTACACTTTCTTCTCAAGTGTGCATGGAACATTCTCCAGGATAGATCACATCTTGGGTCACAAATCAGGCCTCCATAAATTTAAGAAAACTGAAATCATATCAAGCATCTTTTCTGATCACAACGCTATTAGATTAGAAATCAATTACAGGGGAAAAAAACATAAAAAGCACAAACACCTGGAGGCTAAACAATACGTTACTAAATAACCAAGAGATCACTGAAGAAATCAAAGAGGAAATCAAAAAATACCTAGAGACAAATGACAATGACAATCCAAAACCTATGGGATGCAGCAAAAGCCATCCTAAGAGGTAAGTTTATAGCTATACAAGCCTAACTCAAGAAACAAGAAAAATCTCAAATAAACAATCTAATGTTACACCTAAAGGAACTAGAGAAAAAAGAACAAACAAAACCCAAAGTTAGCAGAAGGAAAGAAATCATAAAGATCAGAGCAGAAATAAGTGAAATAGAAACAAAGAAAACAATAGCAAAGATCAATAAAATGAAAAGCTGGTTCTTTGAGAAGATAAACAAAATTGATAAACCATTAGCCAGACTCATCAAGAAAAAGAGGGAGAGAACTCAAATCAATAAAACTAGAAATGAAAAAGGAGAAATCACAACTGACACTGCAGAAATACAAAGTATTATAAGAGATTACTACAAGCAACTCTATGTCAATAAAACAGACAACCTGGAAGACATGGACAAGTTCTTAGAAAGGTATAACCTCTCAAGACTGAACCAGGAAGATATAGAAAATATGAACAGACCAATCACAAGTAATGAAATTGAAACTTTGCTTAAAATTTTTCCAACAAACAAAAGTCCAAGACCAGATGGCTTCACAGGTGAATTCTATCAAACATTTAAAGAGCTAACATCCATCCTTCTCAAACTCTTCCAAAAAACTGCAGAGGAAGGAACACTCCCAAACTCATTCTATGAGGTCACCATCACCCTGATACCAAAACCAAAGATACTACAAAAACAGAAAATTACAGCCCAATATCACTGATGAATATAGATGCAAAAATCCTCAACAAAATACTAGCAAACAGAATCCTACAGCACATTAAAGGGATCATACACCATGATCAAGGGGGATTCATCCCAAGGATACAAGGATTTTTCAATATATGCAAATCAATCAATGTGGTACACCAAATTAACAAATTGAAAAGAAAAACCATATGGTCATCTCAATAGATGCAGAAAAACCTTTTGAGAAAATTCAACACGCATTTTTGATAAAAACTCTCCAGAAAGTGGGCATAGAGGGAAACTATCTCAACATAACAAAGACCATATATGACAAACCCACACCAAACATCATTCTCAATGGTGAAAAACTGAAAGCTTTCCTCTACGATCAGCAACAAGACAAGGATGTCCCCTCTCACCGCTATTCAACATAGTTTTGGAAGTCCTAGCTGTGGCAATCAGAGAAGAAAAAGACATAAAAGGAATACAAATTGGAAAAGAAGAAGTAAAACTGTAACTGTTTGAATATGACATGATACTATATATAGAGAATCCTAAAGGTGCCACCAGGAAACTACTAGAGCTAATTAATTAATTTGGTAAAGTTGCAGGATGCAAAATTAATGCACAGAAATCTCTTGCATTCCTATACACTAATGATGACAAATCTGAAAGAGAAATTAAGGAAACACTCCCATTTACCACTGCAACAAAAAGAATAAAATACCTAGGGATAAACCTACCTAGGGAGACAAAAGGACTGTATGCAGAAAACTATAAAACACTGTTGAAAGAAATTAAAGATGATACCAACAGATGGAGAGATATTCCATATTCTTGGATTGGAAGAATCAGTGTTGTGAAAATGACTATACTACACAAAGCAATGTACAGATTCAATGCAATCCCTATGAAATTACCAATAGCATTTTTTACAGAACTAGAACAAAGAATCTTAAAATTTGTATGGAGAAACAAAAGACCCTGAATACTCAAAGCAGTCTTGAGGGGAAAAAAATGGAGCTGGAGGAATCAGACTTCCTGACTTCAGACTATACTACAAAGCTACAGTAATGTAGACAATATGGTACTGACACAAAAACAGAAATATAGATCAATGGAACAGGATAGAAAGCCCAGAGATAAACCCATGCATCTGTGGTCACCTAATCTATGACAAAGGAGGCAAGGAGGTAAAATGGAGAAAAGACAGTCTCTTCAATAAGTGGGAAAACTGGGCCACAACATATAAAAGAATGAAATTAGAAAACTTCCTAACACCATACACAAAAATAAACTCAAAATGGATTAGATACCTAAATGTAAGACTGAGCACTATAAAACTCTTAGAAGAAAACATAGGAAGAACACTCTTTGACATAAATCACAGCAAGATCTTTTTTGATCCACCTCCTACAGTAATGGAAATAAAAACAAAAATAAACAAATGGGACCTAATGAAACTTAAAAGCTTTTGCAAAACAAAGGAGACTACAAACAAGACGAAAAGAAAACCCTCAGTATGGGAGAAAATATTTGTAAACGAATCAACAGACAAAGGATTAATCTCCAAAACATATAAACAGCTCATGCAGCTCAATATTAAGAAAACAAAAAACCCAATCCAAAAATGGGCAGAAGATCTAAATAAACATTTCTCCAAAGAAGACATACAGATATCCAAGAGGCACATGAAAAGCTGCTCAACATCAGTAATTATTAGAGAAATGCAAGTCAAAACTACAATGAGGTATCACCTCACACCAGTTAGAATGAGCATCATCAGAAAATCTATAAACAACAAATGCTGGAGAGGGTGTGGAGAAGAGGGAACACTCTTGCACTGTTGGTGGGAATATAAATTGATACAGCCATTATGGAGAGCAGTATGGAGGTTCCTTAAAAAACTAAAAATAAAATTACCATCTGACCCAGCAATCCCACTACTGGGCATATACCTGGAGAAAACCATAATTCTAAAGATACATGCACCCCAATGTTCACTGCTGTGATATTTACAATAGCCAGGTCATGGAAGCAACCTAAATGCCCATCGACGGACGAATGGATAAAGAAGGTGTGGTACATATATGCAATAGAATATTACTCAGCCATAAAAAGGAATGAAATTGGGTCATTTGCAGAGATGTGGATGAATCTAGAGACTGTCATACAGAGTGAAGTAAGTCAGAAAGAGAAAAGCAAATATCGTATATTAACACATATGTGTGGAACCTATAAAAATGGTACATATGAACCAGTTTGCAGGGCAGAAATAGAGAGATAGATATAGAGAACAAACGTATGGACACCAAGGGGGGAAAGCAGTGGGGGGTGGGGGTTGTGGTGTGATGAATTGGGCGATTGGGATTGTCATGTGTACACTGATGTGTATAAGATTGATGACTAATAAGAACCTGCTGTATAAAAAAATAAATTAAAAAAAAAAGAAAACAGGTCATTTTTCTTAGGACTTCTCACATTCTGGATTTGGCTGATTCTATCTTCATGATGTCCTCAACATGTTTCTTAATCTCCCATATTTCCTGTAAGTTCATAGTTAATGATTCAAAACATTTTTCTTGGTGCTATATACTTCCGACTATAGAAAACCATAGTGTCTGGATGTCACACTCTGAGTAATGCTCAGACTGATCACTGGGTTTGCATGCTGTCTGTTTCGTCCATCTAGTGTAACCCCATCCCCACATATACCAGCTTTTCATGTAAAGGTTATTACAGTTAATCATCATTGCCTAAATCTATTACTTCACTAGAAATTTCAGAATGAGATTCTTTTTAAAGCTTATATTTTCTTCTTCTATTAAGAAAAGCTTCTTCATCAGCTATTTGGATGCCTTAAAATTTAGTCCTTATAGGAAAGACAGGATACATACTTAAGTCTTTCTTTGCTTCTCAGTTTTCTGAGTAATGAGTCAGTATTCCAGCAAACTCCAAGAGTGACCATTGGGCTTTTATTTTTTAATATCATCATAAATTCATTGATTTTTAAATATTTTATTTAACATGTTCAGTTCTTAGCAATTATTATTATTATTATTTTGGCTTTTTGGTACCTGGGTTCTCCTGATGCTGACCAATGGGAGCTCCTTCAAGTTTGCTCCTGTGTTCTTCTGACACCACCCAGTTTTCTTCGATAGTTTCTTTGCTTTCAGGCACACCAGTAATGCTCAGAATTCACCTTGTACATTTCCTCCTCCAGACCTGGAATCAGCAGTTCTCCAAGGAGCCTTAGTTCCTTTTAATGGGAAATACATATTTGTAAACCACAGTCTGGGCACCAGGAATGTTCATTGTTGCCAAGTGTTCAATGCTTCTAGGATTTTTTAGTGGAACAAGTGAGAAAATATGTATTTTTTAGAAAAATAAACATCATTCCTAAGTTCACGCTGAAATTTTCACCAATTCAAATAAAAAATTCCAGTATTTTTCCTTAAATTCCTTGGTTTTATATTTATATATCTTTTCCTCTGAAAATATCTTGGCTTATGAGAACATTAATAGAATTCATTATTTGCTTTATTTCAATATATTTAATAGTTTTAAAATAACAATAACAATATTTCTAGTAATAACAAACCTACTGAATTCATTTAAAAATTTCTTTGTGGTTTTCTTTATCATTAGAATGTACAGTCAAAATACTATGGTTTAAAGCCGCTTGAAGTGACTCTTCCCTGTGTCATTGCTGCCTACTTGATATATTGTTTGGTTCACTTGTTTCTAGTTTTGATAACTATTATTTTTAGGGATTGCTTTTGATTTTACTTTTTAAAATTGTGTGGAATATAAGTATGATTTCAAAATCAAAACCACAAAATAAAGCATATTCAGTTTTAGAGAAGTTTAGTTTCCATCCCTTCCCCTACCCTGTATCCTCTCTCCCTCACAGGTAACATACTTATTAGTTTTTACTTTAAACATCTATATATTAAATCATATACATATATACATTCGTTGCACAAAATATAGCATAATATCCACACCCTTGTACAACTTGCTGGGTTTTAAAAAATTTTTTCAATTAACAATATATTTTGGCAATAGCTTCATAAAAATATAGAGAGATATTCCTAATTTCCTTAAGCTTGGCATAGTATTCCACTATTTGGGCATACCTAGTTTATTCCATCCATCCTCTACTGATGAGCATCTGGGTTGTTTCCAGTCTTTTTCTATTATAACTAATGGACCAGTCTGATTTTCAGACTTTAACTCCCTGGGAAAGCCATGTTCTGTCACAGTCCATTCAATGACCTTCATTGATGCCCACTACCTTGAACATCTTAAGGAGATTTTCACATATCGTGATCTGGTTCCTGCCTAGAGGAAATCATAATCCATTTGCAGCAGGAGTTCTAGATGCTTTCACATATGACTCCACCACTGTGTAGCTGTGTGACTACATAGTGTGTGATTTGGGGCAGTTTAATTAATTTCTCTCAGTCAGTTTCCTCATCTGTGAAAAGAGATAGTGGGGTCTACCTGCCAGATGTATCATGTCTCATAAAATGAGACAATGTTTTTAAAAGCACAATGCCTAGCACACAGTAAGCACTCAATAAAAGTCATCTATAAATGGTTATAGATTTTTGGATAAAACATATCACTAGTGAAAGTGAATATCATTAATATTTTAGAAGTAGCCTGGTGGAGTAGGAAAGGCAAGACCTTTGGCATCAGTCAACCTAGGCTTCAGCACTAACTCCACCATTTCCTCTGACCTCCTTTGAGCAATTCATTTATTGCCATTGAGCTTCAGTGCCCTCACCTATAAAATGAAAAAAATACCACTCCTCTGGTTTTGGTTTTTTTGATAATTACAAGAGATTGCACCAAAGACAACTTCGGGCACAGAGTAAGCAGGTACTACATACTGCTTTATATCTCTACCCTGCTCTAACATGTTACAATACAAAGACTGAAGTTGGCAGCTGTGATCCAGCTAACATATAAGTGTGGTCCTCTTACTGGAGTTGCTGGGCAAATGTCTTTTGCTTATGACAAAGCAGAGGGCACCAAGGGCTTCCTTGTTAGGATTCCCTCTCACCTGCGTGGATCCATTTTCTTGAAACCGGAGTATTTCTTAGTTTATCTGAGGATCTATCCCTCTCCTCAGAGATGTTCTCTTTTGATTCCTGCCTTTTGTCCTCTACTCTGCCCAGTAATCTAATGCAGCATTTCCATTGCTTTACTAGAAACTGTAGTCTTGGGTTTAGATGACAATCAAACCCTAAAGGCAAAGTAGGCTTCACTCAGCCCTAAGTATATTTGACTTTAAGACAAGATAGGAAACAACAAGGCCTGCACAGCAACAGCACATGGGAGGTCTCATGATTCCCAGTTGTAGCATCTGACACTCCAGTCATTTTACATCTGGGGCATATGTGTGGTCACGAGAGGCAGACTGAGTACAAAAGGACCACTTCAACTCAGGAAAGACAACAGCTGAATGGCTCCTTCCCCATTCCTAGATAGTGAACTATGACCCTTCTCCCTCATTCAGGTGCGAGTAAGTAGCCTGATTCTCATCACTTCAGGTCACTCATCACACCATCTCAATGATGTGGTAATATAAGTCCTTGATTCAGAACATAGTCATTGGGTAGATTTTCATTTATGTTGGATATGGTATGGATAAACTCTTAAGCAAGTCCTTGAGTTAGTCTTGAAGGGAGAATTGACCAAGGATCAAATCCTGACGTGTTTCCAAAACTAGAGGAAATGTTCCAGAACCAGCTGTTAACCTTGTCACTCTAAATATCTACAGAAGGTAGTATAGTTTAATATGATATAGTGTACTAGGTACCATGTGAAATACTTTATATAAATCATATTCTTTAACCTCCCATGACAATCCTATGAGATAAATATAATTTTATTCCAATTTTAAAGATAAAAAACAAATTCCAAGTTTGAAATCTAATAGACCAAAGTTCAAATCCTGATTGACCCACTCTTACTATCTGCCTTTGTGAAGGATACTTAGCCCCCGAGCCTCCATTTTCTCATTGTGATAACACCTACTTCTAGAGCATCGTGAGCAGAGGTAAAACTTGTGCACCGGACAAAAGTGTGAGTTGATACTAAAAGCCAGCCTGCACTCCCCTCACTAAGCCATGTGCTTTATGACATTATCTTTCCAAGTTTCCAGGAGTCTTTTCCCATTTGTACAAAAGCATTCTGAAGGTTAGTGGCAGCAAGCCCTGCAACCCTGTACAGTTCATATTTCTGGTAAAGATTAAGGGAGATAAATGTACGGTGGTTTATACATAGAAAGCATGTAATTAATGTCTTTTCTTCTTTTCCTACAATAGTTCAGTGGTGGATTTTTCCTTCCACAGAAACTGTAAATGGCCAGTAACAAATTATGCTTAAACTGACTCTGGTCAGTTGGCTATGCCCTCTCAGCAGAGATATTCAAATTGAGAGTTCCGTCTCCAACAGTGGAATTTAAGGCACACGCTGTTAGCAGCAGAAAATCTCAGAGATGTCGGTTGCCTCATCTCCCAACCACATCACACAGATCATCACCTACTTTGCTTTTTCACAAGGGCTGCACTTCCTGAGTAAAGTGATATCTTCACTATCTTCACTTAAGCTGAAAAGCACTGTCCAGTTTTTCTCAAAACTCCAGTTTTATATATATATATATATATATATATATATATATATATATATATATATATATAAATCAGCTTTGCCGACTGTTTGCCAAATACAAATTTCCAAGTCCACAAAATTTCATGTGACCTAAACAATCTACAAATCTGCATTAGCACAATCCATAGTCTGAATGCCACCATCATTTTCTTTGACTACTTTGTATATTCTATCAGTAGTTACAGCAGGCTCAAGCATATCCTCACAGCATGCCCATGAATAATTCTTTTATCTGAAGATTCACAGCAAAAATAACTCTGATCCCATGACAAAGGGCATGCAAGAGAGAATTTCTTTCCTTTTCAATTAGATGTGCTTTGGGTTGTTGATTTTTAAGCTCTGGGAATCTCAGTACTCATTTTCATGGTCACAGAAAGTAAGAACCTCTGTGCAAAATATATTTTCTTAACCATCTAGACAACAGTGTGGCCAATAAAGCCACAAAACATTAAGCTGCATTTGTGCTGAGAGACACTAAGTATTTCCAGCAATGGTAGAAGCAATTGGGAGTTCAAAGATCCTTTGTCATGGGGTAAGGCAGGGTGAAGTCAGGAGTAGGTTTCTCTCAAGGGAATGGGGCAAGGGGCAGGAGTGGTTGTGTTGAATGCCAGGGACTCCAAACCAGAAAGCCTGAGTTGACTGTCCTCTGCCATGCCTTCTGGGAATTCCTGTTTCTGCCTGAGAACCTCTTATTTGAGGTTCTCCTGAGTCAGCCCACAAATGCTTTCACATTCTTTTTCTATGCCCTTTGTATTTAGTCCATGTAATTGCAAAGTTTCTCAGAAAAGATATTCCTCCCTTAGATATTCCACTTTCTTTGTGATTCCTCCCAAAGGACGAATTCAGATGGGATATTACCATTCTCAAAAAGCAGTTCAGCTCCATATTACTGCAATTTACATTCTAGCTATGTGGGCAGCACAGGTGTGCTAGGGGTTGTGAATGATGTCTATGATGTCTGTCCTCTAGGAACTTATTATAACTTATCACACCATATTGGAAATAGCTGTCACCCTGTCTGACTCCCATCACTAGGCTGTGAGCCAAGACGAGTGCAGAAACAAGACCTCTTCAGCCCTCTGTCACTTATAATTGTCTGATACTAATCATGAACACAATGAATATTTATTGATTGGATGAGTGAATGAATTGAAGGAAATCAAGGACATAGCTTGGTGGGGGTAGAAAATGCTCTATGTGAAAAAAATACAGAAATTAAACTTTGAAATGGGATGAGGAGCCATGGGAAATTATATGGAGCCTCAGGGGCCTAGATCCAGAGACTATGCTGTAAAGCAATGGGAGAAACAGCTGGCTGGCCAGGACTTGAGCCTTTGGGTAAAGGAGTTGGAACTAAATTCCATCTGCAAGAGGTTGTAGATTTTATGTTCCTAAACAGGGGAACTTCTCTAGAATGAAGATGGGTTATTTCCTTTAATTCATAGCCTATGTACATGTGCACATATGTACAAAATATAAATATAACAAATGCCTGGTGTCTACAGGGTAATGAAAATTGTCCCCCTACCAATGGATATAGTCAGGGTACATAATTTTATGTACCTTTGAGAGTTTTAATTATGTCCCTGTGAGAATTTTTGAAGTACTAAGCCACTGTTAATTGTTGTAATTGCTATATCTTTGGCCAATAAACAGGGGCTGAATCAGGCCAAAGTACAGTATTTCTGTCCCTGTTACTGAGCCAAGAGATTCAAAGTCCTTTTCTAAGGATAATTGTTAAAATCATGAGACTATAGAAGGAAATTACTAAGGATTCGATTTTTAAATCATAAAATCCTATCTCTAAAACCTTCAGCGACAGGATCTATGATTGTGTCCCCCGTGTCAGCCGGCGGACTCTCAACCACTGCGCCACCAGGGAAGCCCTTGGAGGGCTTTTTAAAACACAGATTTCTGAACTCCATCCCTGGAGTGTCTGATTCAGGTGTTTGGGGATTAAGCCTGTGAATGTGCATTTCTATCAAGCTCCCAGGTGATTGGAGGCCATATTTTGACAATTGCTACAGTAAACAAATTAGTCCTACCCAGGTTCAAAACCTGGACTCCAAAATAAGAATAGAAGTTGAGTCTCTGACTTACATGATAGGGAGTTCAGGCATGAGAGAATGAAATAATATTTTAATAATAACTAACATTTATTGAGTATCTGTTGTATATTTACTATAATGCTATACTAACCATGTAGGTTAATATAGTATTAACATTATGTAGTATTACATTAATATTAATGTAATATTAATGTAGCATTAATATTCCCATTTTAAAGATAAGAAAACTGAAGTTTAGATAAATCATACAAATTTCCTGATGTCACACAGCTGGGTTTAGATTCAGATTTCTCTGATCTCAGAACAAAATTCTCATCACTCAAATTGTGGCTACTGGCTATCCTTTGATGGTGTTTTGATGGGGAAAAGTCTCAGATTTGCATGTTCAGAAATGGCACTTTTTCCCCCAGTGAAACTGAAAAAAAATATGGGAAGATTATGAATTATTTCCATTTACTCGAGTAATCTGGTGTGGGGAGACTATCTCAACACAGATAAACTTGTAATCTGCAGCTTTGGAAAGTCGTATCACCCTCTGGTTCTTAATTTCCATATCTGTAAAAGAAAGGAATTGAAATGCTCTTAAAGTTTCTTAGCCTCCTTAAACATCTGTGGTCTTCATTTAGTAGCCAAGATTCTATTGCATTAACTTATACTGATAAAGAACTGCTGAGGAGTTGGAATGTTCACTGTACTCTCTTTCCACCAGGAATGTCTATTAGAAACCATCGACAATAGAAATGATTCTATCAGAAGGCTAAATTCAGAACAAAGAGAATTAGATTATTTTAATGGAAAATGTTATCAGGCTAAGGTGTAGGCCATTCTTCCCAGTTCCCCTGAAGAAACATAGCTGAAAGTCATCATGCTACTTATATTGAGCCTGGAGTTCTGCTCAAGGCAGTAATACTTTTTCAGTCATTATTTTTCTCTACTGCCTTCTGCTTTACATCTAGTTTTTTCTTGCATTAAAGTTATGTTTGCTCCCTTGAAATTGGAAAGATATTGCCCCATCATCAGTAAGCCCACATACAAACGCAGCTAGAGGCTGGACTGCTCTAAGCAGTGAACTTCATTTAATATTAGTAGCAAAAGCGGACATTTTCCTGTACCTTTTTGCCAACTTCTGGGGTGACACCCTGTCTGGAAACTACAGACCATATGTACTGACAACAAGGAGACTTTGTATAAAGAATCAGACTTTTCCTCCCCAGCTGTCTGTGGAGAACAACATGGGAAATGTATCTTTCATGCATTATGTTTATGAAGTGACCATTCATTGTAAAAACAAATTTATAATTGGTGTAATGTGGGCGGGAGATGTCTGGAGGCCATGATGGTGCTAATCATGAATAAAATTAGAAGGCAGCATCATGAATTTGGCCTTGATGCCTAGCGTTTCTCATTTAGAGAACCCTCTCCTTAGTTATCTGATTTTTGTTTCTGCAACCTGATTTAGGCATTTTACTGGGAAGACCAATGCCAAAGTTAACCACGTGTGGAAGATTTTATACAACAAGAATACAAAAATTTGTGGGGGAAGGAGAGAATGATATGATATTGTAACGGAAAGTGGGGTCTGGCTGCTCGCCGCTCAAAAGCCATTAAAGAGGCAAGGTTGGTGGAAAGGAAAGTTTGCTTTATTTTGGATGCCAGCAACTGGGGGGGGGGAATGGGAGGGCAGACTCCTGTCCAACGGCCGACTCCCCCCCGCCCCGCCCTGACAACCAGCAGGCAAGAGCTTTTATAGGTGAAGGGAGTGGGCTACATGCAGAAACAGCACAGCCAGCTCTGACAGTCATCTTGAAATTGGTCATGCGGTGGTCTGACCAGCGTCACCTTGATTGTCTTAAGTACAGTTAATCTTCAGTTCCAAGGTCAGTTTGTTCCCATTTCCTTGAGGCCAATTCTCAGAATCGTGGCAGCTTATGTCACGATTACAATCTGGTCATCATGTAGTTAACTTCTTCCACCTGGTGGGGATTTCAATATCGACCACACAGCTCACAGGATATGGCTCAGAATATTATCTATAGCCCATAAAGAGGAACTAAAGGTCCTTGACTGTGCTTAATGACTAAACTATTATTATTTAGTCTTGTTGGACTGTTTTCCTTTGCTTCTGCATTTTCTCACTTCTCTAATTAAACTTATTCTTTGACTAAAGTTTTTCCACAGACAAAAGGCAGGCAGAGGGCATGGGGGACGAGGACCATAGGGTCCTGCTCCATTTCAATATTTCATTTGCTTTTAAGGTCTCTAATTCTCTGTGAATATGTGAAATTAATTTTGTGTTCCATAACCAGCATCAAAATACCAAATGGAATAAAATAGAGTAGAATTGCAATAGACTCTCTCAGACTTTATAAGAGAAAGTATTATGTTGTGAAATTTTTGTTTACAGTTATGTGCATGTATGTATGTGTGTGTGTGTGTGTGTGTGTGTGTAATAGTCTGAAAAGTAAAATGAGTTTCTTGCTGTAGATTATGGTTGTTTTAAAACCATTGTATTATGGATAGCCTATCACTCTTCACACAAGGGTATAGAAAGAGGTTGCAGCCTGATTCCATGATATCACTCGTCCCTAGTGGTCTATAAACCAGACTAAGTAGGTATTCACAAAAACATACAGTGATCCTAGATTACAGAGAGAAGATTTGCATGGTATTTTATATCACAGTGTGCATAAAATTTGGGTCCTAGTTTCCAGAAAGAGCAGTTCCATTTAAGATGGTTTCAGTGGTCATTTGAGTTCTGAAGTACAGACAACTGGCTGAAAAATGATCTTTGTAAACATATTCTTTTGTCAGCCAGCATTGCATGGACATAAAAAGATCAATGACAGAGCAAGTACAGGCTAAATCCAATCATTAGTAGAAATAAGTCCCACAGGATCCAAAGTATGAAAAGATGCCATGAAATGATTTTTAAAGAATATGTTTGGGGCTTCCCTGGTGGCACAGTGGTTGAGAGTCCGCCTGCCGATGCAGGGGACACGGGTTTGTGCCCCGGTCCGGGAAGATCCCACGTGCCACGGAGCGGCTGGGCCCGTGAGCCATGGCCTCTGAGCCTGTGCGTCCGGAGCCTGTGCTCCGCAACGGGAGCAGCCACAACAGTGAGAGGCCCGTATACCGCAAAGAAAAAAAAAAAAAGAATATATTTGTTTTTCTTTGAGTATAGTTGATTTACAATGTTGTGTTACTTTCAGGTATACAGCACAGTGATTCAGTGATTATATATATATGTGTGTATATATATATATATATATATATATATATATATGTATATATATATTCTATATATATTCTTTTTCAGATTTTTCCCTTATAGGTTATTACAAAATATTGAGTATAGTTCCCTGTGCCATACAGTAGGTCCTTGTTGGTTATCTGTTTTATATGTAGTAGCATGTATATGTTAATCCCAAACTCCTAATTTATCCCTCCCCCACTTTCCCCTTTGGTAACCATAAGTTTGTTTTCTATGTCTGTGGGTCTATTTCTGTTTTGTAAAAGAATGTTTTATAATGTGCTTCAGTTTATAAATATTTCATTTCGTGTTGCTAGCTAATGGGTAGAAAGGGATGATACCTACACTTTGCTAGGCCCTCTGCTTTACATGTATGATCCCACTGATTTCTCACCTCTACAGTGTCATACAGTAGGCAGCATAATTTCCTTTTACTGGTAAGACAAGTCACTGAGTGGCTAAATAACTAACTCATATTCACAAAGCTTGAAAGTTGGGGAATTCAGTGCAAACCTAGAAGTGTCTGCTTTAAGACAACCTGATTCATAGGGAATAATTTCATTTGAAATGTTTTCTGGCAAATGGAACTCTATTGTCCATGTTTGAGGGCTGTTATTAGGTAAGAATGCAGCAAACATCTCTGAAATTTTTGGCTTTTTTTTTTACAACTTTATTGGAGTATAATTACTTCACAATGGTGTATTAGTTTCTGCTTTATAACAAAGTGAATCAGTTATACATATACATCTGTTCCCATATCTCTTCCATCTTGCATCTCCCTCCCTCCCACCCTCACTATCCCAACCCTCTAGGTGGTCACAAAGCACCGAGCTGATCTCCCTGTGCTCTGCGGCTGCTTCCCACTACCTATCTACCTTACGTTTGGTAGTGTATATATGTCCATGCCTCTCTCTCGCTTTGTCACAGCTTACCATTCCCCCTACCCATATTCTCAAGTCCATTCTCCAGTAGATCTGTGTCTTCATTCCTGTCTTACCCCTAGGTTCTTCATGACATTTTTATTCTTAAATTCCATATATATGTGTTAGCATACGGTATTTGTCTTCCTCTTTCTGACTTACTTCACTCTGTATGACAGACTCTAGATCTATCCATCTCATTACAAATAGCTCAATTTCGTTGCTTTTTATGGCTGAGTAATATTCCATTGTATATATGTGCCACATCTTCTTTATCCATTCATCTGTCGATGGACACTTAGGTTGTTTCCATCTCTGGGCTATTGTAAATAGAGCTGCAATGAACAATTTGGTACATGAGTCTTTTTGAATTATGGTTTTCGCAGGGTATATGCTCAGTAGAGGGATTGCTGGGTCATATGGTAGTTCCATTTGTAGTTTTTTAAGGAACCTCCATACTGTTCTCCATAGTGGCTGTACCAATTCACATTCCCACCAACAGTGCAGGAGTGTTCCTTTTTCTCCACACCCTCTCCAGCATTTATTGTTTCTAGATTTTTTGATGATGGCCATTCTGACTGGTGTGAGATGATATCTCATTGTAGTTTTGATTTGCATTTTTCTAATGATTAATGATGTTGAGCATTCTTTCATGTGTTTGTTGGCAGTCTGTATATCTTCTTTGGAGAAATGTCTATGTAGGTCTTCTGCCCATTTTTGGATTAGGTTGTTTGCTTTTTGTTATAGAGCTGCATGAGCTGCTTATAAATTTTGGAGATTATTCCTTTGTCAGTTGCTTCATTTGCAAATATTTTCTCCCATTCTGAGGTATCTCTTTTTGTCTTGTTTATGGTTTCCTTTGCTGTGCAAAAGCTCTGAAGTTTCATTAGGTCCCATGTGTTTATTTTTGTTTTTATTTCTATTTCTCTAGGAGGTGGATCCAAAAGGATCTTGCTGTGATTTATGTCATAGAGTGTTGTGCCTATGTTTTCCTCTAAGAGTTTGATAGTGTCTGGCCTTACATTTAGGTCTTTAATCCATTTTGAGTTTATTTTTATGTATGGTGTTAGGGAGTGATCTAATCTCATACTTTTACATGTACCTGTCCAGTTTTCCCAGCACCACTTATTGAAGAGGCTGTCCTTTCTCCACTGTACATTCCTGCCTCCTTTATCAAAGATAAGGTGACCATATATGCGTGGGTTTATCTCTGGGCTTTCTATCCTGTTCCATTGATCTATGTTCCTGTTTCTGTGCCAGTACCATACTGTCTTGACTACTGTAGCTTTGTAGTATAGTCTGAAGTCAGGGAGCCTGATGCCTCCAGCTCCGTTTTTCTTTCTCAAGATTGTTTTGGCTATTCGGGGTCTTCTGTGTTTCCATACAAATTGTGAAATTTTTTGTTCTAGTCCTGTGAAAAATGCCAGTGGTAGTTTGATAGGGATTGCATTGAATCTGTAGATTGCTTTGGGTAGTAGAGTCATTTTCACAATGTTGATTCTTCCAATCCAAGAACATGGTATATCTCTCCACCTATTTGTATCATCTTTAATTTCTTTCATCAGTGTCTTTTATCAATTTTCTGCATACACGTTTTCTGTCTCCTTAGGTAGGTTTACTCCTAGGTATTTTATTCTTTTTGTTGCAGTGGCAAATGGGAGTGTTTCCTTAATTTCTCTTTCAGATTTTTCATCATTAGTGTACAGGAGTGCCAGAGATTTCTGTGCATTAATTTTGTATTCTGCTACTTTACCAAATTCATTGATTAGCTCTAGTAGTTTTCTGGTAGCATCTTTAGGATTTTCTATGTATAGTATCATGTCATCTGCAAACAGTGACAGCTTTACTTCTTCTTTTCTGATTTGGATTCCTTTTATTTCCCTTTCTTCTCTGATTGCTGTGGCTAAAGCTTCCAAAACTATGTTGAATAAGAGTGGTCAGAGTGGGCAACCTTGTCTTGTTCCTGAGCTTAGTGGAAATGCTTTCATTTTTTCACCATTGAGGATGATGTTGGCTGTGGGTTTGTCATATATGGCCTTTATTATGTTGAGGAAAGTTCGCTCTATGCCTACTTTCTGCAGGGTTTTTATCATAAATGGGTGTTGAATTTTGTCAAAAGCTTTCTCTGCATCTATTGAGATGATCATATGGTTTTTCTCCTTCAATTTGTTAATATGGTGTATCACGTTGATTGATTTGCATATATTGAAGAATCCTTGCATTCCTGGAATGAACCCCACTTGATCATGGTGTATGATCCTTTTAATGTGCTGTTGGATTCTGTTTGCTAGTATTTGGTTGAGGATTTTTGCATCTATGTTCATCAGTGATATTGGCCTGTAGTTTTCTTTCTTTGTGACATCCTTGTCTGGCTTTGGTATCAAGGTGATGGTAGCCTCATAGAATGAGTTTGGGAGTGTTCCTCCCTCCGCTATATTTTGGAAGAGTTTGAGAAGGATAGGTGTTAGCTCTTCTCTAAAAGTTTCATAGAATTCTGTGAAGCCATCTGGTCCTGGGCTTTTGTTTGTTGGAAGATTTTTAATCACAGTTTCAATTTCAGTGCTTGTGATTGGTCTGTTCATATTTTCTATTTCTTCCTGATTCAGTCTTGGCAGGTTGTGCATTTCTAAGAATTTGTCCATTTCTTCCAGGTTGTCCATTTTATGGGCATAGAGTTGCTTGTAGTAATCTCTCATGATCTTTTGTATTTCTGCAGTGTCAGTTGTTACTTCTCCTTTTTCATTTCTAATTCTATTGATTTGAGTTTTCTCCCTTTTTTTCTTGATGCGTCTGGCTAATGGTTTATCAATTTTGTTTATCTTCTCAAAGAACTAGCTTTTATTTTTATTGATCTTTGCTATTGTTTCCTTCATTTCTTTTTCATTTATTTCTGATGTGCTCTTTATGATTTCTTTCATTCTGCTAACTTAAGGGTTTTTTTGTTCTTCTTACTCTAATTGCTTTAGGTGCAAGGTCAGGTTGTTTATTGGAGATGTTTCCTGTTTCTTAAGGAGGGATTGTATTGCTATAAACTTCCCTCTTAGAACTGCTTTTGCTGCATCCCATAGGTTTTGGGTCGTCGTGTCTCCACAGTCATTTGTTTCTAGGTATTTTTTGATTTCCTCTTTGATTTCTTCAGTGATCACTTTGTTATTAAGTAGTGTATTGTTTAGCCTCCATGTGTTTGTATTGTTTACAGATCTTTTCCTGTAATTTATATCTAGTCTCATAGGGTTGTGGTCGCAAAAGCTACTTGATACAATTTCAATTTTCTTAAATTTACCAAGGCTTGATTTGTGACCCAAGATATGATCTATCCTGGAGAATGTTCCATGAGCACTTGCAAAAAATGTGTATTCTGTTGTTTTTGGATGGAATGTCCTATAAATATCAATTAAGTCCATCTTGTTTAATGTATCATTTAAAGCTTGTGTTTCCTTATTTATTTTCATTTTGGATGATCTGTCCATTCGTGAAAATGGGGTGTTAAAGTCGCCTACTATGAATGTGTTACTGTCGATTTCCTCTTTTATGGCTGTTAGTATTTGCCTTATGTGTTGAGGTGCTCCTATGTTGGGTGCATAAATATTTACAATTGTTATATCTTCTTCTTGGATCAATCCCTTGATCATTATGTAGTGCCCTTCTTTGTCTCTTCTAATAGTCTTTATTTTAAAGTCTATTTTGTCTGATATGAGAATTGCTACTCCAGCTTTCTTTTGGTTTCCATTTGAATGGAATATCTTTTTCCATCCCCTTACTTTCAGTCTGTATATGTCTCTAGGTCTGATGTGGGTCTCTTGTAGATAGCATATATATGGGTCTTGTTTTTGTATCCATTCAGCCAATCTGTGTCTTTTGGTGGGAGCATTTAGTCCATTTACATTTAAGGTAATTATCGATATGTATGTCCGTATTCCCATTTTCTTAATTGTTTTGGGTTCGTTATTGTAGGTCTTTTCCTTCTGTTGTGTTTCTTGCCTAGAGAAGTTCCTTTAGCATTTGTTGTAAAGCTGGTTTGGTGGTGCTGAACTCTCTCAGCTTTTGCTTGTCTGTAAACGTTTTAATTTCTCCATCAAATCTGAATGAGATCCTTGCTGGGTAGAGTAATCTTGGTTGCAGGTTTTTCTCCTTCATCACTTTAATTATGTCCTGCCAGTCTCTTCTGGCTTGCAGTTTCTGCTGAAAGATCAGCTGTTAACCTGATGGGGATTCCCTTGTGTGTTATTTGTTGTTTTTCCCTTGCTGCTTTTAATGTGTTTTCTTTGTATTTAATTTTTGACAGTTTGATTAATATCTGTCTTGGCGTATTTCTCCTTGGATCTATTCTATATCGGACTCTCTGTGCCTCCTGGAGTTTGATTAACTATTTCCTTTCCCATATTAGGGATGTTTTCAACTATAATCTATTCAAATATTTTTTTCAGTCCCTTTCTTTGCCTCTTCTTCTTCTGGACCCCCTATAATTCGAATGTTGGTGCATTTAATGTTGTCCCAGAGGTCTCTGAGACTGTCCTCAGTTCTTTTCATTCTTTTTTCTTTATTCTGCTCTGCAGTAGTTATTTCCACTATTTTATCCTTCCACGTCACTTATCCATTCTTCTGCCTCAGTTATTCTGCTATTGATCCCATGTAGAGTATCTTTAATTTCATTTATTGTGCTGTTTATTATTGCTTGTTTCATCTTTAGTTCTTCTAGGTCCTTGTTAAATGTTTCTTGCATTTTGTCTATTCTATTTCCAAGATTTTGGATCATCTTTACTATCATTATTCTGAATTCATTTTCAGGTAGACTGTCTATTTCCTCTTCATTTGTTAAGTCTGGTGGGTTTTTATCTTGCTCCTTCACCTGCTGTATGTTTTTCTGTCTTCTCATTTTGCTTATCTTACTGCATTTGGGGTCTCCTTTTTGCAGGCTGCAGGATCGTAGTTCCCATTGTTTTTGGAGTCTGTCCCCAGTGGCTAAGGTTGGTTCAGTGGGTTGTGTAGGCTTCCTGGTGGAAGGGACTAATACCTGTATTCTGGTGGATGAGGCTGGATCTTGTCTTTCTGGTGGGCAGGTCCACGTCTGGTGGTGTGTTTTGGGGTGTCTGTGGACTTATTATGATTTTAGGCAGCCTCTCTGCTAATGGGTGGGGTTGTGTTCCTGTCTTGATAGTTGTTTGGCATAGGGTGTCCAGCACTGTAGCTTGCAGGTCGTTGAGTGAAGCTGGCTGCTGGTGTTGAGATAGAGATGTCTGGGAGATTTTTGCCATTTGATATTATGTGGAGCGGGAGGTCTCTTGTGGACCAGTGTCCTGAAGTTGGCTCTCCCACCTTAGAGGCACAGCACTGACTCCCGGCTGCAGCACCAAGAGCCTTTCATCCACACAGCTCAGAATAAAAGGGAGAAAAAGTAGAAAGAAAGAATTAGTAGAAGTAGAAAGAAAGAAAGAAGGAAATAAAAGAGGGAGGGAGGGAGGAAGGCGGGAAGGAAGGAGGGAAGGAAGGACAAAAAGAAAGAAGATAAAGTAAAATAAAATAAAGTGGGATAAAATATAATAGTTATTAAAATAAAAAATAATTATGAAGAAGAAACAAACAAACAAAAATGGACGGATAGAACCCTGGGACAAATGGTGGAAGCAAAGCTGTACAGACAAAATCTCACACAGAAGCATACACATACACACTCACAAAAAGAGGAAAGGGGGAAAAATCATAAATCTTGCTCTCAAAGTCCACCTCCTCAATTTGGGATGATTCGTTGTCTATTCATGTATTCCACAGATGCAGGTTACATCAAGTTGATTGTGGAGCTTTAATCCGCTGCTTCTGAGGCTGCTGGGAGAGATTTCCCTTTTTCTTCTTTGTTCTCAGAGCTCCCGGGTCTCAGCTTTGAATCTGGCCCCACCCCTGCGTTTAGGTCGCCGGAGGGCGTGTTCTTCGGTCAGACAGGATGAGGTTAAAGGAGCCGCTGATTCGGGGGCTCTGGCTCACTCAGGCTGGTGGGAGGGAGGGGCACGGATGCGGGGCGAGCGTGCGACGTCAGAGGCCGGCGTGACGTTGCACCAGCCTGAGGCGCGCCGTGCGTTCTCCCCGGTAAGTTGTCCCTGGATCCCGGAACCCCGGCAGTGGCGGGCTGCACAGGCTCCCGGAAGGGCGGTGTGGACAGTGCCCTGCACTCTTACACAGGCCCCTCGGCGGCGGCAGCAGCAGCCCCAGAGCCCCACGCCCGTCTCTGGGGTCCGCGCTTTTAGCCGCAGCTCGCGCCCGTCTCTGGAGCTCCTTGAAGCGGCGCTCTTAATCCCCTCTCCTCGCGCACCAGGAAACAAAGAGGGAAGAAGTCTCTTGCCTCTTCGGCAGCTCCAGACTTTCCCGGACTCCCTCCTGGCTAGCTGTGGCGCACTAGCCCCTTCAGGCAGTGTTCACGCCGCCAACCCCAGTCCTCTCCCTGCGCTCCAACTGAAGCCCGAGCCCCAGCTCCCAGCCCCGCCCGCCCCGGCTGGCGAACAGACAAGCCTCCCGGGCTGGTGAGTGCCGCTCGGCACCGATCCTCTGTGCGGGAATCTCTCCGCTTTGCCCTACCCAGGTACGTGGGGAGTTTCTTGCCTTTTGGGAGGCCTGAGGTCTTCTGCCAGCGTTCAGTAGGTGTTCTGTAGGAGTTGTTCCATGTGTAGATGTATTTCTGGTGTATCTGTGGGGAGGAAGGTGATCTCCGCGTCTTACTCTTCCACCATCTTCCTGTATGTCTGGCTTTCTGTTTTTGAAAGAGGAATGTCAGAATTTCTCTCTGTGTGAATCAGTGCCGTTTCCTAAGTTGTGGCTTCAAATGTTCAAGTGATTATTTCATGGATATTACCAATGTCAAGTAAAGTTAAAAGAGTCGAGTGAAAGGCATCCTCTACCACTAGATTCACTCTCCACATCTCCACATTTTATGGTAGGATTAATTTTGAGAGAAACATAATACAGTGTTTTAAGATTAAAAAATGGATATTTTGAAAACATCTTACCTAAGTTTAAATGAAGCAGACATTTCAAACTATAACATTCTATTTTGTTGCTGCTTTGGGAGTCAGTTATTATTTCCATTTAAAGTGATAGATTTTTGGTTCCATTTAACAGAAATCTCTACTTGTCTCAATAGACTAGTAGAGATCCTCTTTTTTTTTTCTTGGTTAAATGTGGCTTTATTATATATTAGCAGACTTTCAAAATGTAGACAGTCCAGTAAGATTTTGGGATTCAGTAACTTTATTGAGTACTAATGATGGGCTCGTTTCATTGAATTCGGTGATGTAAGCCCTGCCCGCAGATGTTTGCACATAAAGTCTGGGAGTTTCCTGATGGCTTGGTACCCATAAAGCCATCTCATCCAACTAACATCAATGCTTGACTCCACCTCTCTCCTTGTCTGCATCATCTGGCCTGGCAGTTGACCAGGTTCTATTTTTTTAATTGAAGTATAGTTGATTTACAATGTCATGTTAGCTTCAGGTGTATAGCACAGTGATTAATCTGAAAAAGAATATATATATATATATGTATATATATATTCTTTTTCAGACTATTTTCCCTTATAAGTTATTATAAAATATTGAGTATAGTTCCCTGTGATGTACAGAAGGTCCTTGTTGATTATCTATTTTGTATACAGTAGTGTGTATATGTTAATCCCAAACTCCTAATTTATCCCTCCCTCCGCCTTTCTCCTTTGGTAATCATAAATTTGTTTTCTATGTCTGTGGGTGTATTTCTGATTTGTAAATAAGTCCATTTGTATCTTTCCTATTGAAACTGGGAAAGCCACCACATTGGAATATGTTGTGATTTCACTTTGGATGTAAAGGGAGTCAAGTGCATGAAAATTACCCATGTCCCTTCTCTTGAACGTTAAACATGATATATTCTTTCACTCCGAGTTGTCTCAAGGTTTGCTTGCAGCGATCACCCACTGTTTTTAACAAGAAAGTTTTTCTCACAATTTTATCATTTTATCAAATCTTAGCCAATATAGCTAATATTTATTAAGTATTTACTCTGTGCTAGATACTCATTGGAATGAAGTCTATAATTTAAACTTTCACACAAATCTATGAGATAGATACTTTTAATATCCTTTTTTTGTATAAGGAAGCTGAGCCACACAGGATTAAGTGATAAATAAGCTACAGATTTGGGTTTGTACCCAAACAGTCTTATTTCAGCACCAAAGCTTTGAAGCAAGCATCTTCAATAGTATTTTTCAAACTAGATTCTGGGGAATAGTAGCTCTGCAAGATATTAATAGTTATTTTTCAAAATCAGATTCCAAGGTCTGAGAACTTCACCAATGCATGAAAACTTATGGTACAATTTTGCAGACCCTTTAATATGGTGATAGGCATTGTGAATCTTCAAGAAAGCATAGTGTTTCTCAAACATATTATATGTGTGTACACGTGTGCATGCATACATGTGCATAAATGTATATATGGGTATATATGCATATATGTGTAATCTTATTCATACACTGTTATATAAGTTATAAATAATTATATACACATGTATTTTACAGTACACTAATAAGGAAACACAGTGTTCAAATTAGTGAGGTCTTATATTAGCCCCAGCGCACCTGTCTCTAAATATAATGTAACTCAACAATAAATAGTAAGCTCCTAAATTGTATAGGGTACAGCATAAAAAGAGAACATTTTGATACTCCTCCAAATGTAACATAAAAATGATAGTAAAATCATAGGTATTTTAGAGTATAGCCCAAAAAGAAAGTTTGCATCCAAAGTTCACATCCCGTTCACAGGATCTTACACTCAAAGGTGTTAACAAACATTGATCAAGAATAGTTATCTACTTTAAAGCATTAGAATTATAATAGCCCTTAATACACCTTCTAGTCAGCCCTCTTACTCCAAGACGAGTTATATGGAAATTTTCAAGACACATTGCTGATTTTTCAGAAATCTTCAGTACCAAAAATTATGTCAGTTCAGTTTTTAAACTCTTCCTGAGTTATACTGACCTTGACACAAAAGAGTGGCTCTTCGTTGTAAAGCTAATGTCCTGCTTCTTTTTCTCCAGTACTCTTTTCAGAGCAATGTTTTGGAGCCCTGCGTTTGGAATTGGGGAGGAGTTAGTCCTAGTTTCATCAGAAGTCATCTCTATAATGGTAACAATGCTGAGGTTTGAGCACAGCATGATAAAATGTACTTTATGATAATAAGAGTAATTATTGTGTCAAATTACATAATCTACACAGCACAGCCACAATGCATGTACACACAGGTACATACCACACACACACACACACACACAGACATGCACATACACTTGCCCAATTTTCCTTAATATTTTTGCCCTGTGACTGATATAGGAAACTAATATCCACAGCAGCCTTCTTTAACTGATATTCCTGCCATTATCTACTTAAGGACATTAAGGATTCAGAAGACTTAGGTTCTAGTTTGAGTTAAAAAATTATTGGGCCTTTGTCCTTTGGGCAATTCATTTACTATATCTGTGACTTCATTTTCTCATCTATAAAATGAGGTTAAATAAAACTGTGCTATGCCTTAATTGATTGGTGTAAGGGTCAAAGTAAAATATGTGTGTGAAGTTGCCAGCGGTCTATTGTTTATATTTTCAACTTCTTTCCTCATTAAGCTTATATTCTCTTTTAACTTTTTTCATAGTTATGGGTCACATTTTCCTGCTTGTAATGTCCAATTATTTTTTTTCATCTTTTAACTGTTTATTGTATAATATAAATGTCCAATTATTTTTGATTGGATGTTGGACACTGTGATCCTACATTGTTGAATGTTTGGATTTTCTTGTCTTTTTTAAATAGTATTTTGGCTGACAATTAAGTTGCAGATCAGTTTAATCACTTTGAGTCTTGCTTTTTAGACTTGTTAGGGAAGATTTTGAGTAGTTTTCCCTCCAGAGATAATTTAGCTCTATTACTAAGGTATGACCTGTTGGGGTCGCCACTGAATGCCCCCGAGTGATGACTGAGGACTCTTCAGCCTGATTGGTTGGTTCTCAGGGGACATTCCGACTTTTGTGAGCTCTAGGAATTATTAGGCTTACAGCTCCCAGACTGCTCTTTGCCTGACATAGTAGAGTTTTGTTCTCATAAGTACTGACCCCTACTCAACCAAGACTCAAAGTGATTTCAATACAGATATTTGTAGCTGTTTTGTTCTGTTTTGTTTTTCATAGCTCTATGCTTTCTGTTAACTCTGCCCTGCAACTTTCAGTCACCTCAGCATCTCTGAACTTCCATTTCTGGATCCTAACTCCCTAAGGCCATTGAACTCTGTTTGGGTTTCCCCTTTGTACAGACAGTGTACAGAAATTGCCTCCAGGCAGGAACCTGGAGATTCCTGCCTGGAGAGATTGTAAGGGAGATTGTAAGGCTCATATCAGTTTTTTCCTTCTCTTAAGGATCATAATCCTGGATTATCTGTTATGTAAAGTCTAAAAATAGTTATTTTATGTATTTCATCTAGTTTTCTGTGCAAGAGGTTGAGTCTGGTCCTTGTTATTCCATTATGGCCAGAAAAGGGAGTTTATAAGTGAATGTGCTTTGAACTCTTTAAAGTATTATATTTTTCACATTCCCCCTTCTTTCAGTTATTTTTTCCTAAATTTTTAGAGCAATATATTTCCAGCGGTAGATTGGCATTATGTGTGTATGGGAGAGAGAAAGTGAGTGAGCAATCGAGAGAGAGAGAAAGAGAGAGAAGAGAGACAGATACCTAGAATGTTGTGGAAAACTACTATTTTTATTTTTTTCTCTGCAGCTTCCAGGTTTTGGCTTTTGAGTGGTAGCTTTTTATTTTTACTTTAATAGTTATGTGTTTATTTGAATAAGAATTATAAAAATTAACACCAAAATTGTCATTTCATGCATTATATTGCTTAGAAAATGGCTAAATAAAAAAGTGAATTTAAAGAAAAATATTAAATAAATCAGAGCAGACATAAAAAACGAATTTGTGAAGGTAATATATGGCTAACTGATTTGCAGGCCTCCCTTACACTAAAGAAGGACTAGATAAGGTGAGAAAGCAGAAGAGTAAAATATTCAAACTCTTTGTGTCTGATTCATCACTACTTTTCTTCTATTTGGAAATCCTATCTCCCCCAAATGCATTCATATTGTTACCCCTTTGGGGCTCCTCCTGTACTTGAATTGCTAATGGAAGACACTTGTAGTATCTGGAAATCAGCAATATGATGTTACTGGTAGAACCAACTTCAATCAGGAATATGCCGATGAAAGCCTCATCCCGTCCATCTACACTTTTCCTTCCTCTTGACAGTTACACACTTCTTCCATTTATTAAGGGGGGAAAAGGGGACCCATGAAGAACTTGCTGGGTCACTTGCTGACCCTTTTAGCACAGAGCAGTTGTGAGAAAACATCTCGTCAAATCATGCTGTGAAGTTAAAAAGTGAAATGTTGCTAAGTGGTTATTGAAAATCTTACAAGAAAAACCGAGTGCTTAACTTTTCATATAGGGGGCCAATCAAATATGCAAATTAAAAAATTAAAGATGAGCTGATCCATCTAAACAGGAAAAATACTATGATACATAACTAAACGTGCAAAATACAATCTTTAAGAAGCGATCTTCTGCCCTCATCTGTAAGAGATAAGTACCCACTGAGAGAAGCACAGGCTCCTGCAAGTGGGGGAACCTTGGAAGAGAGCACAGCCTAGAAATGGCAGTGACTCTATTTTTTCACGTCTTTTTAAAAAAAGGATTGGAACCCTCTCCCTGAAACAGGGAGTCGCTAGAATTAAAGTTGCTGTTGGCCACCAGGTGGCAGCAATGCCTCAGTAACATTATTTGAAGACTAAGGACAGTTTGCCCTGTTTTCTCCACCTTCTCACCCCCAGATTCATAAGCATTACTTTGCCATATTTATAACTATTGCTAGTGGACTCATGGACTCCATTTATAACTTCACTCATTTTATTCCTTGCCTCCTAAGAGGAAAACATAACCCCCATTTAACCAACTTTAACATCTCTTAGGCTCTTCATAATACCTGTAATTTCTAACGCTTTTTGTCATAGTTTCATTTTTTGTCTGCCTTTCATTCCATTTTCAACTTCTTTCCTCTTACGTACTCTCTTGCATCTACAGATATGCCCAGAAATATTTCTAGCATTCCATGCAGCCAGACATTAAGATCAATCGTGGATGTTTCTCTTGGCTTTTCCTCTTCACCTCATCCTTCTTCCTGTACCATAGGGAGACTTTCTCTCAGAAGAGCAAGATGAACTCTATACTTTAAGTTCCCTATTCCTGGCTCTGCTGAATATGTCTTCTACCTCAGAGAAGCAGAAAAAGAAAGCAAAGCTATTGAGCATGAATAAATCTCTTGTGATTTGGCTTAACAGATATTTCTGTACATTTGCCTTTAGGGATGTTGAGCTTTGAGAATTTCTTCATCTTATTCCTTCATTTTGTTTCTTGAGCTGGGGCTAAATGAAGTCCTCACAGAAGGATACCTCTTTAACAAGGTGTTACTACCAACATCCATTTCAAATATAAACTGCCTCAGTGAAAACAACTGTGTTTCTATAGACAATCAAGCATCAAACCAAAAACAAAGCTGGAGGTTAACTTGGAAATGATCTTGACCAAGCATCTGAAACCTTTTTAGAGGAAAGATCCATGTAAATATTCTCCAGAGTCTATGGGTTAAGAGGGTGGGCTTTACCAAAATCAGGGTCTGACACTGGGGTAGGGGGAAAGATATAACTGTCAATTATGTTACCTTCTCAGCAGAGAATCTGCACAAGACATAGGGGCTGGATTGTGGAGAAGAGTGTTATAGACAATGGCAGTCACTGCCGGGGAGTCTCTTAGATATTTTGTTTCATGAGTGGAGACTATATCATTGGTTAGAGAATCATGAAGTGGTTACCTGTGTTTCCCAAGGTTATATACCTAGTATGAGAGGAGAATTCAGATTTCTGGAACAAATGCTCATCTTAGGTAGCACTATGGTGAGGAATAAATAACATGCATTCCGCTCTGCATAACAGGTGCTACTAAGTAAGGGATCGATACACATAACTTCCCTACGTAATAAATAACAAGCAGTTATAAGCATAGGCTTATAGTAAGACAGATTGGTGTTAAAATTCTGCTTACTTCTCTTACCAACTCTATGTTTTTGATTTTTAAGTTTAGCTTTATTCTCTATTAAGTGGAAATATAATAGCACATACCTTTTAGGATATATTGGTCATGTCTGCTGTACAATGAATGCTCAGTAGATTGTATCTATTAATATTATGATAAATATTTTGAAGTAAAATTGATGAAACGTATCTTAACAACTGGAAAGAGAATTCAGCTGTTAGAACTGAGTATTAAGCTGGGCATACAGAGAACTGATTATTAAATGCACTAGAGCATATTATCTATATACTGTTTCCTTCTCTAGAAGAAACTTCTTGGTCGAAAAATTAGAGCATTAAATGGAATAACTTTCTCTTGTTTTGGCAAGAGGAAAGTTGCTTAAGATGGTTAGGTGATGAAGGTTGCTAGATTTAATTAATTTAATACATTAATTATTTAATGTACAGCCTATAAAACTTCTCACTCTATTATTATGTTAAAATACACTTAATTCCACTCAAGAATTTGATTTTTAAAAAATCATAATAGGGCTTCCCTAGTGGTGCAGTGGTTGAGTGTCCGCCTGCCGATGCAGGGGACACGGGTTCGTGCCCCGGTCCGGGAAGATCCCACATGCCGCGGAGTGGCTAGGCCTGTGAGCCATGGCCACTGAGCCTGCGCGTCCGGAGCCTGTGCTCCAAAACGGGAGAGGCCACAACAGTGAGACGCCCGCGTACCACACACACACCAAAAAAAAAAAAAAAAAAAAAATCATAATAACTAAGGACATTTCTTTTTTTTTAATTTGAAAAAAATTCAAAGTCAGGGGCTAGGTTTGATTTTTTTATGTTTTAGCACTTAATAGATACACATTTTAAGTTTATCCCCCAAAGTGACTGAGTTTGGCAGTAATAAGAAAAATATTCAATTAGCATAGCAGCACCCAAGTAGGATCACCAAATATCCAATGTGTTTTCAGGCTATAGTGAAATAATTTGGTTGTAAAGATAAATAATTTCCTTTCAGAAAAGACAAGTTGAGCAATAAAAATTCATTTGGAGACAGAAGTGGCCAGGGCATTACCAACACATCCACATCTTGAAAAATTCAAAGGATGTAATTTTCTCATTTAGAAAGAAAACAAAATAGCATTGAACTCTAAACATAATGCATTTGTGCACATCTGCAAACTCAATTTATCTTTCGTGTTTTGTTCATGTTCAGAATTCAATTACAATTCACTTCCTTGTTATCATCCCTTCTAGAGAAATCAGAAATTAAATTTTGCCCTTAGCTGTCCTCATGGTCAGGAATCAGTATGGAAATAAAAACTCATTTCAACCATGATACCTCAAAATGCAATATTGTGACTCAAATTGGGCAGGTCTTATTGAACAGATATATGGAGTTTAAGTTATGGGAATTAAGATATATGTCTGTGCCATTAGGTTAACTCTGAGGAAGAAAAAATGTAAATTATTTGTTACTTCTTAGCTAAGCTCCTGACAACTTATACATTTAAGATCATGTATATAAAATGTTATGGAGCAAAGAACATGCTTAAACATGAAATACACATAGTATTTTATAAGGAAACTAATTTATTGTATAGATATAGATATAGATGTAGATATAGATATAGACATACACACCTTGGCTTTAAGGGTAAAAATTCTAAAATTGTAAATCTATTCTAGTACTGCAAAAGACCTCTCTCTTTCTCTCTCTCTCTCTCCCTCTCTGTTTCTATAAAGGAAGATTAAAAACCCTAAGTTCAGCACAATGAAAATAGAAAAGCAAATCAGAACATAGCTTTCTTATTCATAAAAACATGCCAGATATGGATCATAAGTTGCTTATAATGGTAGGCATATTTTTGGCTTCACAAAAAAAAATAATAATAAAGGAAGCATGATTTTCAGAGATGTTGAAATGAATAGTAGTGTGCCATCACCACATTCTTTCACATTCTTATTCTTAGCAGACTCGTCATTCCTTTTTCCTGAACAAAAATATGAGTGCTAGAAAGTCCCAAGTATCAGATCAGATTGTTCTAGATCTATCTCTTTAGCCATGTTCTATATTGAAAGTTAAAAGCCATTGTATAGAAGCTATATTAAAAATGAGCCCACAAAAATAATTTCTAAATAAAAGTTTCTAGCACTAATCAAAGCACGTTAGTTGTTCTCTTTCCTTTTAAGAAGGAGATGGTATCAGTTTAACTTCATGATTATACAGCCTAAATCTTTTCAGAAGAGGAAACATGAAGTAAATAGAAGACATAGAAGTAAATGAAAAATGCTGGGTCAAGTTGAAAACTAATGTAGTGATCAGAGCGTAACTTCAGACTCACAACTTCTCGGGCTAACCCAAATCATGGGTTGTGTCTTCAGTCTCTTCTTTCTGACGTGCTCTCCTAAACTTTCCACTCACTGACCTTTCTATCCTTCCTATTTCCTGCTTATTGAAGCAATAAAGCCATTCTGTTGCTCACTTTGAATGTGTGAAGTAAAAAGGAAAATAAAGCTTGTTGATTTCATTTAACAATTCATTTAACCAGACTTTCGAGATCCTACTATGTGCTAGGGACATAGTCCTGGGGAAAACATTGTAAAGCCAATGTCCCCACTTTGTTTCAATTCTGGTAGGGGCAGAGAGATAACAAACAAATAATGCATCATATGCAAGGAGGTAGTGATTAAGGAGTATAAAGAAAAATAATACAAAAAAACTTAATAAAGTGACGGGAGGAGATAAGATCCTGTTTTAAACTGTCTGTTCCAGAAAGACCTCTCTAAAAAGGTGACATGGACAGAAAACTGAGGGAACTGAGGGAGCAAACTGAGTGGCTATGTCTGAGGAGAAGAATTCCAGGCACAGGATAGAGCAATCGCAAAGTCACCGAGACAGGAGCAAGTGTGGGGTGCTTGAGCGTGGTAGGAACCAGTTGAGAGCTGGGGGGCGGGGGGGGGATGTAGGACAGGAGGCCTGAGAGGGGGCAGAGCAAGGGGGACTTGGGTAAGGGAGTGGGGTTCACATTCTCATTTACATTTTTAAAGGGAGAATGACTAGGCCTTGAACTGTTTCTTTCCCCACAGGCAGCAATCAAGGCAAAGAATCAGCCTTGTTTTAGTCTTAACACCCAAGCTCTGCATCTTTACCTCGGCAGGTGTGGAGGGAAACTCCCTTGGGGCCATATGCAGGCTCTGAGTCCTCGTCCTTACCTGGTTGTAGAGGAAGCAGGCTATGTCATTGTATTTGCCTTTAAAAATATTTTCTGACATTTTCCAATGGTTTTAGGACAGGTGCCTTTCTTTGTATTTCAAGACCCAAACCCAACCAAATATGACCATTCAGTGATACAGCTGACATTTTAGTTACAGATTTCATCAAATTAAATAGGATCACTTGACCTCTTTTTGCATGGATTTCAAGGAGGCAATCAATGAAAAGTATAAATGAAATCTTTGTTATGACAAAATGAACCAAAACATTATTACCAGTATTCTTTGTTTCGTTAGCCAGTTCCTTGAAAGAATCTTTTATTTCACCGATGGCCAAAGTCAGTGAGACACTGTTGAAATTATAACACAAACAATGACTTAGAGAAAGAAAGTCTTTAAAACATTGTAGCAGGATTTCTAAACATGGAGTAAAAAGAATTTCAAATCTATTTCTCGCCCTCAAAACAGTGAAATGAGTGTTTCTCCCAAGATGGCAGCCTAAAAGATGTATGTCCATTGTGGCATTATCCTAAAAGCACTTGCACATGTATTAAGTTGGCTAAACAGCAAAAAGGGAAAATCATCTCTCAGTGTTCCTCAGAGCAAATACACATGTAATGAAACTTATGAATCACCTTTCTTCAGCTTCTTCCAATGATAAGATTGTATAAAGAGTGAATTCAGAACTAAAATGTAACCACATTTACTATGTTTGTTTAACTTTTAGTATAAATGCAGTGGTTATTGTAAGTATAAGCATTATTTTTAAAATTTAAATATGGGGTGGTAGAATGGCACAAATCACCTTTTAATGGAAATCAACCCAGTTGTTCTTCCTTCTATGTCTTTCTTTCCTGTGTGTCTCCTTTACAGTCACAGAGAACACTTCACTTCTAATACTTATGGTCAACCAAATGTGTGGAGGCTTTTCCCCACACAAGCCGTCCTCTGTGACACCAGCTGTGTGTCCTACAGTTTAACTCAATTCTAACACTATCTACCTGGAGATAGTGTCAGATCCCCCAGGTTAAGGACTCAGTCTCTCAAGACTGTACCCACCTTGCTTCAGATACCAATCACAAATAGTATCTATAGGTCCCCAGGTACCCACAACTTCTGTCCAACTTGGCTATAAATTGAAAGTTCCCATGACCCACTCCTCAGGTTCAATTAATTTTCTAGAGCTGCTCACAGAACTCAAGGAAACACTACTTACATTTACCAGTTTGTTAAAGATATGATAAAGAATACAGATGATCAGCCAGATGAAGAGAAATATGGGGCGAGGTCTCAGATGGTCCCAGGCACAGGCGCTTCTATCCCCATGGAGCTGGGGTACATCACCCTCCTGGTGTGGATGTATTCACCAACCTGGAAGCTCTCCAAACCCTGTGCAATTGGGATTTTATGGAGGCTTATTCATGTAAGCACGGTCAACTGTTAATGCCATTTCCAGCTTCTCTCCCCTATCTGGAAGATGGGGGTGGGGATGAACATTCCAAGCTCCTAATCATGGTTTGGTCTTTCTGGTGACCAGCCCCCATCCAGGAGCCCACCCAGAGTCAGCTCAGCAGAATAAAAAATTCTCCTAGGGATGTTATCGCTTCAGATTTACAAGGGTTTTGGGAGCCCTGTGTCAAGAAAGGGGTCAAAGACAAATATTAGAACAAGAGATACTCTGGAGTTCTTATCTCACAAGAAATTAAAAGGGTGTTAGGAGTTCTGTGCCAGGAACAAGGGGTAGAAACCTACATAATAAAAATAAAAACAATTTTAGTTAAAATATTCATATGTTTTTCTACAGCTTCTTAAACTTTCCTTTGGTAAACTAGTTAAATGTATTAACTTTGGTAAACTAGTTAAATGTATTAAAAAAGAGAAGCAACTTCTAAAATTGGCCTTTTTTTCCAAGTTAGGTTTGTTGTGAAATAATACAGTAAATGGTACAAGATAACTTTTAGTCTTTATTTCTTCTATTTTAAACATCTTAATCATCCTGATAGCTGATGGGTTAGACAAGCCAGTGATGTTAATAGCTGGCAATTACAGGTGCTTCGTGGATTGGTTTAATCAGACTAAACCCCCATGAGCTAACTCAGAGAAGTGAGAGCTGGGACTTCCTGGTGGTCCAGTGGTTAAGACTGTGCTTCTAGTGCAGGGGGTGCAGGTTCGATCCCTGGTCAGGTAACTAAGATCCCACATGCTAAGCGGCCAAAAAAAATTTTTTTTTTAATGCAGAGGAGTGAGAGCTGTCAAAAATAGAATCAGAGAGGGCTTTCCTGGCGGCGCAGTGGTTGAGAGTCCGCCTGCCGATGCAGGGGACGTGGGTTCGTGCCCCAGTCTGGGAAGATCCCACATGCTGCGGAGCGGCTAGGCCCGTGAGCCATGGCCACTGAGCCTGCGCGTCCGGAGCCTGTGCTCTGCAACAAGAGGCCACAACAGTGAGAGGCCCACACACCACAAACAAACAAAAAAAATAGAATCAGAGTATTAAGGCCAATGGAAGGGGAACACACTAAGCAGTAACAATTAGGCACAGATTCAGGGGGCTTGCTCCACTAATGTGCAAGGAAGCTACTATATTTGTTTTTCTGCTAAGGGGATCACCAACTCTGGTTGTAATCAATGCAAGCTTGTTCCATCCTCTGTGAAAAGATGGTAATGGGAAACTTGTAGCTTAAGTGATATACTTAACATGTTCTGGGGAAAAAAATCCTAGAGATAATGGTGAAAACAGAAGAAAATTAAACTAGATAATCAAATAGTATGAAGGATGGGCATAACGCTTTTAACATCAAGGTTAACAGATATACGTTTTAGAATGTGGCAGAGAATAAAAGAAAAATTAGATGGATATAAATATGATGAAAATGATGTGCATGTCTTCCCATAGATAATGACCTCGAAACTTTCAGTATATATAATTTAAGCTCTATCAGGGTAATTGTATTTGACAACTTTCTTTTTTCACTTTTGATTTCCAAGTGCCTAGAACAGTTCTGGGTCTTAATAGTCAATAAATATTTACTGATTGTATGACTAAATAAATGACTGACTGAATGAATAAATGGGTTACTGGATGGTTGGATGGATAGATGAAAAGCAAAAAGGAGATAACAGTAGACCTCCAAGTGGTAGAAACTTGAAGAAACTTTATTCAAAGCATGGAAGAAAGGATGAAGTTGTGTTTTTTGTATTTTCTTGATAGGGCCAGTGATAGAGGAGGAGACCTTCCACCTACAGCTGGGAGTCAAAACACCATAGAAAGTCTGGTGAGTGGTATCAAGTCTATCTATTGCTACAGTTTTGATCCATAGAATTTTGTGTCTCTGCTAAACCTTATTGTAACAACTTTAACAGATGCTATTTATATGTCTGGGGTGTACAGAGGTTTTGCATTGTTTTTTAATTTCAATTTCCCTGATGCTTGATGATGTTAAGCATCTTTTCATGTGCTTATTATTAGCCATTCATATATCTTCTTGGGAGCAATGTCTATTCAAATCCTTTGCCTATTTTTTAATCAGGTCAATTTTTGTTGTGGTTGAGTTGTAGGAATCTTCTACAACTCTGCTTATTTTTAATTGTTTTTTTAATCTTCTTATAATTAAATTTTTTTTTAATTATTTTATTTATTTATTTATTTATGGCTGCGTTGGGTCTTCATTGCTGCACGCAGGCTTTCTCTAGTTGCTGCGAGTGGGGGTTACTCTTTGTTGTGGTGCGAGGGCTTCTCACTGTGGTGGCTTTTCTTGTTGCGGAGCACGGGCTCTAGGCATGCGGGCTTCAGTAGTTGCAGCATGCGGTCTCAGTAGTCATGGCTCGGGGGCTCTAGAGCACAGGCTCAGTAGCTGTGGCACACGGGCTTAGTTGCTCCATGGCACTTGGGATCTTCCCGGACCAGGGCTCAAACCCGTGTCACCTGAATTGGCAGGCGGATTCTTAACCGCTGTGCAACCAGGGAAGCCCCTTTATAATTAAATTTTGAGTTTTTTATACTCTGGATATAAGATTTTCATCAGATATATAATTTACAAATATTTTCTCCTATTCTGTGACTTGTCCTTTCATTTTCTTAATGGTTTTAGCTTGTGCATCTATTTATTTATTTATTTTTATTATTTTTATTTTTTTATTATTTTGTTTTGCGGTACGCGGGCCTCTCACTGCCGTGGCCTCTCCCGTTGCAGAGCACAGGCTCCGGATGCACAGGCTCAGTGGCCGTGGCTCACGGGCCCAGCCGCTCTGTGGCATGTGGAATCCTCCCGGACCGGGGCACGAACCCATGTCCCCTGCATCGGCAGGCAGACTCTCAACCACTGCGCCACCAGGGAAGCCCTCTACTATTTATTTTGAGTTAATTTCTATGTGTGAGGTAGGGTAATGGTTTAGCCCATTTTTAAAAAACATGAATATCCAATTGTCCCAGTACCACTGGTTGAAGAGACTATCTTTTCACTCTTATATTTTAAAAAATCATTTAATCATAAATATAAGGGATTATTGCTGAACTCTCAAGTCTGTTCCACTGATCTACATGCCTACCTTTACAAGAATATCACACTGTCATCTTTACTGTAGCTTTTTAATATGCTTTGAAATTGGAAAGTGGAAGTCATCCAACTTTATTCTTCCTTTTTCTAAGTTGTTTTGTTTATTCTAGGTTCTTAACATTTCCATATACATTTTAGGAGTAAATTATCAATTTCTGCTGCTGAGATTTTGATAAAGATTGTGGTAAGTCTACAGATCTTTGAAGACATTTCCTACCATATTGAGTCTTCTAATCAACATCTTCTGGAACTTTGGATCATTAGAGGAGATATTAGATAGAAAGTGGGTAGGAACTGGGCAATCTGATGGCTGGAACCAAGGCAACTATCCCTGAATCACTGTTCCTCAGGTGCTGGGGGTGTCCCTGATTCCTGTCCTTCTGGTGTCTGTGGTGTTCAGTGCTTCATTCACAATGCTAACTACCCCCAGAATATTTCCAGTAAACCCCCGTTTTCTTGCTTAAAATGGCAAGATCAATTCCCATTGTTTACCACTGGAAAAAAAAAACAAAACACTTTTGGTTGGTTATACTTTCAAGTATAACAGCAATTTCTGGATTAGAAATTAAATTTAGTGTATGCATGAGATAAAGAAATTATGCAGTACAATGGCTCCAGTTGTCAGTAGCTTATCTGCTGGCTTGGTTGACATTATGTAACCTTCAAGTTCTATGTCATGTGGTCCTTCCAGCTCCAAATCTCAGTTAGTGAGCCCAGAGAAGCTAGTGAGTCAGTGGGGCTAGTGTCGTGTTTCCCAGTGCATTCTGAAAAAATATATATTGAGTCTTCGAATCCATGTCTATTTAAAATTTTCTTTTTTTTTAATGTTTATTTATTTTTATTTATTTATTTTTCTTATTAGTCATCCATTTTATACACATCAGTGCATACATGTCAATCCCAATCTCCCACTTCATCACACCACAATCCCCACCTCCCACCGCTTTCCCCCCTTGGTGTCCATACGTTTGTTCTCTACTTCTGTGTCTCAATTTCTGCCCTGCAAACTGGTTAATCTGTACCATATTTTTAGGTTCCACATATATGTGTTAATATACGATATTTATTTTTCGCTTTCTGACTTATTTCACTCTGTATGAGTCTCTAGATGCCTCCACGTCTCTACAAATGACCCAATTTCATTCATTTTAATGGCTGAGTAATATTCCATGGTATACATATACCACATCTTCTTTATCCATTTGTCTATCGATGGGCATTTAGATTGCTTCCATGATGTAGCTATTGTAAATAGTGCTGCAATGAACATTGGGGTGCATGTGTCTTTTTGATTTATGGTTTTCTCTGGGTATATGCCCAGTAGTGGGATTGCTGGGTCATATGGTAATTCTATTTTTAGTTTTTTAAGGAACCTCCATACTGTTTTCCATAGTGGCTGTATCAATTTACATTCCCACCAACAGTGCAAGAGGGTTCCCTTTTCTCCACACCCTCTCCAGCATTTGTTGTTCGTAGATTTTCTGATGATGCCCACTCTAACTGGTGTGAGGTGATACCTCATTGTAGTTTTGATTTGCATTTCTCTAATGATTACTGATGTTGAGCAGCTTTTCATGTGCTTCTTGGTCATCTCTATGTCTTCTTTGGAGAAATGTCTGTTTAGGTCTTCTGCCCATTTTTTGATTAGGTTGTTTGTTTTTTGGATATTGAGCTGCATTAGCTATTTATAAATTTTGGAGACTAATCCCTTGTTGGTCGCATCATTTGCAAATATTTTCTCCCATTCTGTGGGTTGTCTTTTCGTTTTGTTTGTGGTTTCATTTGCTCTGCAAAAGCTTTTGAGTTTAATTAGGTCCCATTTGTTTATTTTTGTTTTTATTTCCATTGCTCTGAGAGATGGAACAAAAAAGATATTGCTGCGATTTACATCAAAGAGTGTTCTGCCTATGTTTTCCTCTAAGAGTTGTATATTATCCAGTCTTACAACTAGGTCTTTAATCCATTTTGAGTTTATTTTTTTGTAAGGTGTTAAAGAATGTTCTAGTTTCATTTTTTTACATGTAGCTGTCCAGTTTTCTCAGCACCATTTATTGAAGAGACTGTCTTTTCTCCATTGTATAGTCTTACCTCCTTTGTCGTAGATTAATTAATCATAGGTGCGTGAGTTTATTTCTGGGTTTTCTATCCTGTTCCATTGACCTTTATTTCTGTTTTTATGCCAGTACCATACTGTTTTGATGACTGTAGCTTTGCAATATAATGGGAGGTCTTGATATGTGGAGTAGGCATGTCCAGATGGTGCAGGGCTCCTGGAAGGGTAAGGCATCTCAGTCCAGTGGCAAAATCAGCCAAGTGTTAAGCAATTCAAAGGACAACACCTGGGACCAGTATTCATAGGCTAATTTCAGGGAGGTGTCTTAATTTTCAGAGAGAAGACCAATGATAATCATGGTTTGGGAGTCACAGATTATGGAATACAAACATCTTTTTCCTGTTCTCACACCTAGTAGTCATTTCCTATACCCTGTTTTTGAGTGGTCATAAACTTAAGACCATTCGTTAGTCATGGACCAAATGGCTAGAGCAAGGCAGGACTCAGAGAAAGCATCAAATCATTGTATAGTTTGTGAGTAGGGGGTCTGGTTTCCTGTGACTGAGATTTTAGGTTTTTTCCCAGTTTCCCACTACTGCAGATTGTCGACATGATAAGAGAAATTAGAGGAGCTGCTCAAGGGTGGAGTGATAGACAACAACCAGGAGAGGGCATGCACTCCCCAGGAATGCCCAGAAATACTGAGCTAAAGAAACAGACATTCAGATATTTCATAAAACAGTGATCTCAGGAGGCCGGAAAACTTAGGGATGCTTGGGATATGTGTGTGTGTATGTGTGCGCGTGCGCGCGTGTGTGTGTATTTCTTCTGGGAGTATATTTTTTGAAATGTATCTCATGATGGCTGAATTGGTTGTCATTTACTTGTTTTTAATTGATACTATACATATACATTTTATTATGAAATACAGATAATAAAGAGAACTTTATATTAAGAAGAACTTAATTCTATTCTTATAAGCTTCTATTTATAATACCAATATATATCCTAGACTTCCAGGATTTGTGTAAATGGAATATACCCACAAAGGCATTATTGCTTAAAACTAAACCCCCAAGGGATTTCTTCAAAAGTACACTGACAAGAATGTAACCTATGCCCCTCTGTGAATTACACCAGTATTCCTAAATATGTTACCCAAAAACAGTTCAGGGAAGTGCCAAAAAGTGAATCTCCAGCTCAGATCTCCCTTCTTCCAGCACTGATCCACACCTCGAAGATACACTTCCCCATGAGTCTTGATCGCCTCTGATGGGCTGTGCAGTAACTAGGGCTTTGGTTTAATGGCCAATCCCCCACTTCCACCTTGAGAGCCAACATCCTTCCTAGGAAGTGGCCACCTGTTTGTGCTTGCTTACATGAAGGTATTCCATCTCCCCTCATCTCTCCCAACCCCCAGGCCAATGCTCCTGATCAGGACTTGGCTTTCTGATAGAAGATTGAAGCTGGCAACGATGGAGAGCAGATGCTGGGCAGAACTGTCAGGTTCCTCTCCCTGGTTCCCCAAGCACACCTTATTTTCTACATCACTGCCTATGAAATGGGCGCCTGTTTAAAATTCTTATTGGTTGATATTGAAACATCCCCTCTCAAAAGCATGGCAGTGCCACACAAAGACCTGTATGTGAATGTTCATGGCAACATTATTCATAAAAGCCCCAAACTGGAAGCAATCCAAATATCCGTCAACTTGGTGAATATGTTTTTTTAATTGGGGTATATATGCATGGTAGCATACTACTTGGTAATAAAAAGAAAAAACTACTGAGACATGCTTCAAGATGAATCACCCTCAAAGCATCATACTAAGTGAAAGATGTCAGATACAAAGGACTACATATTTTATGATTCCATTTATTTGAAATGTCCAGACAAGGAAAGCGTATAGACAGAAAGCAGATCAGTGGTTGCCCAGGGCTAGGGGTAGGAATGAGGATTGACTGTAAAGAGGTACAAGGGAACTTTCTACAGTGATGGAAATGGTCTAAAAGTGGATTGTAGTGATCGTTACACGGCTCTATAAATTTACTAGAATCGTCAAATTGTGTAATTACAGTAGGTAAATTTTATGTTATATAAATTATACCTCAATAAAGCTGCTAAAAAAATTAAAAAGATGACAGTGATCTCTCTAGATTCTCTACGGAATAGGTTCTCCTCCCCCAATACAGAGTTCACAGCATAATCCCCAGGTCACCTGAAGGCCTGAAGATTAAGGGAATATAGGAATGTCTAGTGGGTGGGAACCTGGGTGTGATTGTATGCTCACCAAGGAATCGTTAGCAACATCTGACAAGTCCTTGGGTGTAGCAAGTATAAATCTCAGTCCACAAATTCTTGTGTTCAAGAATTATCACATCCCTTTTCTGCATAACCTGAATTGATTCCTATTTTCAACCTTCATCCACCTGGCTGGTAAAGCAATCATTGTCATTGTTTATTGAAATTCCCACTTCTTGCTCACACCCTTTAGTTAGGCCATGGGGCCAAAACATTGATGGTTGAGGGGTCATCTTGTCCTTGGTCATCAGTTTGCATACTACTAGGGCCCTAGCTTCATGACCCCTTCAGACCAACATTCCTCTGCTGTTTCAGCACGGCCCTCAGGCACAAGAATCCTTGCTGAGATGGCCTGTGGCCCTGTCTAGGCTACAGGTTGCAAGTCATTGGCATGGAGGCTACATCTGGCCGGCAGATGTGCTTTGTTTGGCCTACTCTGTGTTTTGAAAACATTTTAGCCAACTTTTAAAAGTCAGGGGAATTCACTAAAAAACAAAAAACAAAAAAACAAAAAACACAGTTTCTGGCTTCTCTGGAAAATCAGGAAAACTAGTAATTATGGACCACCTCACCACGTGGCAACAATCACAGGTGCTGAGAAGGGGCTGCCCATCCAGTGTTTGACACAGATCCATCCAACCTCAATTATCTCCCCAACACTGAGGTGGGGTGCCGGTTGACGTTTTTATAATATTAGCAAGATTTTTTTTTTTTTTTTATACCAGGCCCTTTTGCAACCATTTGTCTGACCTGCCTTTGCCATAGCAGGTGTTTGAGATCCCTGCTGTGGCTGCACCATGCAGCCACCCTCCTACTGCTTCCCCAGTAGACTGGACACACACTCTTCTGCTTCCCTCTCCCCTGCTGATGGTAATCTCTTGCTAGTCTGTGAAAGAACTTTCTCTCTCCATTTGTTTTAAAAGCTGTTTTCCTTTGACTAGCCTATTCATTTTTAGCTCTGGGGATTAGCCTTTTAAAAACCAAAACTAGGAAATGCATTTTTTTTCAGGCAACATGAGCTTTTGTCCTTCTATAGACCTCTCTTACGATTAGGGGAGCAGAATCGAATATTCCTGCCTAAAAGGAGAAGGGAGAAGAGAAAATATTATGGAACAAGGGAGCATAGGTTAATATCTCAAAATATTAGCCCATAGGAGTAACTTTGTTTTCAGGTATCTAATTAAAACACATATGAGTTGAGTCATATGACTCATCAATTATTACAAACACATTCCATCTTTTACCTGAAGTCAAAATACAATCTGTTCAGTGAGTTATTATTCCCTTTGCTTGTCATATTGCTGGGCAGTTAATCCTAGAGGAACATGTAACTATGCAGTTAAATGCCAGGGCCTCCCTTGAATGGGAAGGATGCTTCAACTCAGACCTGGGTCAGGACCTAGCTCCCCTACAAACATAACCTAAGTCACTGGGTACCCTTTCCTGTCTCGGGTATGTGTGCTGGAGGGCAAAGCCAGCAGGCAGAACAGAACTCTGAGGAGGTCAGGAAGCCAGGCAGGGAAGGGCCCTGCCTCACTGAATGCTCAAGTCAAAGAGAACGTTATGAAGCCAACGAAAGAAACTCCATTCCTGGGGTTAACAATAAAACAGCAGACAGCCTGTAGGCATTTATCCAAGCACACTGGAAGGGAGCTAGAGGACTCCTCTGTCGGCTGCACTTGGAATGAACTCGGAGCATTTACAGATGGGAAGGCTGAGGGCTCTGTGGAAACAGTTATAAAGGCGCAGAAACAAAGAAGCTGCAACCCAGTACAGAACGTCATCAGGCCACACAAAAGGAATCCACTGGCCCAAGAGAGTGCAAAACAAGGATTCCAGGCAGAGTGGATACAATCACTTAGCCACTGACTAGGCTTATTACCAGATCTCAGGGGGCCAGGCCCTGGAAGTTATTGTTTAAAGCGCATTAAATGATGCGAATAGTTCTTTTTCTTTCTTTATAGTTGACGTACAATGTTATATAAATTTCAGATGTACAACACAGTGATTCAAAATTTTTAAAGATTATACTCCATTTATAGTTATTATAAAATATTGGCTATATTCCCTGTGCTGTACAACATATCGTTTTAGTTTATTTATTTTATATATAGTAGTTTGTGCCTCTTAATCCCCTACCCCTATCTTGCTAAGAGCAATGATATTGAGAGGCAGTGTAAATTAATCAGTCAACCAATCAACAGAAATAGCAGCATGCCCATTGCAATACCAAGACACTTTTTCCCTTTGGGTACTGAAGCTGAGTTGGAGGGAAGTGGCCAGATATAAATCTCCTGTCATTTATTACAAAAGTTGGGTTGGAAGTTGGGGGGCACAGCTAAATTGAAGACCTATTCTTTCTACCCCTGAAGAGATACCTCACTGCCCAAGGGGGAACATGTGTTCTTTCCAGCTCAGATATTAACTGGGAAGGTAGCCAATGACCAAGGACATAAAGAGATGATTGGATGGGATATAATTCCTACATAGTGTGTTAATTTTCCTTTACGTGTGTTTAGAAACCTTTGTTTTATTGGACAACTTAATCCCTGCTGGAGCACATAAATCTCTGTAGACGGGGGAGGCCTATAGGTATGTATGTCCCAGAGACTCTATGAACATCCAGAAAAGCAGACTCTCCAGCAAGTGACGCCATATCTGTCCCCTTTGGACCCACCCTCACGATTGGTCCCTGGACAGAGAAACCTCACATGAGGCTGCCCATCCCTCTCTGTGCCCACCTGCTCTGTCACTTGCCAAGGCCAACTGAGCCTTAGGAGCAGCCCTGACTGAGCCCTTGTCCATCCTGGTCCACCTTTTGGGCTTTCTATTTTTTTCCTTGTTGTCTCCCTTCTATTCTTTCCCACTTCTACCTTTGTTCCATAAACTATCTGGACTGGAATAAACTGTGTCCTTGCCTTTGTATGGGATGAAACCAGTTCGTGGCCAAGTACTGGCTCTGGCAATTAGGATGGGACATATCTAGACCATCTCATCCCCTATCCTTATGCCACCCTGCCCTCCCCTGTCTCACTTGTCCTCTGGTTCAAGGGCTCCCAGCACCAGCTCCTGGCATATGAACAGCATCTGGACATATGGTCAGTATCATGGTTCGTGGTGAAAGAATCACTGAGAGGCCAGGAGGCCAGTAAGGGAAAACAGAAAGTTTAGAAGAAGGTCAGCATGCAAACTTGACCCCTTAGGTGCATGGCAAGATTCCCAGTAACTAATGACTAGAAATTGGATGAAGAAATCATTGGAAAAGATACAGTCAAAACATAGCTCAGACAGAAGCATCATTTAGCTAGCCAGAGACACATTAATAATAGTTGGAAATTATTAGAATAATTTGATCAATGACTTTTGCTGCCACTTATACCATTTGTTATATAGTTTTTAAATACATATAATTTAGACCTGTGCTGTCCGATATGGCAACCAGTAGCCCGATGTGGGTATTTAAATTTAAGGTAATTAAAATTAACTAAAATTAAAAAGTCAATTCCTCAGTTGCACTAGTCACGTTTCAAATGCTTGATAGCCACATATGGCTGGTGGCTACCATATTGAACAGCACAGGTATAGAATATTTCCAGCATCTCAAAAAATTCACTGTATTTTCATATATCAGTTTACCTCTCCCTCCATATCAAGTAAACAAGTGTATTGTGTATTGCTTGGAGCTCTGGTCACTGTGAAATTTACCTTCACTGTGGAGGTAGCTGACACGGCAGTCTGGGCCACCTACTTACGCAATCTACTCGTAATTTCTGTTCCTGTTTTGCAAATATTAATGTACTATTTCCATCTTACAATAGATCGATGATACTCTTATGCCACCTTATGACTCTGCAGATTGATAATATTCAATTTAGGGTAAGCAACTCAAGTTTCATAGTCACTTTTACCTCCATGATTAAGAGTCTTAATGCCTATTGATGTCCATTAGTTTCCGAGGACCTGTTATTTTAAGCAGAGATGAACTCTAGATTCTGGGAGGTCTGTCTACACTGCCATTTGCCTATTGGAGCTTGCCAGAGATTCCCCATATCTACTGTCTATACCTCTAGCACCATCAGATCTGCAGGATGCCACGGCCAAGTGGCAGAGAAGATTGCACAACAGCCTGAATCTGCTGCCATCACCTCCGATCTGAGCTCTAATCAAAATTGTAAACTTTTCCCATAATCTGATAAACTGATTGGAGGTGGTACTCCCAAGCATGGAATAAGTTCCCTCAAAGCAACAGTGGGAGGGTGGTGGAGGAGGTATGGATTGGAAGCTTGGGGTTAGCAGATGCAAACTATTATACGTGGAATGGATAAACAACAGAGTCCTACTGTATAGCACAGGAAACTGTATTCAATATCCTGTAATAAACCGTAATGGAAAAAAATATGAAAAAGAATATATATATGTAAAACTGAATCACTTTGCTGTACAGCAGAAATTAACGGAACATTGTCTATCAACTATACTTTAATAAAATAAATTATTTAAAAACAAAAACAAAAAAACAGACCCAACCAAACACTATTTCTCTTTCTTAATGGGGGTCCAAGATGCAAAAATGCATTCTTTACATTAGAGAAGAATTTCCTGGAATGTCCCAGATCAGTGGTTCACTACAAAACTTTAAAATATTTCAGGACCTCTGGTATATATGTATGTGACTAGAATATCTAGGGTAAATGCTACTTCCTGCTTACCAAGTCTATTTAGCATAATGGTATCAAAATAGTGGACCAATATGATATTTTAAGGTAAATCAAGACAACCAAGTTTCCTGCCAACTAAATTATGACATAGAGGAGAGTTAGCATGAAAACACTGAAGCAAAACAATGAAGGTATCCTGCCCTGCTGTTTGAAGTGATCTCTCTTGCATGCTTCCCTATTCAAGGGATGAAGAAGCATGCATTGCCCAACAGCAACCAGAGAAGATGTTGATCTGCTCCAGCAAAGATACCACATCTGGCAAAGCTGCTGCAATTGGGCCACCATCTGATTAAATTTGTCCGTTCCTCCCATAACAGTCTTTTTTCTAATAAGCCAGGAGATTAATGTGAGGGTTCTATCAGTAGCTAAGTATTTATCCCACTTATACATTTCAGAACGGGGAAATAACCACAAGTTGAGTCCACAGATCGATTGAACCTCCAGTGAAATGGACTTGAGCCCACTCTCCATTTACTACCAGCCATCTGTAAGTCCTCATCCTGACCAGAGGACCATGATGACAATGACAGCCCATATCTAACATCCTTGAAACACATAGCTATTCTTCTTTCTGGAGTGTACTATTACCCTGCAAAAACCAAGGGAACAGCACAAACTATTATAAGTAAGGCAAGTACCCTGTGGTACATAAGCTGAACCTGTATATTTTAGTAATTTGTTTCAAAGTTCTCTATATTCTGGGTCTTTTTAAATCTATCTCTCTGCAAATAACACAATGTTTTAATTAAAATAGCTTTATTAAAATTTTAATATCTGTTAGAGCAGTTTTCTTCTTTGGAAATATCTTGAGTCTTCTCGACCTTTTGCTCTTTCATTTAAGTTTCAAAATCAGCTTTTAAGTTCCATGAAAAACTCTATTGTGATTTGAAATGGATTTGACTTCAAGAGAGCCATCATTTATGTAGGGGATAACAGTGTAAGATTACTTGTAGCTACGGAATAGAGATTTCATGGGAGTGAGCGTGCATAAAAATTAAAGGGATTATCTGAGAATGTTTTCTGACAACTGGTATTTGTCTCGACAGTGTTTTTACTGTTTCATAATAAACTTTAAACTCTTGTATATGCAGATCTTTTGAGAAGTCAGGGGGTAAAGGGAAGGAATGAGAAGAGAATATAGCTTGGAAATAAAGCTTTAAGTTTGAAGGAACATATTTTTGTTTTCTTTGCTATTGAGCTAGCAAAATTTGAAGATACTTACAGATAAAAGTAAAGAAACCAGCGGAAAGATGGAGAGTAAAGACTGAAAAGATGATTGAGGAAGCAACAGTTCAGCAAATATAGAGCAGAATTCTGTGTGTGTGTGTGTGTGTGTGTGTGTGTGTGTTTGCACACATCTGCATGCATGGACACAGAATTTCAAGAGTTCACAATATTAAAGAGGAAACTTTTTCCCAAATCATCACCTCCAACAGTCTCATTATGTGTAATTATTCTAACAGAATGGAGGGAAATCATTAGATCTGAGAGACTGAGGAACTGTAGGAACAAAGAATTATTGTAGGAAACATGACCCATTTTCAGAGTTTTTCTTAAAAAGGAAATGAAATATGACTTGACAATTAGTAAACTTGACTGTAGAGAGCATCCCAAGTTAATATTCCCAGCCAGTTGTATGGCTTTTTATGTAATTCCATAAGAGCTACTTAAATTTCTCTGTATGCTATAATTTTACCCATCTTACTTAGGAGGAAAATTTCTCTATTTCATAATTCAAGGGGAACATTTTTTATAAATTAGAGATTGGGTTTCCTTTTAGGAAAAAATATTAAGAACTGAACAAAAAGTATTATAATAAATAAATCACTTTTCCTTCAAATGCACACATCGTTTTTTGAAATTTAATAATATAATCATGAAAACAAGTTTAAAATCAAATTATGTCATGGACATTCAACAAGCAAAAACATACTAAAAATTGAATGGTGCTTTTAGTTTTCTTGCCAGAAGAATATTCTGTTTCACAAGCATAGTCTTAGGAAGTTTGTGATCTACACTCAGTTGTTTTAAAGTTACTGCTCATGATTTAATCTAATTTTAATTTGCTATATCTGAGAAACTGTGTGTGTATGATTCCATGGCTTATAAAATTATTTTAATAATTAAAGTAAAGATGATTAAAGTGCAAATAGAAGAGGTTGTGATTTCTCTTACATTACTAAAAAAAATGCCAGTGAAAGTGGTATGAGTATTAGTAGTTTTATTAGTGTTATACCTGACTACAGGGATAGCAGTCCTTAATGCTATATCTCTTTAATCATCTTTGTCTTTCAGTGGTCACATGTGGTTCTTGCTTTTGTGCTATTTTGTGTTTTGGGGGTGTTTTACCCTCCCACTTACCCCCCCCCGCCCATACACACACATCTTAATAATTTTGTGGCTTTTGGAATAATTTATAAATAAGTTATAAATAACTTTTTTTTTTTTTTTCTTTTTGCGGTATGCGGGCCTCTCACTGTTGTGGCCTCTCCCGTTGCGGAGCACAGTCTCCGGACGCGCAGGCCCAGAGGCCATGGCTCACGGGCCCAGCCGCTCCGCGGCATATGGGATCCTCCCAGACCGGGGCACGAACCCGTATCCCCTGCATCGGCAGGCGGACTCTCAACCACTGCGCCACCAGGGAGGCCCATAAATAACTTTTAATTAGAACAAAACTAGTCCCTTCACTGTATCCCAGATAGATAAAATCATTTTCCTTTAAGCCATTAATGCTCTACTTAGAAATTATGGTTCCAGAAGTATATGACAATGATGACTTGAGGGAGTAACAAACTGTAACACACACAGCAACTGGCTCACTCAGTGAGACTTAATTCAGTGGTTGACTAAATCTCACAAATGTGTGAAAATGTGTGCTGATTCCTAGATTTTATTTTTTAATGTGTAAATGGGGAGTTTGAAATGCAGTTATTTGCCATAATAAGTCTGAGGTCTTTCAGTGACAAAGTTCTGGAGCTGAAATTAGTGTCACCAGCTTTTAACTCAGCCTATTACATTCTAATGAACTGGTTGCATTTGTCTGGATTTAAATGGAATCATACATGGGACTTCCAGAATGATGGCATGAGGGCCCTCTTCCCCACAGAACAACCACAAATGATTAAAACTATATAAAAAAACAATGACATAAAGTCTCTGGAAATTGTCCTAAGGAAATAGAGAAAATGGTAAAATGTTAATTCAAGAAAACTCACTCAATCTTTTTAAGAACAGTAGAGTCTGTGGTAATTGAGCCATAAACCTCTTCCTCCCACCCCCTCAGCTCAGCATCATGGAAACTACCCCTGGTGGGTGTATTCAAGAACACAGATCTCCCTCTCCATCTTGTTCTCAGGCTATAGCTATGAAATCTTCCCAGGAGGAGCATCCTCCAGCAATACTCATTCCCCCAGCTCCTTGTTCCAGAAAATCTGTTCTAGGAAAGGTCAGTTTCTCCTTGTTCCAGAAACTCTATTCTAGGAAAGGGCAGTTAAGGGATCTGGGACTCCCTTCTTCCACCCAGGAGGGATGAAGAGTAGAAACACTACAGTAGGCTCCAGTCACTCTTGCCCCAGCTTGCTCATAGAATGGAGGTTTCTAGCTGGGATAGTCAAGATGAGAAAACCAGAGACTATCAACCTCACCCAGCATTTCACTTGGATGACAGTGTTATCCCCATCTCCAATCCCCTAAAGTGACACAGAGGTTTTACACAAGGGTAGTGAGACAGGCCATAAGAACAAATAGCTCCATAGCTCCATAAATCCAATATCCAGGGGCCCAAATTTAATTGAATCAAACTGTGGAGCAATTTATGCCCCAGGGCATTGTTGAAAACAATAGAGCCATCAGCTGGCAATTAGTGAAGGTAACAGAGGGGCATTATCAACAGAGGCAAAAAACTTAACAGAGAGAGCAGGGGAAGAGATAAAGAAAGCCCTGATGAAACCACTGCCATCCTGAGTGACTGTGTGCCTACCCAAGGCTGAGCCCTATGAAGAACCACATCAGAGGATATACACTGCGGGATATAGATTTCTTTAAAATTGTCTATTTCAACACAAATGATGAGATATGTAAAGAAACAGGAAAGTATGACCTATATACAGAACAAAAAAAATACAGGCGAAAATGCTGCCTTTGAGAGGGCTCAGTGATCAAACTTAGCAGACAAAACTTCAAAGAGCTATTATAAAATATTCAAAGAACTGAAGGAAACCATGCATAAAGAAGTAAAGGCAGATATAATGACAATGTCTCATCAAATAGAGAATGTCAAAAAAAAGAGATGCATACTGTACAAGAGAACTGAATAGAAATTCTGGAGATGAAAAGTAAAAAAACTCAAACAAAAAATTCACTAGAGAGACTCAACAGTAGATTTAAGCTGACCAAAGGGAAAATCAGTGAACCTGAAGATGGTTGATATAGATTATGTAATCTGAATACACAGAGAAAAAAACGAATGAAAAAATGAGCAGAGTCTCAGAGAACACAACATACCTAAACTTATGGAATGCAGTTGAAACAGTGCTTAAAGAGAAATTTATAGCACAAAATACTTGAAAAGAATAAATATCTTAAATTAATAATCTGACTTTTCACCTTAAGACACTCGAAAAACATGAGCACACTAGACCTAAAGCTAACAGAAGAGAGAGAATAGTAAAAATTAGAATGGAGATTAAAGAACTAGGAGATAGAAAAACAATAGAGAAAATCAACTGAACAAAAAGTTGTAATGACCACAAAATTGATAAATCTTTAGTAGATTAACGGGGAAAAAAGAGAAAAGACTCGAATGAAAGAGGGAACATCACAACTGACCTTACGGAAATGAAAAGGATTTTAAAGGAATAATATTAGCAATTGTATATAAGCACATTAGATAATTTAGATTAAATTAACAAACTCCTAGAATGAAAGAAACAGCCAAAACTGACAAAAGGAGAAATAGATGTGAATAGACCTATAGTTAGTAAAAAGAATAAATTAGTTAATTTAAAACTTCCCACAGGGCTTCCCCGGTGGCGCAGTGGTTGAGAGTCCGCCTGCCGATGCAGGGGACACGGGTTCGTGCCCCGGTCTGGGAAGATCCCACATGCCGCGAAGCGGCTGGGCCCGTGAGCCATGGCCGCTGGGCCTGCGTGTCCGGAGCCTGTGCCCCGCGGCGGGAGAGGCCACAACAGTGAGAGGCCCGCGTACCGCAAAAAAAAAAAAAAAACTTCCCACAAAGAAGAGTCCAGTGCCAGATGGATTCACTGGTACATTCTACAAAATGTTTAAATAAAAATAAACACTCATTCTTCATACTCTTTCAAAAAATAGAAGATCATAATTCTTGACTCATTTTATGAAGCCAGTATTACCATTATGTCAAAATGAGACAAAGGCATGACAAAAAAGCAGAGACCAGTATCTATTATGAATATACATACAAAGATCTTCAACAAGATATAGCAAACTGACATGGCAGTAATATATAAAAGGGATTATACACCATAACCAAGTGGAATTTATTTCAGGAATGCAAAGTTGGTTTAACATACAAAAATTATTTACAGTAATACACCATATCAATAAATTGAAGGATAAAAAGTATATGATTATTTCAGACACAGAAAATGCATCTTCATGTTAAAAACTTAATAAAATAGGAATAAAAAGAAATTCCTTAACCTGAAAGGTAACTTCTATAAAAAAAAAAAACAACCCACAGCTAGCATTATACTTAATGGTGAAAGACCAAATGCTTTCCCCCTAAGATCAGAAATGAGATGAGGATGTCTACTCTCACCTCATCTATTCAACATTATACTGGAGGTTCTAGCTAGGACATTTAGGCAAGAAAAATAAATAAGCCATTCACATTGGAAAGAAAGGATCAAAACTATTTCTATTTTCAAATGACAGTATCTTGTATAGAAATATATTAAAGCTAAAATCCACTAAAAACTATTAGTATTAGTGAATGAGTTAATATATTATATAATCACTATCAGATCAGATCAGAAGATCAACAGACAAAAATCAATTGCATTTCTGTGTACTAAAACTGAACCTTTCAAAAATAAAATTAATAAAAGAATTCAATTTCCACTAGAATCAAAAACAATAGAATACTTAGGTGTAAATTGAACAAAACACATAATACCTTACACTGAAAGCTACAGAAATTGATGCAAAGAATTAGAGGATCTAAATAAATGAAAAGCTATTTCACGTTTATAGATTTAGGAGCCTTAATGTTGTTAAAATGGTAATATTTCCCAAATTAATAGACAGATTCAACACAATACCTATCAAAATCCCTGTATTCTGTTTTTGCAGAAATTGATAAACTCATCCTAAAATTCATATTGAAATCCAAGAGACCCACAATAGCCAAAACATTCCTAAAGAAAAGAACAAAGGTGTAATACTCAGACTTCCCAATTTCCAAGCTTAGTTCACTAATCAAGATAGTGTGCTATTGATGTGAGGATAGACAGAGAGATCAAGGGAATAGAACTGAGAGTCCAAAACATAGACCCTCACATTTATGATCAATTGATTTTTGACAAGGGGGTACCAAGACAAGTTAATGGAGAAATAATAGTCTTTTTCACATATGATGTTGAGACATTGGGTATCCACATGCAGAATTAAGCGGTACCCTTTCCTTATACCACACACAAAAAATTATTCCCAGAAGATAGACATCACTGTCAGAGCTAAAACTGCAAAACTTATAGAAGACAACACAAGAGGAAACTTCATGACCTGACTAGGCAAAGCCCTCTTAGATATGCCACCTAAACCATAAGCAACAAAAGGAAAAATAAGTTTCATGTCATCAAATTTAAAATATTTGTTTCAAATGACAGCATCAAGAAAGTGAAAAGACAACACAAAATAGAAGAATACAGATTATATGCCAATAAAAGCTTAAAAAATAAAAAATAAGGAAAAATAGAATCACGATCTAGGTGCTGTGGAACATTTTGCATGGGATCTCAGATCCTTCTTTTGTGTCACGATATAGTCCTACTTTCCCCACATATTCCCTCTTTTACTTCACCTCTCTCCATGTGTAGAGTAGGAGAGAAATAATGAAACAGAAAAAATCAAGAGCAGTTGCTTCTCTAGTAAACTTTGGGAATATTTGTTTAGATCTTGTGAAAAATTAGAAGATCACTAACTCAGAATTCTACTAAGCTTGAAAGGAAAGCCTAAGTATGTAGCCTACTTACCATACACATCAACTTTACCTACATGATTACTCTTTAATGATTCTATAAGATTTACAGAAAATATATGTAAAAATATACATATTAAAATACATCAGATTTTAAAAATCAATAATCCCACCTATTAGCTCCTCAAAAAGTGCAGTGTATTTCTTAGAGCAGCACTAGATAGATCATAGGTAATTAAGTTATACCTTGCAAGATATTGCCTCCAGATGGTAAATTAACTCAGTGTTTCTAATTAATATTTCAATAAATTACTCACCTTGGAGTTTAAGAGTATAGGCTTTAAGCAGATTTCAAACTTAAACTATCCCTTAAATTCTTTTACCAGGATTACTAATATTTCCTAAAGAACTATTTATTTTCTAACTTGTTCATTTTCATTACTTAATATACTGCTGGGAATACTTTGTCTTGGGCCATGTCTAGACATCCAGATGGTTTTGATAAATTCACTTGAAAAAGAGGCTGAGTTCAGTGAAATGGCTAATCATTTTTTTTAAACTAAGCATATTTTCTTCTAAAGAATGCCACAAAAATCATCTTGACTGAATTATTCACCTTTCAACTGATTATTCTGGCCGCAGGTCAATCAGAAACATCATGTTCTATGATGCAAGCTTAATATTTAGCACAGAGATACTTAACAGAGACATGATTCTTTAATGGGGGCAGGGAGGGTACAGGGCTTTTAATGACCAGACAGTTAAATACTGCCAAATAAATACATCCATCATTTTCACAAGCAAAATCATATCCAAAATCTAAGCAGCACTTTATTTCTAAGGGAAATAGATGTTGTTGAGGAAGCCAACTAAGAATCACTCTTTGAACTATACACTGAAAACTGTCTTTAAGTCAGGCCCAATAATAGACATGTTCACCAAAGGTGCAGCTTTCTCAGGTGGCAGAATGTAATGTTTTATTTGCTGCAGCCAAAAGAAAAAGGCCAGAACATGACAAGACTCACTGTACACCTCTTGGCAGATACACAAATGATTATCTCTTGTTTACTCTGTCAGACATATCCTGGTTTCTAAATGGAGGAAGGATGTGCATTATTCACTCATTAGGATTCTAGAGCCCAAGATCATGATTGTTCCTTCATTCATTTTTTTCAACGAATGTGAGAATAAATATTTGTTAAGTGTCTACCATGTGGCAGCTCTAAAAGAGGTGAACAATATATAGAAGCCTTATATAATTCTCAGAGTGATTCTATGCCATAGAAACCGACACCCAATTAAATTATGTAATTTATCCAAAGCCGCACACTCTCCCAAGTGGAAGATCCAGGATGGAACAGTTCCCTCAGACCATAAGGACGTTTGTTTTTTACTTTGCTGATTTATTTCTTTAAAGAAATTCCTTAAAGAAGATGTGGCACATATATACCATGGAATATTACTCAGCCATAAAAAGAAATGAAATTGAGCTATTTGTAATGAGGTGGATAGACCTAGAGTCTGTCATACAGAGTGAAGTAAGTCAGAAAGAGAAAGACAAATACCGTATGCTAACACATATATATGGAATTTAAGGAAAAAAATGTCATGAAGAACCTAGGGGTAAGACAGGAATAAAGACACAGACCTACTAGAGAATGGACTTGAGGATATGAGGAGGGGGGAGGGTAAGCTGGGACAAAGTGAGAGAGTGGCATGGACATATATACACTACCAAACGTAAAATAGATAGCTAGTGGGAAGCAGCCGCATAGCACAGGGAGATCAGCGCATAGCACAGGGAGATCAGCTCGGTGCTGTGTGACCACCTAGAGGGGTGGGATAGGGAGGGTGGGAGGGAGGGAGACGCAAGAGGGAAGAGATATGGGAACATACGTGTATGTATAACTGATTCACTTTGTTATGAAGCAGAAACTAACACACCATTGTAAAGCAATTATACTCCAATAAAGATGTAAAAAAAAAAGATATTCCTTTAATTTTAACTACAACGTATTTTATATATTTTAAAAAGAATAAAAATAGCTCAGCATTCAACAACCAGATTTAGGGGAAATTAACACTTCACAGCATTTGCTTCAGGTCTTAAAAAAAAAAAAAAAGAAAAGGAATTAAGTATTCAGATCCAACTATAACACTAACTCCATCCTTTCCCCTTCCTGATTTCCTAGAGTATCCACTGCCCTGAAGACGTTTTACATCATTCCCATGCATGTTATGTTAGCCAGTGCCTATGTATTTCTACATAGTAGTGTTGTTTTATGTGTTTAAGTTTACATAAGTGGTATCACTTTATGAATCTGCAACTTTTTTCATTTTATATGATATCTATCAGTTGTCCATTTTGATATATGAATATATGATTCTTTCTTTCTTTAACCAATAAATTATATTAACATGCATTTTAAAATGTCCAAGTGCCTATGTTTTTGCTAATGATTTCTAATTTTATTATTTACGTCTGTTGAGAGTTTCTTTGTGGCCAAAGCACGTTCATTTTTAAAGAGATTTCTTGTACTTGAAAATAACATGAAACTGTCTAATTGTTTTATACACATCCCATGTATGGCTATTATGTCAAGCTTATAAATTGCTTTGTTTAAATACTCTATATTGACACTAATTTTTGTTTGCTCAAGCAACTAATGTTTTAAAATGTTAAGTAGAATTACAAATCTTTCTCTGTGATTGCATAACTATAAATTTCTATTTATAATTTTTGCTTCATATATATTAGCATGTGTTTTACCAGAATCATATCTTCCTTTTATCATGTAATGCCCTCTTCTCCATAATAATGTATTTAACTTAAAATCTATTTTGTCTGATAATTATCTTTCTGAACACCATTATAGTATGTCTCTTATAAACAAGGTATAGCTGATTTTGTAGTTTAAACAAATTGAGAATTTTTCTCTTTTACTGTGTGTGTGTGTATTGATTGTAGTTTCTGATGGTAGATATATTACTATCATATTATTGTGTACTGTTAACAATGCTTTTCCTTTTCTAATTATATTTTCCTTTTTCCTCAATTCTATTAGATTGATGTGTCCTTAGTTCTGTTTTTAAAGTTTTTAAAAATATGCATATTTGACAAGCTCTAAATTAAATCAACAATTCTACACAGCTACTGACTAACAATGAGTACTTTTAATTGCTTTACATCAGTTGCTCAGGAAAAAAAATGTAGTTTCTCCAGTTACTAATACATAGAAAAAATTTTCCTATAGCTAATCATAAAGCAACTGCCATATGATATGGTAAACTTTAAAATCAAAAACATCCCTGTAAATATCTCTGAGTTGTTACTTGATTATCCTTGTGTGAAGTTAATGTGGCATGTGTGTTAATGTGATTTGAACCAAGATAAATTTAGGACTCAGAGGAATAGCTCAATTGTTCTCATAATGGAATTTTTGCTAAATTTGAAGATGTTCAAGTTTCACATTGTAAAAACTTTAAAATCATATTTATAAAGTTGATAAACAGCATTGGAAAGTTTGAGTTTTATTAATAAAAACAGAAATAAGACACTCTTCAATAAAAGAAAGCCAAGTTTTATTTTTTCAGAAATAATTTTCTGCTATTTTCATACTAATACATAGACGAATGTGTGATTAGGGTTCCTAACTTTTATTCTATTGAGCAACATTTCACAGCAGTTAAAAACAAAGGAATCTCACTTTAACATCTGTCTATTGTATCTATCATCTATCTACCGATCTACCTTCCTATTTATCATCTATTTGTATATGGCAGAAAACTACATAGAGGAAAAATAGAGAAGTGATTAAAAAATTTTTAAATATAAAAAATAATTTAAAATTCTAATAAAAATATTAGAATCTGTGTGAAAAGGCTAAAACAACATTAAGAGGAAATTCATAGCTTTAAATAATATAATACATATCAGGAAAAAAATGAGATTAATTTAGTTCCAACTTCAATATTATTAAAATTGTTCCCGAGCACAGAAAAGGAATGAAAACTTCTAGATTTTTAGTAAAAGCCATCGGAACATTTATTTCACCCCACCCCCCAAATAGTACTAAAAATGGATAAGTACAGACCAGTCTCAAATATTAAATATATATAATATAATATTTATATTATATTAGCCTTATTATACCATTGGGAACACAAATGATGGGGAGGAGAAAAATGTTGAAACCACACTGGCTTTTAATTTCCTCTATCTGGAAGGATGCATATCACTTTTTACAGTTCATTCGTTAAAGAACTGCTCGCATGGACACACCCCAGCTGAAGAAGCAGGTGGGAAATGAAGAGAAAAATGGGTATTTGATGAACATTAATGATATCTCCTACAGATATATTCTTGGTTTAAAACATAAAACAATTCCAGCTTGCTGTGTGTCAGATATATAATCCTCAGAAGTCAGTGTTGACTTATGTGAGGTAAATGGCAATGTCTTCCTCTCATGAGCATATTTCTGAGCATTTAAAAATACTCAAGTTTCTACCTTTAAAAAAATTAAAATCTCTCTTTCCAACCCCATAATTCTCCAGTTATTGTTCCACCTAAGCCAGTGGCACATAATTAGCTAAGACTAATTATGGCAACATGTAGTCTAATTATAGACTAACTCATAGCAACTAATGGGAAGCCTTGGCTATTATGTGAGTTGTCAGTTGTGCATGATTTAAATAAATATCTTATACCCATTTGATAAATAAATAAACCAAGGCTTATAAGATTAATTGATAACCCAGTTAGAGTTATAGAACCAAAACATGGAGGTCTTTTGACTCTAAATCCTAGTCTTTTACCATCAACATAGTATAGTAGGTAAATGATCTCTCTATGCTGTTAACATTGTCTTCAAATTTTCCCCCTTCACTTGGGTTCCCCTAGGAGTTCAGGGCCAGAGAGGGAGGGCACTTCCTTCTTCACTTTCCCTACCCTGCAGTGCCCCACAGTCAGGACTACCTTTCTTCTCTGACTACTCATCAAAATTTTCTGTCCCAAGTTCCTCTTCCAAAGAGAACTGATGTCAGCAAGATGAAAAAAGCACAATATAGTCAGTCATCTTAAAGAGTGACTTTAACTGGGAAAACAATGACTTGACATTCTTACACAGTAGAATTTGACAATATGACAGTGCAATAAGTTGAGAAACCTACACATTCCACTAGGTAAGCAACTTTCTGTGCTGTCTCTTTAGAGGGCATATCTTGAATATTAATGATTATCACATCCCCATTAAATCATTATACTGACTGATTACCTAACTTTGGTATTATGGTAATTCATCCTAAATTATACAATAAACCTTAGTTTTAACTAAATACTTTAGATATATTTCCCAAGAGAAAATGAAATTCATGGAATATTTAAACACATGAACAGAAAATAATTACAAAACCATTATCAAGTATTCAGATTTTATTTCATAGTAAACTCAAAGTGTATTTAGTCGATTTTTTCCAATGTAATTTAAAAACCTAGTTAAAGTCATAAAAAATAATTTTCTCATGTTATATTATGCTTTTGTTTTAATAGAAGTAGCACCATGAAAACGTTCATCAGAACTGTTCAATGTCAAGTATTAAAATAAGGCATAAGGCTTTTCCAAGTCCAGTAATTATATAAAAGTGAATTATTGATATTAATAGATGTTTCCATACTTATCATTACCAAATTTGTTATTTTAAAGTCATTTGCATTTTAAACTGATACCATTTTTATGTAGTCCAATGTGCTGTAAACGTTGCAGATGTCTATTAAAGAAATAAGCACCGATTGCAGTTTGCATTGCTACCATTAGGTGGCAATAGTTGTTTCTCTGTAATTTACAAAAGAATTTAAAGTTACTTTAACATTTTTATTTCTGGGGTGCACCAGTTCACTTCAAAAGTCCTTCTGCTTTAATGGCAACCTATGAAAAGAAAAGTGTTAAACAGTTGATCCAAAATAAGATCGACTGTGTTAGGGTTTTTAGAAACCCCAAATCAATGAAAACATGATGGTATGCTTGATTTTCTCCATATATATAAAATAAAAACAGTTAAATAAAATGTACATGTACATAGATAGTAAAACTTTTATTCTAGATTTTTTTGTTTTCAAAATTCTAGATAAATCCTTTGAAGCTAAATCAACCTCAGTCTCAATCTCTCTCTCTCCAAATCTCTCTTGCTCTCACTCTCCCCTATTTATTTATCTACTTAGTGGTTTGTGTGTTTAGTGCCCCTCTTTGTGCATGCCCAGAGCACATGTTCAGTCTGGCAACTGGGTAACACTGCTCAACTCAAAGATACTATGTAAGAACAATCCAAATTTATAATTTAAACCTTACCACAGTTTAAGATTTTCTGATTGTTAATGTTAATTTTTCACTAATAGGTTATTTTTTCTCAAAGCAAAGTGCATGTGTACACACACACACACAGAATTTCTTACTCCTTTTTTAACAGTAACTGCAAGAAAAATTTTATAGTTTTCTATTATAGTTAGAAAGGTTTATTTAGATTCACTGTAACTATATCAGAAACTCAAGCACACTTATTATATTCAACATAGAACAGAATTACGAACATTACTAATTAGTATTGTTAATACTAATAACATAGATAAGCTCCTTATCTGCTGTAAGGAAAACTTATGATCTCAGACTCTAGTGGAAGCTTGAGCTCTTATTCTGGCAGACAGAGACCACGTTAATCTTGTTCACCATTGTGTCTCCTGTGGTTAGCATGGTGCCTGGCACAGACAGAGCAGCCCTTCAGTAAATGTTTGTGGACAATCTAAGTGGGAATTTCTCAGGCTCTTAGTTTTGATGACAGTGTAGAATTTAGAGAATATAGTCTTTGAACTCGAATGGGGCTAGATTTGAAACCTTAGCCCCGAGACCTACTAGCTGTGGGTACTGAAAAATAAATTGACATTGATTCATTTTTAACATTTATTTATTAATTGAGCTTCAATTTCTTCATAGGGAAGATTGGAGGAAATAATGTGTGTAGAGCCCCTGAGATAAGGGGTATTCAACTGGTGACTGTTATTATTTCTCACTCACAATTACCATAATTTGTTAATCTAAATCCTGATAAAAAGAATTTTTATATATAACTAGCTACTTTTTTACCATGAAAAGTAGCCTACTAGGACCCTTCAGCATTATTTTATCCCCCATGTAAATTCATAGCATCTCTCGATTTCTGATTCTGCAAATCCAAGTCTGAAGGCATGTTTTACCACCATGGAAAAATCAAATTGCAGTAGGAAAAACTTGGGGGCAAAAACATGGACACACCAGAATTTACATTGAGATTATGCTTCAGCGCATCTACAACACAAGACAAATACAACCCTCTTCACCTCTCACCCTCATGATAAGCAGTAAATAGTGTGGCAGGCAGAATTCTAAGATGGTTCCCAAGACTCCCACCCCCTGGTGTACAGCCCAGTATAATCCACACCCCTTAAGTGTGAACAGGACCTATGAATATGAAGGGTAGCCAGTCCATTGTTTAGGTTAAGTTATATAAGACTCTATTGTGGCTTCCCTTGTGGCGCAATGGGTGAGAATCTGCCTGCCAATGCAGGGGACACGGGTTCGAGCCCTGGTCTGGGAAGATCCCACATGCCGCGGCGCAACTAGGTCCGTGAGCCACAATTACTGAGCCTGCACGTCTGGAGCCTGTGCTCCACAACAAGAGAGGCCACGATAGTGAGAGGCCCGCGCACCGCAATGAAGAGTGGCCCCCGCTTTGCCACAACTAGGGAAAGCCTTCGCATAGAAACGAAGACCCAACACAGCCATAAATATATAAATAAATTAAATAAATTTAAAAAAAAAAGACTCTATTGTGACAGCTGGGGGAGAGCTATTCCAAGCAGCAGCTGATGCTCTCCTGTTGGTCTTGAAGAAACAAACCACCATGTAGTAGGGAGAACCACATGGCAGGGAATGGTGGGCAGCCTGTAGGAACTGAGGACTTCAGTCCCACAATCATAAGGAACAGCATTCTGCCAACGACCAGTGAGCTTGGAAGAAGATCCCTCTGAGCCTCAGATGAGATGGCAGCTGTGGCAGACACTTTGATTTCAACCTAGTGAAAATCTGAGCAGAAGTCCCTGCTAACCTGTACATGAGTTCCTGTAGCACAAAAACCATGAGACAATAAATTTGTGTTGTTGTAAGCCACTTAATAAAGGGAATTTGTTATGCAACAATAGTTAATGAATGCAGATATCTAAGAAACACCAAGATTATTGAAAAATTTATCTAGATATTCAGAGTAATGATAGGAAATATCTGAGGATATTAGCATGCTTAACCTAAGGCAAAGTAAATATCATTAACAAATAATTAACAATTGTCTAACTAAAGCTAAGAAGCAATTTTTAGCTAAAGCCTAAGGTAAAATAACAACAACAGATACCCTACAATTAAATCTGATCCATTGGTCTCCAGCTCTGCTGAATAGTTAAGGAGGGTCAGAGGATATTCTCCACCAAGGAGAGGTAGTCACCTGGTTAAAAATCACCCCACTCCCTGGGTTCAGAAGATGTATTTTGCAAGCTGCACATTCTCTTAGGATTTGGCTTCAAATGTAAATCAGTCTTCCAGGAAGAATTCTGGTGATCAGTGAAGTCTGGTATTTTTGTATATTTGGTAATTTGTCATATTTCTCATTGAAAATGACTAAATGAGAATTCTTGGAAGCCAAATCTTTGCTCTCTTGTCTGGTATTACTGAAAGACTTCATTCACTAGTAACTTCAAATGAAGTAACAATATGATTTCATAAACAAAGTTCATGTTTTATTTTCTTGTCCAGAGGACACACTTCCCAATGCTCATAAAAATATTTAGCAAACTGCAAAATGAACTTTTTCTATGCAGGTGTTTATCAGATGGTAAGTAGGTGGAGGGCCAAGTATTCCCATAAGAGAACAATATAGATCTTCTGATATTTCAGCATGGTTTTGGCATTACCTTCAAAATATGCCTGACAGGGGCTTCCCTGGTGGCGCAGTGGTTGAGAGTCCGCCTGCCGATGCAGGGGACATGGGTTCGTGCCCCGGTCCGGGAAGATCCCACATGCCACGGAGCAGCTGGGCCCGTGAGCCATGGCCGCTGAGCCTGCATGTCCAGAGCCTGTGCTCCATAATGGGAGAGGCCACAACAGTGAGAGGCCTGCGTACCGCAAAAAAAAAAAAAAAAAAAAAAAATATATATATATATATAGATAGATAGATAGATAGATATATGCCTGACAAACAAATGTTCTGAAGGCAAATGTATAATATTTATCAAATAATAGTGTCTTACTATTAAAACTTCCTGTCCTCTTTAATTAGCGTTTAGTTTTTAGGCTTCAAGTGCATAAAGGTGTTTGAAATGTAGGAACTAAAAAATAATCAGCAAGGTTGAAATCTCAATATAATCTAACACTTCCTAAGTCGTTTCCATGCGTCAGGTACTGTGTAAATAATTATATATGGATTATTTTATTTAATCCTCAAAACAACTTTATCATTAAATAGAAGAGGAAACCAAGGCATGAAGAGATAAAAGAACTTGTCCAAACTAATAAAGCTAAAGAGTCATGGAACCAGGATCCAAACCTAAACAAACATCTTTCAGCTACATAATGCACTATACATGATAGATATTATATTGCCTAAGTATATGATAAATAATTTGTAATCAGTAACTAAAGATGGTATCTTGGCTAATGAAGGAATTTGTTTATTTTTTAATTAACCAGGTTTATAAAATTAAAATAAAACACACTCATGTATGTTGTGCTCCATCACTAGATCCCCCAAATTCACTTGTATCCTCCTTCAGACAATTATACTTATTTTACATATTCCTGCATGAATATTCCATGCATATTATATATGTTATATATATATTTTTTACACAAATGGGGCATTTACACACTGTCCTGCATCTTGAGTTTTTTCATGTAACAATGTGTTTTGGGGATTGTTTCATATTAGCATGGTAGAGCTGGATTTGTATGTCTTTACATGGAAACTGGTGAACTTACCACCGTGAAAAACAGCTGAATTCTCAGAAGTAGCAGTAGTTTCTTTTTCAAGCCTGCCAAAGCAAGAGAAGAGAAAAAACATTTTCTCCCTTTCCCACAGTATGATCTGAAATTTTCATTTTACAGACCTTAAAAAATAAAGCCAGGCAAGCCATAAGACTAGGTAGAAGTTTGCTATTTCTTATGTTAAAATTATTTCTGAGGGTTAGTGTCATAATTTTCAGTTTCAAAACTTTCCTTTGTTTTATGAACATTTTCCATTTTTGCCCCTCACTATGACATTAAAAATAAGGCACATTCTAGTTAGTCACCGAAGATTAAATGACAAAATCTTCTCTGAATCTCTCTGGCAACAGATCATGAGTTGGATGGCATGCTCATCCTGTGGAGATCTTAAAACACATTATATTATTTTCTATCCAATAACTCTGTGTGTGTGTGTGTGTGTGTGTATGAATCTACATCCAATAGTTTGAATGAACAAGGCTCTTGGGGATCAAATTTGACTTTTCTGTGTTTCACTGGCTCTTGCTCATTGTGACCTTATTCCTCATATGTTTTGTAATTTTTGATTGTGGACTCAAAATCCACAATCAAATGACTAGGCTTTATAATGAGATCTCTGATACCTGGGCATCTCTCCCCAGAGTATTTGCTTTTACTTCTCCCATATGTCTGGGTTCCTACCAATCTGGAACCACATACAGTTACTTGCCTAGTTCAGAGTTCCCTGGACCATACAGGAAAGAGAAAATGAATCCCAGTCTCCCAAATTGCTTCTATCTAGATGAATAAGCTTGATGAATTTTTTTTCTTTATTGTTTCTCTTTGCTGCTAGTCAAATTGTACAAATCTATCATTCTCTTAGAATGTAGTCTTTCATGGCTCTCAAGTGAATATGGGGCTTCAGTTCCAAATCCCTGCTTTGGGTACCTTAAGACCTAACTTCCTATCCCATATATAGCTGCAAAAAGACAAAGCTTTGAGATGTAGAGACTGGAAGATACACTCAACAGGGATGGTTTCATGTGTTAAGACCTCCTACTTTGTTTTTTTCCTCTAGTCTTGTTCTTCCTCCCTCTTATGAGCCAAGCTTTGCATTGAAAAACAAGTTTATTATACTTCATACAACATATGTAAGGGGTTTTAGAGTGAGAAATTTTTTAAGTAATATAGTTATATAACATGGCTAGAAACAGAAGAGTCAGAAAGAATTCAAGCTGATATTTTTTAATGAATCTGCTGAATTCTGGGAATTACGTGAACCTCTGAGCATGTCATCTTATTGTCCTCCTTAAAAGAGAGAAAGAATGATAAATAATAAATATTGTGCATTAGGCAAAAATGGAGGAAAATGAAGGAGTTCAGGGGATTAAAGAAGAGCCTTATGGGTGGTACAGAGGAAGAATTTAAGACTTGAAGTCAGAAGTCTGCCCAGGTTTGTATCATGACCTTCAGACTTGGACAAGACATTTAACTTCTGAGTGGGGATAATAGAACTTAATCTACAGAGTTATTTTAAGAACTGAATAGAATAATTTATGAAAAATTATCTAAATACTAACTACTCATATTGATTGAATTGAACAGTTATCCACGTGTGCAACATTGTAATGAATTAGAGGCTTTTGGGCCTGATCATGATCAATGGTGGCAGTGATGCATAATGAGCTTTGTTGAGTGGTGTTTTGACAGGTTGCACTAGAGAGGAAGTACTTCACAGAAGACCTTTCAGAGACAACAGCGTGGGGCTTTCACTCAGAAGGGAAGGAGAGACCTTTAAGATGGTGGAGGAGGGCTTCTCTGGTGGCGCAGTGGTTGAAAGTCCGCCTGCCAATGCAGGGGACATGGGTTTGTGCCCCGTACCGGGAAGATCCCACATGCCGCGGAGCGGCTGGGCTCGTGAGCCAAGGCTGCTGAGCCTGTGCTCCAGAACGGGAGAAGCCACAACAGTGAGAGGCCCGCGTACCGCAAAAAAAAAAAAAAAAAAAAAAAAGATGGTGGAGGAGTAAGACTTGGAGATCACCTTCCTCCCCACAAATACATCAGAAATACATCTACATGTGGAGCAACTCTACAGAACACTGGTAGAAGACCTCAGACCTCCCAAAAGGCAAGAAACTCCCCACATAACCAGGTAGGGCAAAAGAAAAAGGAATAGGGACAGGACCTGCACCTCTGGGAGGGAGCTGAACACATAGAGTTGAACACAACGCTATGAGATTAGATACCAATTACAGGAAAAAAATCTGTAAATAATACAAACACATGGAGGCTAAACAATACACTACTAAATAACCAAGAGATCACTGAAGAAAACAAAGAAGAAATCAAAAAATACCTAGAAACAAATGACAATGAAAACACAATGACCCAAAACCTATGGATTGCAGCAAAAGCAGTTCTAAGAGGGAAGTTTATAGCAATACAATCCTACCTCAAGAAAGAAGAAAAATCTCAAATCAACAACCTAACCTTACACCTAAAGCAATTAGAAAAAGAAGAACAAAAAACCCCCAAAGTTAGCAGAAAGAAAGAAATCAAGATCAGATCAGAAATAAATGAAAAGGAAATGAAGGAAACGATAGCAAAGATCAATAAAACTAAAAGCTGGTTCTTTGAGAAGATAAACAAATTGATAAACCATTAGCCAGACTCATCAGGAAAAAAAGGGAGAAGACTCAAATCAATAGATTTAGAAATGAAAAAGGAGAAGTAACAACTGACACTGCAGAAATACAAAGGATCATGAGAGATTACTACGAGCAACTATATGGCAATAAAATGAACAACCTGGAAGAAATGGACAAATTCTTAGAAAATCACAACCTTCAGAGACTGAACCAAGAACAAATAGAAAATATGAACAGACCAATCACAAGCACTGAAATTAAAACTGTGATTAAAAATCTTCCAAGAACAAAATCCCAGGACCAGATGGCTTCACAGGTGAATTCTATCAAACATTTAGAGAAGAGCTAACACCTATCCTTCTGAAACGTTTCCAAAATATTGCAGAGGGAGGAACACTCCCAAACTCATTCTACGAGGCCACCATCACCCTGATATCAAAATAAGACAAAGATGTCACAAAAAAGGAAAACTACAGGCCAATATCATTGATGAACACAGATGCAAAAATCCTCAACAAAATACCAGCAAACAGAATGCAACTGCACATTAAAAGGGTCAGACACCATGATCAAGCGGGGTTTATCTCAGGAATGCAAGGATTCTTCAATATATGCAAATCAATCTATGTGATACACCATATTAACAAATTGAAGGAGAAAAAACATAGGATCATCTCAATAGATGCAGAGAACGCTTTTGACAAAATTCAACACCATTTATGATAAAAACCCTCCAGAAAGTAGGCATAGAGGGAGCTTTCCTCAACATAATAAAGAACATATATGACAAACCCACAGCAAACATCATTCTCAATGGTTAAAATTGAAGGCATTTCCACTAAGATCAGGAACAAGACAAGGTTGCCCACTCTCACCATTATTATTCAACATAGTTTTGGAAGTTTTAGCCACAACCATCAGAGACGAAAAAGAAATAAAAGGAATCCAATTTGGAAAAGAAGAAGTAAAACTGTCACTGTTTGCAGATGACATGATACTATACATAGAGAATCCTAAAGATGCCACCAGAAAACTACTAGAGCTATTCAATGAATTTGGTAAAGTAGCAGGATACAAAATTAATACACAGAAATCTCTTGCATTCCTATACACTAATGATGAAAAATCTGAAAGAGAAATTAAGGAAACACTCCCATTTACCACTGCAACAAAAAGGATAAAATACCTAGGAGTAAACCTACCTAAGGAGACAAAAAACCTGTATGCAGAAAACTATAAGACATTGATGAAAAAATTAAAGATGATACAAACAGATGGAGATATATACCATGTTCTTGGATTGGAAGAATCAACATTGTGAAAATGACTATACCACCCAAAGCAATCTACAAATTCAATGCAATCCTTACCAAATTACCAATGGCATTTTTCACAGAACTAGAACAAAAAATTTCACAATTTGTATGGAAACACAAAAGACCCCGAATAGCCAAAGCAATCTTGTGAAAGAAAAATGGGGCTGGAGGAATTAGGCTCCCAGACTTCAGACTATACTACCAAGCTACAGTAATCAAGACAGTATGGTACTGGCACAAAAACAGAAAGACAGATCAATGGAACAGGAAAGAAATCCCAGAGGTAAACCCACGCACGTATGGTCACCTTATTTTTGATAAAGGAGTAAAGAATATACAATGGAGGAAAGACAGCCTCTTCAGTAAGTGGTGCTGGGAAAACCGGATTGCTACCTGTAAAAGAATGAAATTAGAACACTCCCTAACACCATACATAAAAATAAACTCAAAATGGATTAAAGGTCTAAATGTAAGGCCAGACACTTTAACTCTCTTAGAGGAAAACAGAGGCAGAACTCTCTATGACATAAATCACAGCAAGATCCTTTTTGACTCACCTCCTAGAGGAATGGAAATAAAAACAAAAATAAACAAATGGGACCTAATGAATCTTCAAAGCTTTTGCACAGCAAAGGAAACCATAAACAGGATGAAAAGACAACCCTCAGAATGGGAGAAAATATTTGCAAATGAAGCAACTGACAAAGGATTAATCTCCAAAATTTATAAGCAGCTCATGCAGCTCCATACCAAAAAAACAAACAACCCAATCCAGAAATGAGCAGAAGACCTAAATAGACGTTTCTCCAAAGAAGATATACAGATTGCCAACAAACACAGGAAAGAATGCTCAACATCATTAATCATTAGAGAAATGCAGATCAAAACTACAATGAGGTATCACCTCACAGAAGTCAGAATGGCCATCATCAAAAAATCTACTAAAAATAAATGCTGGAGAGGGTGTGGAGAAAAGGGAACCCTCTTGCACTGTTGGTGGGAATATAAATTGATATAGCCACTATGGATAACAGTATGGAGGTCCTTACATAACTAAAAATAGAAGTACCATACGACCCAGCAATTCCACTACTGGGCATATACCCTGAGAAAACCATAATTCAAAAAGTGTCATGGGGCTTCCCTGGTGGCGCAGTGGTTGAGAGTCTGCCTGCCGATGCAGGGGACGCGGGTTCGTGCCCCGGTCTGGGAGGATCCCGCATGCCGCGGAGCGGCTGGGCCCGTGAGCCATGGCTGCTGAGCCTGCGCGTCCGGAGCCTGTGCTCCGCAAGGGGAGAGGCCACAACAGTGAGAGGCCCGCCTACCGCAAAAAAAAAAAAAAAAAAAAAAAAAAGTGTCATGTACCGCAATGTTCATTGCAGCTCTATTTACAATAGCCAGGACATGGAAGCAACCTAAGTGTCCATTGATAGATGAATGGATAAAGAAGATGTGGCACATATATACAGTGGAATATTACTCAGCCATAAAAAGAAGTGAAATTGAGTTATTTGTAGTGAGGTGGATGGATCTAGAGTCTGTCATACAGAGTGAAGTAAGTCAGAAAGAGAAAACAAATACTGTATGCTAACACATATACATGGAATCTAAAAAACAAAAAAATAATGGTTCTGAAGAACCTAGGGGCAGGACAAGAATAAAGACACAGATGTAGAGAAGGTACTTGAGGACATGGGGAGGGGAAAGGGTAAGCTGGAGTGAAGTAAGAGAGTGGCATGGACATATATACACTACCAAATGTAAAATAGATAGCTAGTGGGAAGCAGCCGCATAGCACAGGGAGATCAGCTCGGTGCTTTGTGACCACCTAGAGGGGTGGGATATGGAAGGATGGGAGGATGTGAGACGCAAGAGGGAAGAGATATGGGGATATATTTATATGTATAACTGATTCACTTTGTTATAAAGCACAAACTAACACACCATTTTAAAACAATTATACTCCAGTAAAGATGTTTAACAAAATAAATAGGTAACCAACAAAGACCCACTGTATAGCACAGGGAACTCTACTCAATACTCTATAATGACCTATATGGGAAAAGAATCTAAGAAAAAGTGGATATATGTGTATGTATAACTGATTCACTTTGCTGTACAGCAGAAACTAACACAACATTGTAAATCAACTATACTCCAATAAAAAATTAATTTTTAAAAATAAATAAATAAAAGTAGACTTTTGACTTAAAAAAAAAAAGAAGGGAAGAGGGTATGGGAGCCCCTGGGGAAAAGGGAATCAGAGAGAGGCTTACATGTCTGCATGATGTCACTCAGCCTCAAAGTGGATAGCCCCTGGGTCAGAGACTTCCAAGGGGCAACAAGGTTTTTGTTCTTCTCTAGCCCCAGGGGTTTGTCTTACCTATAACTGGCAGATAAATCAGTGCAGTCCCACAGGGTTTAGAAGGCAACCAGTCTCTAAATGACTATAAATATCCTTACTTGGGCTATGTTTAAAACAACTGGATGTGTAAAAACTTGATTCTGGTGCTGGCAAAATTTGAGCTAATGACCGTAGCCTGCTGGGAAGTAACACCATAGGAGCCAATATCGGGGGCCATCTTAACTCATTTATAGAACACACATGGATGGATTTACACACACATCCAAGATGCAAATTGTCCTCCTAATATCCTGTTCTGGTTAGTTTTCATTTGTTGCCTGGCTTTATTCTCCACCCTTTTCGGCCATCCTTTGTCCCAAGGAAGATGACCACTATAGAGAGTGTGCCCCAGGCTTCCTTGTTCTCTGGTTTATGTCTGACACTAGCAGAAGATTAAGGGTGGGAAGAAAGAAAGATTGGGATATAGCTTCTTTTTGCTCCTTATTGCCGCACTGTTCCTGGCATGGGCTGCTTTCTACAGTTAGAGCTGTTGTCCTTGCCTTGCCTCCATGATAGCTCCACCCCCTTTACCCTTCCAATGGGACCCAGCAGCAGGGGTGCTAATCCCTCAGTGCCTCACTATCCTCTGTCCAGTCCCTTAAATCAACGGTCCCCAACCTGTTTGGCACCAGGGACCAATTTCGTGGAAGACAATTTTTCCACGGATAGGGAGGGGGATGGTTCAGGCGGTAATGTGAGCGATGGGGAGCGATGCGGAGCGGCAGATGAAGCTTCGCTCGCTGGCCGGTCGCTCACCTGCTGGGCGGCCAGTTCCTAACAGGCCACAGACCGGTATCGGTCCACAGCCCAGGGGTTGGGGACCCCTGCCTTAAATCGGCACATCTCTACTTGTGGTCCTTTCATCTCACAGCTCGAGCTCCAGTTATCATATCAGACCAAATAATATCTCTGTTATTGCTGGGCAAATATTTTTCTACTTAGCATTGCAAGCCACATATATGGGTTTAAGATTTTACAAAAATGTTTAAATAGTTATGTTCATATGGCTCAAAAAAAATCAAAAAACTATAAAAGATAACAAGCAAAAAAAAAAAAAAAGTTTCTTTCTTTCCAACCCAGTCCTTTATCTAGCCATAACCTCCTTGCCTTCCACATAGAAATCTCTACTCTTAGATTTTATAGATCTTTCCAGAGTTATGCATATTCAATAAGATAGAAATATAGATTTTTATTTTTTCTTATTTTATACAAAATGTATATTATACCTACTCTTCTGACATATTTTCCCCACTATATAATTCCTAGGATTTGTTTTTAACAGGTACATAGTTCTCCACCATAAAAGTAAGCCATAATTTATTTAGTCATTCCCTATTGATGGATTTTTTAATTGACTCTAACCATTTGCTATTATGCAAAAATGTTACTATGAATAGATTTGAACCTATAGCATTGAGCATATATATACAAGTAAATCTATAGACTATATCACAAAAGTCAAATTGCTGGGTCAAAAGCTGTATGCATTTGCAATTTTGATAAATGTTGTCAAATTGTCTAAAGGTCACACTAATTCACACTCCTTTCAGCAATGAAGAGTGATTGCTTCCATACGGATTTGCCAAAGGAGAATGTTGTCAAACTCCCTTCTCCTATGGATCTCTCCAGCATCATCTCAAACTCCAGACGGTGGGGCAAGAGGTTTACACACAATCGTAGATAGCAAGCAAAAAAGCACTCAAGGTAAAAAAATATAATTAGCTTTAATTTAATAAGCTCACTTAAATATTTGATACAGAAAAGGAGTTATAAATCACCCTTTTAATTGATTCCCACTACGTTGTCTTGATATTCTGCTTAATGTTACATCCTTAGTCCCCCCCAAATATTTCATTTTCTTACCGTCTGAAGAGTGACAGCCAGTGAGGCAGAATTGTTTTTAAGTACCTTTTCCTTTTTTGATGAGTAAGACAAGCTCAAAGGGACATAACAAACTTATGAGTCCTTGGAGAAAACATGTAGCAGTCTCTTTCCTTGCCTATCTCTCAAAGAGATTAGTCACACACAAAATTTATTTCTCTAGCTCAGAGCTGAAATATCTGGCTAGTGTTGCTGGTGGTCCCATGAGAGTTGTTGCAAAACATGAGTAGAGGAAGAACAATTCCTTCCCTCTTCTAATGTGTTCACTGATTAACTTCCTGGTTGTGATTATAATGTTAGTGAAACATACTGAATTTGTCCCTACCACGATCTCTAGACTGGCCAGCATTAATATAGCAAACTATTAAAAGGGTTGTGTTAATATGAGGCAGAAGTGCACTGGTAAATGTTTATAACATACTCTCCAGGGCCCACATTTTAGTATATGGCAACTTCCATCGTTTATATATTTCCTCCATGACGAGTTTTAAGCTACCAATGTAACATCACAAAATACAGAACTGGGAAGAGGGTCACAGTAGCTCACCATTATATAGGCGTCCATTATATATTATTTTTACCTGTGATATTGTGATTTATAATAAAAAATACACATTTGGTCTTCTTCAGTTTCTGGCACAGAGCTCCTAAAACCCTTGGAATTTCATAATGTCTGAGAACCATAAAGGTGTCTCTTGTCATGTTAATGAAGTGACTTTTGGACCTCCGGTTAGGATGAGGGCTGGTTGCCAGAAGAACCAACCCTGTGATTAGAGGGTTGAAACTTTCAGATCCATCCCTTCACTTCTCACCTCCCCCTCACCACCTCTGGGGGGGAGAGAGGACCTAGAGGTTGAATAAATCTCAAATGACTAATGATTTAATCAATTGGGACTATATAATGAAGCTTCCACAAGACCCCAAAAGGACTGGGTTCAAAGAGTTTCTGGCTTAGTGAACATGTGGCGATTCAAGGAGGGTGGTGCCCTAGGAAAGGGCATAGAAGTTCCAAGTCTTATCCCCATTCCTTGCCATATGCATCTCTTCCATCTTGGCTGTTCTAAATGAGATCCTGTTATAATAACCTGGTAATCTAGTAAGTAAAATGTTTATTTGAGTTTTGTGAGCCTCTCTATCAAATTAATCAAACCCAAGGAGGGGGTTGTGGGAACCTCTGATTTATAACCAGTTGGTCAGAATCATAGGTAGTAACCTGGGTTGTGGCTGGCATCTGGAGTGGGGGGCTGGAAAGGGGCTGTCTTGTAGGACTGAGCCTTAACTTGTGTAATCTGATGCCGTCTCAAGGTAGATAACGTCAGAATTGTGTTGAATTGTAGGACACCATACTAGAGTCGGAGAGAATTGGTGGTGGTGTGGGAAACCACACGCCCCTACGTTAGAAAATGGGTCTCAGAACAACATTTATCACCATAGATACAATGGATGTACATAACCTCAAGGGCATGGATGATAGTCAATTACAGTAAAATAATTAGAAATTTATCTGTTTTAAGTATTTATTAGCCTTGTTTCTAAGATAATTAATTTAATTCTGTTTATATTATTTAATTTTTAATAATGGCTGTTTCATTACCAGCTTGCAAAATTCTTGAAAATTTATCAGTTGGCCCTTGCAAGCTGACTCTAATGCATTACTGAAAGGGTAATATTATAGTCACACAGAGAAGCAAACCACTGAAAAAGGACACATTTATTCTTGGACCTCCCAATAGTTATAGTCATAATAATAACAGTGAGAAAGACTGCTGGTTGTCTATCCAAATCCAATATTCCCCTTTTTTCTTAAGAACAGAATTTTAATGTTGTTAGGTTTGGCAATGCCTCCAGTTAAAATATACTTCCCATCTCTCCTTAAAAAAAAGGGAAAGCGTGTGACTGCATTTAGGCCAGTGATGTTTGAGCAACAGTTATTGATTGGGACTCTGGAAGAAATGGCATGGATTCAGCTGGCCTTCACCATTTTGCACAACCAGCTTTTTTCCTTCTTCTCCCTGTATGTGGTAGGTAGGATCATGGCAGTCATATTGTGAGCATGAGGTAGTTCTGAGGATGTGAGCTTCTGCTAAGAATAGCAAAGCAGAAAATAGAAGTATTCTAAGATATTGATAATATGAAGAAGTCAATATGCCAGCCTTGAGCAGCCCACCTCTCGACTCCATTGTACATGAGAGAAAATTTAACGTATTTTTAAGCCACTTATTTTTAGGTCTTTGTAATGCACAATCAAATACTACTTCTAAATGATGATTATAGTTAAGATTTATTGAGTGTCTGCCATGTGCCAGACACCATGTTAAGTAATTTGTAAGTGTTACTCCTAGAAAGATAACACCTTTCTGTGCTTAATCACGCTAGTTTATGATATTTAGAGTTATTTGTCCTACGAAGGATTGATTAACTTTAGATTTATAAATGTTCACACTTTGCCTTCAGCAGAATATACGTGTTCTGAGTCAAATTTATCCCTTCACGCTATGAGGGGTATTTACTCAATTTCTGCTCAAAGAAGTATTAACAATATAAATAATTGTATTACATTTGAATTGCATGTGCTAGTCTAATACTCAGTTCATTGTTTGCAATAGTAAATGTCTATTCAGAATCACAAGAAGTTAAGTAAGACTGAATATAGAAAGCACTGTTCTGATGTTCAAGCTCTCTTATAAAGATTTGAGGTAACTCTACTGCATTTTTCCATACAGTTCCAAAAATTTCTAAAAATCATATTATTAAGTTAGACATAATATTCAGACATAGAATCCCTGCTGGAATTGCAGACACAAGGAGCTAACATTTCTAGTTCCTTCCAATGAGTCTATGACAGCACCTCAAAATATAACAACTCATTGAAATCAGCTCCCGGAAGGAACAGTTGATAATCAGCTAGAAGAATGAAGCCTTGGCATGCTTGTCAATCATATCTATTGTTGCATCCTATGAAGGAAGGTAATCAATTCTGAGTGGCATCTCGTAAGGAGGAAACCTGCTTTTATTACAATAAGGCTTTTCATGAAATTTAACTTTTGAAAAACATCTCGATCCTTCTTTTCTGAAATACTAAGAGAACCATTTGGGGATTATTGTACTTTATTTTACAGTTCAGATTATAGTCTATCTTTTTTTAAAATTCTGAAATTAAAATTGAGGGGGGTTTATTTTGGTTTTGTTTATTTAAGTCCTCAGAATGGAGCCGTTAATAGTTATTGGCACCAAACAACTTTCACCAAATCTTTCTTGATGTCCTCACCTTCACCCAGTCCCATCTCTCTTTCATAGCAGCAACAATGCATCCTCAACAAAGTCAGAATTTCTGGGGAAGATGTGGAGACTTATTCCAAGATTTATACTCCTTTTCTGAACCACCGTGAAATGTTTTTTAAAGATAATCTTTCCTAAAACACCTCCATTTATTTCTTCAGTGTGTTGTAATTAAAGGGGAAAAAATACTTCATGACTGACTTACACATTTTCTCCTTTGCATTTCTCCCTCACTGAACTGTGAGAATTCTAAAGAAATAAGTAAATACCATGTATACACAAGGATTAGGTAATGGGTTTTACTCCTGTTGTGTGCCAAAAATTTGTTTTGAAATTCCAGGCATGTACGAGTTAACTACTTTTTAAAAAAAAATATTGAAGTATAGTTAATTTACAATGTTGTGTTATTTTCAAGTGTATAGCAAAGTGATTCAGTTATATATATAACTGAATATATATAAAGAATATGTATATACCCTTTTCAGATTCTTTTGCATTATAGGTTATTACAAGATATTGAGCATAGTTCCCTGTGCTATACAGTTGGTCCCTGTTGTTTACCTATTTTATATATAGTAGTGTGTATATGTAATTTAGGAATTTACTTTTTAAAGTGACCTGTTGCTTTTCTACTGTTTGTTCATAGACAGGGAAAGTTTGGAAGTTGGGGGCAGAGCTCCATGGGGTCTAGGGCTTTATGGACCTTTTTTGTTTTCCTGTGTCTTCACAAAATGCTTTATCCAGAGCCTGCCCTAGATAATAACTGACAGATAAGGTATACTGGTTCCTTAACTCTACACTAGGTACCACACTGAGCAGTTGACATGTGTGATTTCCCTTAGACCTCACAGTCAACCTAAGAGTTAGTCAATGTTATTATCTTTATTTCACAGATGAGGACATAGAAGCTCAGTCACAGTTACCAAATGGCACAGCCTGAACTCAATCAGCTTTGTCTGCCTCCAGGGTCTTTGAACTTAAATTCTGGTGCCATATTGAGAACCTTAGCAGATATTCACTGCATGTTTGAAGATCGCATATGGGAGCTAAAGGCCTGCAATAAACACATCCCTTTCAAAGTACTCTGCCTTGAAAATATTTCCCCACTTAGTCCATTGATTAGTTGTACTTAGTTCATCAAACCTTACACTGCACAGGTTAAGACTTTTAACCTCAGAGTGAATTACTTTAATCCCAGGGTCTCCTACCTGCTAAAGATAAGCACTTTTTGGTAATAACCGTTTTGATCTTAGAGAAAGAAAGAAAGTAAGTGAAGAATGGAATAACTTTAGAGTGATGTTGACTTTATGCAATGGCAGACCCTGTGTTGAGCTGTGAGGTCGCTCAGGGGCAAAGAAGGATACGGAAGAGAGAGTGAGAAGGCAACAGAAGTATATTTATTTGAGTCTGTAAATGCGCCCAAGGCCCTTTTGGCTGAAACGGATTCACATGCCACTGACTGTCACATCTGGTTTCTCAGCAACAGATTTGACTAATATTTGTTCTGGGCCTTGATGGATTGAAAGCCTTAAAATAGTTGAAATGTAATAACAATACTATATATACTAAACCAAAACAATGCTGAAGGTCATATTTTTAAGTCCATGGTTCAAAACACTGTATCTCAGATCGGATCTTACTGTGTCTCAGAAAAAATATTCCAAAATCTATTACAAATATTCTCATTATATATGACTTTTGTCATATGTTGTTTGCAGATACTCAGATCCACACAACAGAAGGACAGTGAAGGGATCTTACTGCACTTTTTCTGCATGAGAGGCTACTCTAGAGCCTGAAGTTTGTGCACACCGGCAGCCTTTCTAGCAGCCTCTTAGCAGATGTAGAGTCACATGGCTTCATGGATGCTGTATTAGTTTCCTATTGCCTCCATAGCAAACTGCCACAAATGTAGTGGTTTGAAACCACAAAATTATATATCATACAGTTCTAGAAATCAGAAATCTGACACAGGTCTCACTGAGCCAAAGCAAAGATGTTGATCGGGCTGCTTTCTTTGCTTTCTCTAGAGGAGAATTCATTTCCACATCTTTTCCAGCTTCTAGAGGTGCCCATATTCCTTGGCTCAAGACCTCCTTCCACCATCTTCAAAGATTATAATACTGCACCTCTCCAACGTTTCTTTTGACCTCTCATCTCTGACAGCAGTTGAGAAATGTTCTCAGATCTTAGGGCACATGTGATTAGATCGGGTCCACCCGGATAATCTCCCCACCTCAGGGCTGTTAACATCACATCTGCAAAAGTCTCTTTTTGCCATGTAAGGTAACATATCCATAGGTTCCACAGATTAGAGCCTGGGGATCTTTGGGATCCCTTATTCTGCCTACCACAGATGGCCTTAACTAGAAATATTTTGACTAGGACTGCAGTGGTCACCCTCCATGGGGCAACAAGGAAGGTCACTGTGCAGAGAGCCTGGCAGAGCTTCATCCTCAGAGTGACTCAAAGGTTAATCCTCTCATGGCAACCTCAGTGATAGCAAGTTCAAAAACAATTAAAACCTGCCAGTAGACTCCAGCTGTGAGCAAATTTTGCCGTACTGGGAGGAATAAAATTGGACAAATTAGCTTGGCTGATTTAACATGAACATTTTTTAATACAAATTTAGAATATTCCTGATTTGGAGGTGAGGATATATTCAAATAAGTCATCAATTTAAATCAGAGAATCCCAGATTGGAATGAGATATCACCTTTTACTGTCCAGTGCTATAGTCCCCTCTACCACGTTTCTGACCTGTGAATGATATCTAAACATAGCAAGGGCTGGTAACTCACTGCTCATTTGAATTTTGCACAGCTGTAATTGTTTAAAGGTTCTTCCCACCACTATGCTGAAATAAGCCCATCTGTCATGTTCACATATGGCTCTCTGTTCTCTCTTTTGGAACCACACAGCAAAAATCTAATTCAGCTCCTACTTGCTAACTGGTTTCTAAGAGGGCATATAGAGCCATTGTAGGCCACTGTATAGATTAAAGAAACTGATAGTGACTTCCCTGGTGGTGCAGTGGTTGAGACTCTGAGCTCCCAATGCAGGGGGCCTGGGTTCGATCCCTGGTCACGGAACTAGATCCCACATGCATGCCACAACTAAGAGTTTGCATGCCACGACTAAGGATCCAGTGAGCTGCAACTAAGACCCAGCACAACCAAATAAAGCAAGAAAGAAAAATATTTTTAAAAAAGAAAAGAAACTGATAAAGATTTCCTATTTTACAATTTGAGTCAAGAAAACAAACAAAAAAATCTAGCTTGTGCCATAAGTAATCACTTGTAAAAACAGTTAAAAGATGTATTATAGATCTGTTTTTAATCCATATTATAATCTCCTAGTTCAAATTTGTTACAAGGGAAAAAAAATTCTACAATGGACTTTTAGCCAGACAGTTCCAACTTGACATTTATCTCCAAAATACTAAAAATCACTTCAGTCACTCAGACTAGAAAAACAAACTTTCATTTTCTTTATGAAACATATGAAATTTCTATTTCACTTTAAAATCATCTAAATAACATTGCCCATGCTCTCTTTTAAGACAATTTTACTTTATCAACAAAAAGAGAGAATTTGAAGCTTGAAATTTTCAAGGAACAGAATAGATAAGGGTCAGCAATTTCCAGGCAGCTGTTAAATAGGTGTTTCTGTATTCAGAGGAACTGTTCACGAAAAGCAATTAAGTGCTGCGTCTTTTAGCGTATCTCTTATTTTTTTTGGTCATGCTTTTCTTGCTGTATTTCAAAAAAAAATTTTAATTAATATTAGTAAATATATAATGAAAGTTAAGGAAATTCACTCAAGTTTAAATGTTAAACTGGCTTTGCTGCTTAAAATTTTTTTAAAAAGAAATAATTCTGTCTAGCTCTTAAAGCTTATTGGTGTTTATAAGCAGTCAAGTAAACAAAATGAATCCATCAAAAGACCATTTATTAGTGTTTTTTAAAAAGTAATAGTGAAAAACACAGGAAGTTAGGGGGGAGAGATTTTTAAATGGGGGGATAATCTTAATCATAGGAATGTCAACTTTTTGAAGTGACAAAAAGCAACATGTTCAGAAACGAAACATTTGATTGACAGACGAGAATCTGCACAAAAGCTCTGAGAGTTTGATCCTGGTGTCTTTTGTGGAGTATTTGAATTATAAAAATAATGAACATACCATGTTGTTCTGAGGTATTTTTGTAATTGAAGTGTTATTTGGTTCAAAATTTCTTTCTGTTTTTGTTAAATATAACTGGTGTTAAAATATCCTTTATGTGTGTTGTTGGTCTATAGCTTAAAACTGAACTTCAAAATGAATACACTGCAAATGAAATTCAAATTTGCCATTAGAGCTCTGATTCTGCCTGGATGAATCTATATTCATTGAAATATTTCTAAATAAGATATAGTTTAGTTGAACGCTCTTTTTTCACCAGTATTTTTGGATAGTTTTAATAAATAACGTAAATATTATCAAATTCAATTGTACCAAAGTAGTTCTATTACCTTTTTTTAACTTAAAACACTTTATTTATGAATATTCACTTTTGTGAGACATTTGTGGCTTAAGTTGTGCTCCCTGAAAAATAGATTCTGAGATGGAGATTTGGGTGTCAGAGGTTCGGGACTGCATCTGGGAATACTTCTGAAGAGTAAGGGAAGAGAATTGAGCAAGAGGAGAGGTTGAACTGTGATACATTTGCTCAAGAGTATTCTCAAATTGAGGTCAAGGTTCTAGGCCTTATTATACTTCCTACACTGACATGTCATTGGATGTAATGCACATAGGGGAAGGGATGTGCAAGGGATGTCCTTCAAAGGAAGGGCAATTCCCCAAGTGTAATGCAACTATGAACTCTAATCACCCAACACTCTCAGCAGCAGTGGAAATGAATGCCCCTTCCTCCTAAAGGCAATGGGTACACTACAGTATTTTTTCAAACTAAAAAAAAATTCTTCCAGTATACCATTGGCATCGTGACCATGATATCATTAATATTAAAATTTAGACCTTAATAGAACATTTGTCATCATCAACCCCAACCCTCTCAAAGCACTAAGGAAGAAACAATGTAGATGATACCCTACACATCAAACAACTTCTAAGACTTTGGGCTAATGCATTCAGCTGAATTCCAACTCACATATCCACCTGCCTACTCAGTATTCTCCTTTGAATGCCTAAATGGCACATTAAAATAAAAATCAAGCATTTGAGTTTTCCCTGCATAAGTGCGCTCCTCCCCCAAGATTCCTCACTTGAGTAAGTGGCACAGTCATTCTTCCAAGTGTTCAAGATAAAATAATCTAATTCATTACATTTTGCTCCTTTTGGCACATGGAATCCATTAGGACGTCATGTAGGCTCTTCCGACAAAACATAACTAGAGGGACTTCCCTGGTGGTCCAGTGGTTAAGACTCTGCAGGTCCACTGCAGGGGGCATGGGCTCGATCCCTGGTTGGGGAACTAAGATCCCGCACGTCACGCGGTGCGGCTGAAAGAAAAAAAAAAACATAACTAGAATCAGACCACTTACATGCTATTATTATCTCAGCATAATCCAATATCTCCACTTGGCTATGACAGCAGCCTCCTGTGTGGTCTCTCTGCTTCCCCCTTACCTGACAGTATGTTCTCCACACGTCAGACAGCGATGCTTTTAAAACTAAGATCATGTCACTCCTTTGCTTAAAACCTTTCAAAGACTCCATATCACCCTCGCAGTCCCATTCACTATCCATCTTAACCACCCACCATTTCCCCTCCCTCACTCTGTTCTGGCTACACTAGTCTTGTTAGTCCCTGAACGCAGCCACCAAACACATACCCTCCCCCAATGGCCCTTTCCCTTCCTGTTTTTTCTGCCTTGGACTCTGAGCAGAGAGTTAGATATCTGCACGGTCCCCTCACTTCCCTCAGATCTCTGCTCAAATTTTGCCCATCAAAATGTTCTTCCTGCCCCTCCCTGACGCATCATCCTTTATCCGTTTCCCTGACTTAGGTGGTTCTTTAGTGAGCTTTTCATCACTTTTGCCATACTGTTCGGAAATTAGACTTTGTTCTAATATGGCTGTCGATACTGATGGCAGCTTACTTTGTCTAAGGTAAATGCCTATCACATAAACATGGCAGATGGAGAGAACAAAAAGATGATGACGGGGAAAGTAAATTTTGTGGCTTTGCTCACTAGAAGAGTGTTCTTAGGGACAGCTGGAGGGAAATGACACAAGAGGTGATTAGTTTCCAGTTTCTGGAGGGTGTCCTCAAGATGCTAGAGAATCACCTCCTGGTGGTTATATTCACAAAATTGGATTCTAGGTTGGTCAAATGAATCTCAATATCTCTTACGTATCTGAGTTCATATGATTTTATTAGAATTTTAAAGACCATTGTGTTTTACTGTTCTATGGACCCTTGAGATATTTTTATTCATGTTCAGATTTGACTAGGCGATCCATCTCAACGTGCTCATGGTTTGCCATAGAGATGACTCTTCTTGTAAACAAGGCAAAAATCAAATTTCTCTTGAAGGATTCATTATGCATATGAGCACTTGATTAGAAATTTGGCAACGAGAAATACATAATCTCATGAAAGTTCATTACTAAATGATGCTATCATATTCTAAATAAGCACAGTGTGAATTTCAAACTGGTTCATTAATCATTAGAAGACAACTCTAATCAGTGGAGTGTTTAGCGTAAAGTCTAACTTTATGGCAATTGTACTTGATTGAAAATAGCTGCCAATTAAGAAAAAAAATGCAAATGATTGGCAAGAAGGAAAAAGAGAACCTTAAAATCTTAGACATAATGACTCCACTGATTGCTAAAAATTGAATTGTTTAAAACCCTCAGATTGTTATAGCTCCCCTGAATTAATCCTGCACTATGCAGATTAGAGAAGTAATTTCTAAGTAGAGTGGAGACGGTTTTCATTCTCTCCTTGCTTAGTTTCGAACCTCAATTATATCTACAATGCATTCATGTAATGGACTACATTTCCAGCCAACCACCTTTATGGTTAGCTGACAAAATTCTGGATAATGGGATGTAATTTAAAGTGTCTGGGGAAAATTCTGGAGAGACTATTTTATTGGGAGCTGACTCAGCTGCGAAGTATGTTTTTGTGCCTTCTCCCTTCCCCTTTCCTACTGCTTGAAAAATCAGATTTGAAGGATGAACTTCCAGAAGCCATCTCAAAGGTGATTCTGAAGAGGGAGGCCACCTAACTGCAAAACAACCCTGGACATCTATCTCTTTTATGCGAGAAGGAAATAAACTTTGATCTTCCTTAAGCCACTGTTTTGAGTTTTCAGATACACATAGCCAAATTGAATGTGATAATACTCTGCTGCATGATGTTATATTAGGTTCAGTGGATGTGCTTTCTGGAGCACAACAAAGTAGAAAATGTACTGAGTATACTAGTTATCTGTCATAACTTCCTGCCCAGCCTCTATTCTTTTTCTGTAATGTGATCTCAGCTTTTGTGGAGCCATCCTTCCATTACTGAAGGTTCTTTCAGTGAGACTATAAAACAAGATGCCCTCTTCCCTGAGCAAGAGGTACCCATTATCCAACCATGAATGATGGGATTCCATGTGCCCTAATCTTGAAGCTTGAGTGACAAAAAGGTGAAATCTCTGGAGCTGATTCTTCTACCATCATCCTGAAGAGACTGCCCTTTGTTTCTAGCCAAATAGATACTGAGAACCTCTAGTTACTGTCCTTTCTTAGCCCTAGTTATTTATCTTTTTCTTCAATGCTAAATTTCCTTTCTATATATATTTCATCTTTGCTTTCCTTTTGAGGGGTGTTGAGGCGGGGGTGGGGAGAGAGTGCTGTATTTTCTTTCTTTTTTTTTTTTTTTGCGGTACGCGGGCCTCTCACTGTTGTGGCCTCTCCCGTTGCAGAGCACAGGCTCTGGACGCGCAGGCTCAGTGGCCATGGCTCACGGGCCTAGCCACTCTGCAGCATGTGGGATCTTCCCAGACCGGGGCATGAACCTGTGTCCCCTGCATCGGCAGGTGGACTCTCAACCACTGCGCCACCAGGGAAGCCCCTTCTTTTGTTTTTGATTCAGTAAACAGAAGTGGTTTTTTGTATTCCAAGTTGTACTTAACACATGACCAAAATTGGTCTCATGTTGGGTCAGTCAAACCGGTCAGAATGGCCATCATCAGAAAGCTACAAACAATAAATGCTGGAGAGGGTGTGGAGAAAAGGGAAACCTCTTGCACTGTTGGTGGAAATGTAAATTGATATAGCCACTATGGAGAACAGTATGGAGGTTTCTTACATAATTAAAAATAGAAGTACCATACGACCCAGCAATTCCACTACTGGGCATATACCCTGAGAAAACCATAATTCAAAAAGTGTCATGCATATGTTTAAATTAAATGACTGCGGTCAAACCATTTTCTAAAGTGGCGGTACTAATTTACGTTCCTGTCAGCAGTAGCTGAGGGTTCCAGTTCTGCCACATCCTTCCAACACATAGTATGCCTGCCTTTAATTTTAGTCATTCTGGCAAGTTTGTAATGGTATCACACTGTGGTTTTAATTTGTATTTTCCTGAGGACTAATAAAGTTTAGAACCTTTTTGTATGTTTAAAAAAAAAAAAAAAGTGTCATGTACCACAATGTTCATTGCAGCTCTATTTACAATAGCCAGGACATGGAAGCAACCTAAGTGTCCATCAACGGGTGAATGGATAAAGAAGATGTGGCACATATATACGATGGAATATTACTCAGCCATTTTAAAAAAACGAAATTGAGTTATTTATAGTGAGGTGGATGGACCTAGAGACTGTCATACAGAGTGAAGTAAGTCAGAAAGAGAAAAACAAATACCGTATGCTAACACATATATATGGAATCTAAAAGAAAAATGGTTTTGAAGAACCTAGGGGCAGGACAGGAATAAAGACGCAGATGTAGAGAATGGACTTCAGGACACGGGGAGTGGGAAGGGTAAGCTGGGACGAAGTGAGAGAGTGCCATGGACATATATACACTACCAAATGTAAAATAGATAGCTAGTGGGAAGCAGCCGCATAGCACAGGGAGATCAGCTCGGTGGTTTGTGACCACCTAGAGGGGTGGGATAGGGAGGGTGGGAGAGAGACGCAAGGGGGAGGAGATATGGGGATATATGTACACATAGCTGATTCACTTTGTTATACAGCAGAAATTCACACACCATTGTAAAGCGTTATACTCCAATAAAGATGTTTAAAATAAAGAAAAGAAAGATAGGAAAAGAACAAATTAAACCAAAGTTAAGTGGAAGAAAGGAAGGAAGGAAGGAAGGAAGGCTGTAAAAGTTGCTTAAAGTCCAACATCTGGTTCATCTTAGATTTTCTATCTATTGATCTGTTCATTATTTTTCCCTTGAGGATTTCTCACTGTGTTCTGGTTCTTTGTATGTTGAGTATTTCTGAATTGTATCCTGGACATACTGAATATTATGTTATAAGATGATAAGTCCTGTAACAAGCCACTGGAGAATATTAATTTGTTGTAGTGGTGGTTGATTCAGAAAGCAATTATCCTAGTTAGGTTGAAACTCAAAGTTCTGACTTACCTACCATGGGTAGACCAACATCAGCTGAGTTTTCAAAACCTCTGCCATGTTGCTTCTGATCTATCCCACATCTGCACAGCTCAGCGCTGAGCAGGGGACTGGTGTCAGTACACACGCAGAATCAGGATATCCCCACAGTTCTCTCCTCTCTGAAATTTTCTGCATAATCTCTGACACTCAAGGCTCCCATTTCCTCTGGCTTGGAAATTGTTTTGTTTTGTTTTACTTTTTGTTTTTCTTTTTTGGGAGCTTTTGTTACTTGCACTGCCGCAGTTAGGCACAATGGAGGCTGCCCTTGGGAAAAACCAGGGTCCCTTTTCCTGTTACTCTGGCCAGAAAGACAGAGTTTCTCTCTGAAATTTGCTATCTGTACCAAGTGCACAGTTCCACATTAAAGCTGCCCTTAATCAAGGCATAAAGTTAAAACAGAGGTAAATAATCAAAAAACTGACCCTGTAAGGGTCATCCTTCAAGTTTGATCTTCCTTCCTCAATTTATTTGCTATTGCTAATTTTCAGAGTTCCAAGTAGTTGTTGTTGTTTGGTTTTGGTATTTTGTCCAGAGTGTTTGCTTGTAACCAGTGAGAAAGATAACCTGTAGTGTGCTTACTCCATTTTGATAACCACCAGAAATCTATGGGTGATTTTGTTTATCATGTGTCCCTTATTCCCAAGTTTTCTATGATAATCACTGCATTACTTATATAATTAGAAATGACTATAAATAATAAAAATAGCCTATGCTTTAAATTTTCTAAAATTGCTTAGCAAAAAAAAAGTTTTTTATAGAATTTCAGTCCAGCATAATTAAAAGAAATGGAATCCAGTCACTCACTTGTATGTTTTTGTTGTTTATATGTATTCTCCTTTTTATTAGAACATGTGCTTGTTGCCAGAAGCCGTTTCTTGCTCATCTTTGCCTCTTTCCACTGTGTTTAGCACTGCATATAACCCATAGTAAATGCTAAATTGCACTGGATTTGATTCTTTTATATGTCGTTACCATCAGCTCAGAGTATCCCCTGTAACTAGAAAGGAACTCTGTGAAACAAAGCTCTTTCTGGCTATCTGCTAAAATACTTGCCTATGTACTTTTTTCTACATTCTTTCATCCAGACCCTCACTATTTAATTCAAAACCTATAATGAGTTAAAAAGAGAGGAACAAATTTGAAAACAAAAGACTCCAAATGTTTAGTTATAATGACAGCTTTAAAAATAAAAATTGATTCTGTCAAAGAGATGGCAAATGTACCTTAAAAAAAATTTTTTTTGGCAAGAAAATAGCAGTACTCATACTGCTACTGTCTCTTCTAAAGAACATTCCTAAAGACAAGAGATTATGTCTAGACTTTGAGAAAACAAATTGTCAGTGTCCATAGACATATGAGATTAAAGTTATCAATCATTTGGGGTAAATTTTGGCATATTGAACAGATGATATCATGATACCTATTTATAATTCATCCTATATCACATATTTGACTCATTTTGAGAAAGTATTTATTTGATTAAAAATAATTCTAAAATAATAAGCAAAAATGTCCAAAAGGATGAATTTCGTTATTTGGTTCTTGTTTTATCTTGATTTTATTCATATAAAAAACACAGTAATGAATATGTTCTGAGCTCAGATAATTGAATTAGTCATTAGAGCTGCCAATATTATTTAGGACAGAACAGTTACCATCTTACTACTATCACTAACACTGTTTTAATGAAATCAGTTTTTTTCAATATTATACAATCAATATTGAAATTAAAAATAAATTTTAAAAAGAGAATAATAATCCCAAATTCCATCACCCTAACCCAACTATGAGCATTGTGATTTTTCTTGCAATCATTTTTTTCCTGGGCATCTGTTTTTCATTTAGGTTTAATTAGTCAACACAAAATTTATATCACAGGTTCCTTTTTTTCCTAAGCCTTACCACAATGCCACATTGTCTTCATAACCTTAATTTTAATTGGTACTTAATATGCCAAGAAGAGATACCACCATGGTTGTTGCAAACAATGCTTTTGTTGGGTAATTTATTCCCAGTTTTTCTCAATTAAATAATACTATAATAAAAATTTGTACCTATGTTGAGCTCCTACTTTCTCATAATTTCCTTAGTGGGAATTCCCAGAAGTAGAATTGATGTTTAAAAATTAACATTATTTTATATATATATATATATTTAATTTATTTACTTATTTATGTTTTAGTTTTGGCTGCATTGGGTCTTCGTTGCTGCACGCAGGCTTTCTCTAGTTGCGGCGAGCAGGGGCTACTCTTTGTTGCGATGCGCAGGCTTCTCATTGCGGTGGCTTCTCTTTTTGCAGAGCATGGGCTCTAGGTGCGAGGGCTCAGTAATTGTGGCTCATGGGCTCTAGAGTGCAGGATCAGTAGTTGTGGAGCACGGGCTTAGTTGCTCTGCGGCATGTGGGATCTTCCCGGACCAGGGCTCGAACCCATGTCCCCCACATTGACAGGTGGATTCTTAACCACTGCGCCACCAGGGAAGTCCTTTTTTTTTACATTTTTTGAAAAATATTAATTACTATTCCAAAATATTTCCTTTATAAGAAATATATAAAGTTACTTTCTTCTTACTTTTACTTTTAAAATCATTGAGTATTATCTTTTTGAGGGCGATTGATTTAGTAAATAATAAATGGCACCCAGTGTTATTGCATTGTACATTTCTTTGATTACTAATTAGGTTTAAATGTTTTTCATTCTTTTTTATATTATCTTTTGAAAATTGTCTTTTTATATTCTTTGTCCTTAGTAATGAGCTCTTTATAGGTTTCTCTAATACTTAAGCAACAAAGAAATATTTGTAATCATTTTTGAATAATCAAGTGATCAACTTTTTAAAGCCTTTGTAATCTTCTGTTCAGCAATCCTACTTTTTTTGCTCATAGAAACTAGCTTTTTACTTCTAGTTGCTGAACATAAGTTGAGCACATAGTAGAGATGACAGTTTACACTCACTACCTCATATAATTCTTTTTGTCAGTCCTGTGAAGTAGGAACCATTATTATTATTGGGTTAGAGGTGACTGGAGAGAAATGTAAACTGCAAAGGTCAGACAGCTTGTTAGTGCTGAAGCCCAAACTAGAGCCCGCACCCCACACGCTTTAACCACTGCAAGCCACCAAATACAGGAAGTGTTTATAAAAACAACTTGTCACATGGGAGCTGTCAGAGAATGACCTGATTCATACTGTCATATTTCTGACCTTTAGCTTTAGTC